>NW_025335889.1:1146105-1366122 GCF_004798865.1 Varanus komodoensis
ACTGATTATCTGGACCCATTTCAGTCCGGCTTCAGACCCGGGTGCGGCACTGAATCTGCCTTGGTCGCCCTGTACGATGACCTGTGCAGGGAGAGAGACAGGGGGAGTGCGTCCCTGTTAGTTCTCCTGGACCTCTCAGCGGCTTTCGATACCATCGACCATGGTATCCTTCTGAATAGGCTAGCGGGATTGGGAGTTGGAGGCACCGCATAGCGGTGGTTCCGCTCCTATCTCAACGGCCGATTTCAGAAGGTGGTGCTGGGGGACTATGGCTCTGCGCCATGGCAATTATGCCATGGAGTTCTGCAGGGGTCCATTTTGTCCCCCTTGCTATTCAACATCTACATGAAACCGCTGGGAGAGGTCATCAGGAGGTATGGGCTGCGGAATCATCAGTACGCTGATGATACCCAGCTCTACCTCTCGTTTTCCACCAATCCAGGTGAGGCAGTGGCTGTGTTGAACAGGTGCCTGGCCGAGGTAATGGGCTGGATGAGGGCCAATAAACTGAAGCTCGATCCAGACAAGAAGGAGGTCCTGTTGGTGGGTGGTTCGGGCCTCGGGATGGGGGACTTGGGCCTTGTCCTAAATGGAGTTACACTCCCTCTTAGGGACAAGGTCCCCAGCTTAGGAGTGCTCCTCGACCCTGAGCTCTCTCTAGAAGCTCAGGTGAGGGCAGTGGTGAGGAGCGCCTTCCTTCAGCTTCGGCTGATCCATCAGCTGCGTCCCTTCCTGGAGAACAACTGCCTGGTGACAGTGACACACGCGTTGGTAACTTCCTGATTAGATTTCTGTAACGCGCTCTACGTGGGGCTACCCTTGAAGACGGTTTGGATACTTCAGTTGGTGCAGAATAGAGCTGCCAGGCCGCTGACGGGGACTGGGCGTTGTTCTCATATAACCCCAGTTCTCCGTCAGCTCCACTGGCTCCCGACTGAAGTCCGGGCCCAATTCAAGGTGTTGGTTACGACCTATAAAGCCCTAAACGGCTTGGGACCTGGGTATCTAAAGGAACGCTTGCGTCCATATATGCCTTCCTGCCCCTTGAGATCAGCAACAGATGCCCTTCTCCGGGAACCCTCTTTGAATGATACTAGGAGGGTGAGTACCTGGAGGAGGGCTTTCTCTGGGGTGGCACCCCACCCATGGAATGCGCTCCCCAGAGAGGTCCGCCTGGCACCGTTGTTATTTGTTTTTCGGCGCCAGGCTAAGACCTTTTTATTTAAAACTCATTTTAATTGTTAATTTATTTGTATTTATAGGATTTTAAATCTTTTAAGCCAAGATGCACTGAGTTTTAATATTTTTACTTGTATAATTGTTATGTATTTTGTTTTTGTTGTGAGCCACCCCAAGGCTTTGTTGCGATGGGGGCGGCATAAAAATGTTATAAATAAATAAATATTGGGTGGGATAACTAATACCCTGTAAAACACAAAATTCAAAGTGCACTGGGCTGAAAGTAACAATGAAATTCAGTAGAGAGAAATGCTAAGTTCTATACTTAAAAGGGAACCAAATGCACAGTTACAAGATGGAAAATATTAGGCTCAACAATTCTACAAGTGAGAAGGTTCTTAGAATTGCTGTAGTTCACAAGGTGAACATGAGTCAATAATGCAATGCAGCTGCAAAAAGGTAAATGCTATATTGGCCTGCATAAATAGTAGTATAGCTTTCAAATCACATAAGGTTCTGATTCCCCTCTATTCAGCACAGGTTAGGCCCCATCTTGAGTACTGTATCAAGATCAACATCTTGGGGTTGTATTTGATGGTCCCTTCCAATTCTACTTTTTTGTGATTCTATGAGTATAGTACATCTGTTTTGAGCAGTTAAAAATAATACTCTAAGGTTTTTCTAATTGTATGAACATTTCTTTAAAAATCCAAATACAAAACTTGTCAGACTGGAATAGTGTCCAACCTCTTTGATAAAGAAAAAAAATGCAATTAATAGTGTCCTCAAGAATTTTTTGCATCTGTTCCCCAAATTAAGTAAATGATCTTGTACATGTACTGTTGACAGAACCTAGCATTCTTAGCTTCTCTCTCTTAGCATGACCTCCTAATCATAGGGTCATTCTTTAAACAGATTTATGTCTCCTTAAAATAAAGAAAAAGCAACAGTGGCAAAGTGAAATTCTAGTTTGCTTTCTACTTCCAGAATAATCTCTGAACAAAAGCAGTGGTTTTGTGACATAAATGAAGTCAAAATCACCTTTTCTGTTTGGGATTAATACTGTGATTGAAGTATGAAATGGTTCTGTTTGTACTGTGTGAGAGAGAGAAAAGGGAGGGGTTCACCCCTATTGAGAAGCTAGGATAGGTTGATTTCCCTGTGGGGGATTTTGTGTTCCTGCAATAGCCACTGTTTTGCCCATACAGAGGTATGGTGCAACTTCTTGTTGCAGGCAAACTCAATAAGGATAGGTTGTTGGGGTGACAGGTCCCTAAAATGTTCTGAGTTGCTTGCTAACCATCCCAGCAACTCACCATTTCCAGTTTGATAAACAGTGAACTGCACCAACTCAAATATTTGAAATGGTGACTGCCAGTACAACAGAAAGTCCGATTCACCCATGGTGGCCTGTCATATGCGAACCAGGTTAGAGAGGAAGAAGCAGTCATCACTCTCTAAAGAGCATTTTGCTTCTTCTAGCAAAAGTAATTTATAATTTTTAAAATACTCTAGCATGAAGTCAGTGAGGACATAATCGAATAACCCACCTGCGGTTGCAAGCATTCTCATTTTGAAGATTCAAGATATGACTTGTTGTGTTACCTGTTTAACCTCTATATATCCTGTGGCTACTGGTAACAATTTGGAACTGCAGTTCTGAATATTCAAAATACTGCACTGTTTGCATCACTGCTCATCATTGCTTAAAAAATGTGAACAAGGTCAGGATAAGGTTTATATATGATGATGTGAGCCGCCCCGAGGCTTCGGCGAATGGGGCGGCATAAAAATGTTTTAATAAATAAGTAAGTAAGTAAGTAAGTAAGTCTTTAATGGCACACCCTAGGGTGAAATCTGTCTGTGTATAGGCAAGCCCTGAAAGAGTTCAGGAAGGTTTTTTGTATGTGGCCATTAAAGATACATATGGCACACACTGATATGTTACTCAGGTTGGTAGGATCTTCAAAGTAGTGTAGCTTTGAATCTTCAACAAGTAGCATCATTTGTATAATTTGAATTCATAATTTTTCTTCATAGTATTACTGGCTACCTAAAAAAGTCTGTCCCCATTCTCTACTATATTTGAAGCCTGCTCTTCTTCTTTCCTACTTCCCAACTTATATTTCAGTAAGCTAAATTCTTTCTTGGTCAAAGTTCTCTTTCCAAGGCTTTACTGCCTAACATTTTACTTATGATAAGAATGGGAAGATACTATGTAGATAAAATTGTATCAGTACTGTAATTTTTATAATGAGCAGTTTTACCTTGAGGCTGGACAAGAACTAGAGTTTAAGGAATTCGTATTTTGATTTTTTACGGGAAAAATATCCCCTGGACTTAGCTTTAAAGATGGTAAAGTTCCATCCATCTGAATAACTCATTTTTAGGGCAGCTGAGTAATCTTACTATGTGCAAAATAAATATATTTCATGAAAGAAAAGGTTTGTTTGCTTGTTTGTTTTTGAAAGGATGACTGAATAACCTCATGCAGGCTTGCATTTGCATTGAGGTGTGTTACTCTTTTTAGCTTTAATTCAAAATTTGAAGTCTGGTTAAAGGCAGGTTTCCCTGTGCAAAATTATACTCTGGATTGTGTTGAAAAGGGAACAGGGAAAGGACCAATTCAAACAGGACATGAGTAGAAGACTACATGACTCGGAGGGGTATACCAGGCCTGGGCCCCATTTAAGGTACTGGTGGTGACCTTAAAGCCCTAAATGGCTTAGGACCTGGGGCATCTCCTTACCTATGTGCCTGCCCTCCCCTTAAGATCTGGGTCAGAGGTCCTTCTCCAAGGGCCCTCCTGTGAAGGAGATTAGGAGGGTGGCTACCCAGAGAAGTGCCTTCTCTGCTGTGGCACCCTGCTCATAGAATACACTCCCCAGAGAGGATTGCCTGTCTCTGACACTTTGGCATCAAGCCAAAACCTTTTCCCCAGTATTTCAAGGTTTAGATTAAGATTTTAAGTGGGTTTTTATTGTACAGAACCAATGCTGTGCTACACTTTGTTTTACTGTAAGACCATCCCTAGACCATTTGGTAGTGAATGGTATGCAAAAGTTTTAAATAAATAAGTACCCACTCACTTTAACCAGAAGCCAGCATGTAGTAAATATTACAATGTTACTAAGTTGTATTAATGGTCCAAGTGAATGAAATAAAATGAATGGATAAAACGTAAAGCTGTCACTTATTTATTTATTTATAACATTTTTATGCCACCCTCATCGCAACAAAGCCTCGGGGCGGCTCACAACAAAAACAAAATATCATGTTTCTTTGTAATTCCTCCAATTATTGAAGGCATTCTCTTGTGAATACATTGATTTCAGTTTGATGAGAGTCTGGGAATGGCAAACTAATCCCCAAATAAGCTACTTTGAAGAGAGGAAGCAAATTATTCTTTCTCTGGGAAGTATCAATAAAGATTCCCTTTTTACAAGATCTTGAGAAAAACTGTATGTTTACTTCTTCATTTAGCTGGGTTTGTAACTTTCTACTCTATGAGAACAATCAGAATACATTTATGGGTTTAAGGGTTTGAAAACATGGCACATTCTGTCTGCAGTTGTGGGACTGATTCAGATGTGCAAGCTTTTGTATGAAAAGGTATTTGGTGCATTCCTACACAGTAAGTTGCTGTGGTGGCAATTGTAACTGCTAGATGCCATAACTTGGTGTTTTTCAACTGTATGCAAAGGCCCTCCGTGGAAATAAGTTGTCATATGGATCTATACCTGTATGAGTTCTGACTTATTTAGGTCTTAATTCTTCCTGGAAACAGCTGAAGCAGGAATCCCAAAGTACTGTAAAGCAGTACTTGGACTCTTCTTTAGAATAGATCTGCTTTATTTCTGTTTCCATGTAATTCTCAAAGAACTTTGTTGTGCAAAAGCTAACAAAACTGCCCTTTAGTGCTTGAAATGAGTAGACAGTTTGCTACGCAGTGTTATGCAGCAGGACAGATTAACATTGCTTGTGTGTTTTGTTGATCTTGTTTCATGTGTATTTACATACAATTAAGGAGCAGCAAGCAGTCATATTTAAAAGATATGCAGACATTTAGTTCTGCATTTGTACAAGCTGATCATCAAAAAACCTTTAAGCCTTGTTTCAGTTGCTGGAGCTGAGGGCTGTTGTAGTGATAATCTTTAAGTGTCCTGTCAATTATGTCAGCTTTGATCAGACTGAAATGAGACAGTAGTGAGAACAGCTTGTAAAACAAGTCTTGTAAATATTGTTTGGAGAAAGTAAGGTTTGAGCTGCCATGTAGGGTCTTCACTTTAAAACTTTGGAGATAGTGGGCCAATTCACACATACTAGTTAGTGCTGGTTCGGTGTTGATAATTTCTGCTAAGTTCCATGAGGGACCTACAATTTTAAATACACACAGGGAAGCGAGACAGTAACAGAGAAATGAAGGCAGTGGAAGTATGTGTAATTATTTTAGTTACATATAGTTTGGTTTAGTTATGATAGGTGAAGGGACTCAGGAGATGATCCAAAGGCTTTATCAGAAAAGGTGAGTTTTAAGAAGAAATGCAAAAGAAATAATAGCTATAACTGCACTGAGACATTGTGGGAAACAATTCAAGGCTTAATGGGTGGGGTGGGGGGAGCAAGAGAAAACGAATGGACTCATATCAATGAGCAGGAGGTCTTTGGATGGTTGATGGTATTAAAGCTGAATGTGCAAAATCTGAAAGTGCCTAGGCAACCAGTTATAGTGGGGTTACATTGTCAGAAGAGTGAGAGGGGCGAATAATTTTGGAGCAGAGAGGGATGGACAAAGATTGGAGAAAACATTATTATAATCAAGATGAAATGATCACAGCATAGAAAAAAGAGTTTTCACAGAATGCAAAAACAAAGGCCATATTTTGAATGGAAGAAATAACATGATATGGGAACAAGCTAAATTTGGGGAACAAAGGAGAGAGAAAAATTCGAAGAACCAGAATTTTAGATTGGATCAACAAGGTGAATTCTGATGTCGGGGTGAGGAAAGTGAACAAGGAAATGACTGCTTTGAAGGGCAAGTTTGGTCTTGAAGATACTGAACTCGAGACAAGTAGAAATATCAGAGAGGCAGTTGTAGATTTAGGATTGTGTGGAGAGTGAAAAATGTGGGGCGGAGAAGCAGAGCTGGGTCTCACTGATGTATGGGTGGTACTGAAATCTTTTGGAATCATTTGGTCAGCCAGGAACATCTATTAAAGGCAGTGTGATGGCTGAAGAGAATGAGGATTGAGGCCATGGGAAACAGTATTGAAAAGGGCATCAGTTATTTTTCAGAGCAATTTCAGTGATATGCAGAGGGTGAGTGACAGATCAGAGAGTTTCAAAAGAGTCAGATGAAAGAAAACTTTAAGCTAAAAGATGCTGGTATTTGGGGCATCTTGACTTCAAATGTTTCACTTGTGCCCTTTTTGCCGTTAGCCCCATTCACCACCCTGAGATGGAGCTTTATTCTTTGGCTGAAAGAAGTTCAGCATCCCTGATGTGCTGTATAAGACTTTTCCAAGGCCCCAGTGGAAAGGCTAAGAGCCCCACAGTAACACAACACACCAGGGAAATGTAGATTCATAATCTTTCTCCTTAGCTACCTTACACAAGCACAGTTGCCTTAACTTGAACTTCCCTAATTGGCAGGAATCTTTCCTTTACTCATAATGGTAGAGGCACCTTAGATAGCAAGGAGCCTTCTTTAACTTGGATCTTAGAATGTGGTGGAGAGGCAACCTTATAGGTAGGAACTGTAGGCACTTTGCTGGGAAAGCATACATACAGGGCCAAAAGGAATGTGTACATTAGTGAAGGGGCCTTCTGTACCTTCCAGCTCAGAACATTGTACTAGCGTAGCTGCACATTTGAGCTTCCTCTTACCCTTAATTGGTAGAAAATAGCAACAAATGTATTGAATGCATGCTGAACCCATCTTCCTGGAAAGAATATCCTTGCATTCTCTGTGTAAATTTAGGAAAGCTTATTATTCCAATCAGGAATTACTGCTGTTTTTCTGTTTGCCTAGGGGAAATGGCTTACTCGCTTCAAGGAATAGGCAAGTTATAACTTGAACACTGAAAAGTTGTCTACAGAGTGCATATGAGTGCCTTGATTGACAATAAGACACTAATTTTGGTATTGTTTTCCTTTGGTGAAGCCAATCCCTAATGTGCTTCCAGGTGGAATATCTTTAAGCCACCAGAGTGCCAACACAGGAAGTGTAACAGGAAAAACGTTAGGTGAAACTTTGTACTCTATTTGTATAAAGCAATTTAAATATTAACCCAGCAATGTGGGAATTGCTTTTTTTTTTTTTTTTTAGTGTTTCTCCCACTGCTGGAATAAGATTCAAACAACCCTACCATGTGGAGATCATGTGGGTTTTTCCTGTGAAATTAGCACATTAGGCTTTCACTGGCATGGCTGAGTTCATTTCATTAGCCCAGTGGCTGTTCATGGAAAACCAGTTGCCACGCAGCAATGATAATGTTTAGAGGCTTCCTTAGTCTCTTCAACTAAAGCAATAAAAATGGGTCATATGATGGTAGCACAAGAAAGCAGTGTGGTGTGAGGCTAAGTTTGGAATGAGAAATGAGTCTGAATTTATGTATTTAACTTGAGAAGTCTGTGAGGTAATGAGGGATGTAGAGAGCATGTGATATATAGCTGTATTAACAGTTTGAATAGACAAATTCAGATTAAAGTAAAAGCCTACCTTGGAGCCAGACAACATGCTACATGAGATATATATGCCTTTCTCTTGTAGTTTTGCAGACACAGAGTGCTCTGAATTTCATCAAGCAGTGGCACTGAGAGAGGTTGTTTTCCCCACCTATCTGGAGTTAGCAGTAGTTTTGATGGGAGGTAGATTTAGACTGGGAAAAATAGCATGGAATAAGTGCTGCTACTTTGATCAAGAGAGCCAAAGTGGGATGCTTATTTAAGGCAAAAGATCCATTCATATGTAATGTGTTGACAAGTAGTATACTGCAGATGAATAAGTAGGGTTTTTTTCTCTTTGGCACTTTATGATTTCTCTTTTGGACTGAGAACAACCGTGGTTAAATGAAACTGCCTTAACTGAACCAGTGGATATGGGGGTCCTGCTGTAGTTTCTCAGAATAATATATGTCAGACTGGAATAGCTGCTGATCTCGGAACTATAACCTGTATCTATCTCATCACACATTAGTCTAATATATTTCATTGAATCATAGAACAGTAGAGTTGGAAGGGGCCATGAAGGACATTGGGTCCAACCCCCTGGTATTGCAGGACACCAGTTTATGGCTGTCCAGTTTCTTTTTGAATATCTCTAGTATGGGAGAGCCCGCCACCTCTCTAGTTCCAGTTAGTCCTCTAAGATTGCTGCCAGACTTTGGCAGCATAAATTCCTCAAAAGGAGGACAGCCTGAGGGACCCCAGACTCTCACCAATCAAGAGCATACATAAAACTCATACTTAGCTCAGAGTCTTGTCTCTAGAGTTTTATTCCTGTGTGCTAACAAGAAAGCAGAGACAAAAGGGGTGCAAACTCAAAGCAGTGCCTTGTCTGTTGACCCCCAAAACATGCATCATATACCTTCATTAGCACCAGGTCATCTAACACATATCTGATACATCTTTCCTCTACCTCTTTCAAAAGTTCCTTTCTTCTTCCAAGAACTATTCATCTCCCATGTTCACCCCTTATCTCCTTGTCATTTACACCAACCTGGCATAGTCTACTCCCTATTATTAGCAAAGACATATTGCAGCTTTCAAAGCAACACTAATCAGTTTTTGCTAGTTCTTTGAACAATAATTTAATGTCATTGTATCTTGCAAGCTGTGGGTTTCACAGACTGCATTTTGCCCTTATCTCCCCTCAGTTTTGGAACAGGAAGTCCAATATCTAGGTAGTGGTTGATTTTGGCAACATGATCGTAATTGCCCTCAAGTTTCTGTTGCTGGTTTCTCATATGCTGGGCATTGATGTGGACGTTGAAGTTCATTCTTGTCATGCCCTGTTCTCTTTCTACATTTTTGGGAGATGGGTGTTGGGCTTTGCTTGAAGTTTTTCTCTGTTGAAATATATAAGTCTTTGTCAGGTGATGGTATGCCATGCTGCACAACTCCTTTCCCCATGTGTTTTACTTTAAAGCTTTCCTGATGAAGTTTTTCAGATAGTGGCCAAACAGCTGCTTCCTGTTCTTTGTGAAGTGCAGCCCATCATTTCCCAGTAGTCCATCTTCCAGGAATCTTAGCTCGTGGTCCCAGAATCCACATCTCTCTTTATGGAACCACCATCATAGCCAGTTGAAGGATTTTTCTTTCCCTAACAGTTCCTCTTCAGTGTACTGGCAGGATTGAGGAAAAGACTATCTGGGCCCCAGTGTTTATTTTCTTCCCTATAGCTTCAAAGTCTGATGTTATTTCAGTGAAGCTTCTCATGGCAGTGTCATTAGTTCCCACATGGAAGAGAAGGAAAGGGGTATTTGTCAGTGGGCTCTATGAATTGTGTGAACCTGTTGGTTATATCTTTTAATCTTGGCGCCAGGGAGACAACATACTTGGCGATTCTCTAGGTTGTCATGACATACATATTTTTCCATCCCATGCAAGAGGGAATCTCTCACAACTATCGCTCTCCTCCTCTTGTTGTTGCAAACTTTGGTATTTTTTTCCTTTCTTGATTGGCCTTTTGTCTCCTTTTCAGAGTTACACAGTGTGTCATGTAATTCTTTCACAGTGGGTTCCTCACCATTCTCCTCCTCAAGAAACTTAAAGCGGTTCAAGAGTTCCACTGCTTCCAGTGGTGCAGAGTGTCTTCTAGGTCTTCTGCTTCTGTCACTCTGTTTTATGGAGTTCCCTCATTTTCTCTTCCTTCAGGATTCTCTTCTTCTGCTTCAGCTTGCTGATGCTCTTCTTGCTTCTAGACTACACTTAGCTGTTGCAGCTCCTCCATCAAGGGCATGGGTCCTCAGACTATGACCTGCGGGATGGATCTGGCCCGCTATGCCCATTTATCTGGCCTGCCTCAGAGGTTTTGGACTCACTTGGATAAAACGATCTCCGAGCGAGTCCAAAAGCTCTGAGCCGGTGCAGGTGTTCTTTAAAACTGAGCAGAGAGAGAGAGATAGCCGGCGCATGCCCAAATTGCAACAGCTCAACTGCGCATGCGCCAGTCCCCCTCCCCTCAATTGCACGCATATACCGAGCAGGGATACTGAGCAGGAAACAGGAGGGGCAGGAGGAAGAGAAAGAGAGACGACAAAGAAAGGATTGAAGGTAACAAAAATATAACTTTGTCATATGATGTCACACTCTGAACTTTCCTCTGTTTGTCAGCTGACACACAGGAAAAATTTAGTACAATGGAGGCTAAATGAGTTCAAATGAGTTCTGCTCCTGAGAAAATGGAAATTTATCTTTAAGTTGAATCTGTATGTCAATCAGATCACATATAGCAATCACATGGGGGGGGAACCCCAGTGAAAGTGGGAAAACCATGCATATTTCTAGCCCTGTCCCCTGTGGCCAAACTCATTAGTGCTGCCTCTTTACAGCAAGGAAATGCCAGAGAAATTTCCCTCTCCAAATGGGCAGGGTAGGAAGGCATGCTTTGGAGGCCTCCCTTTTTACCCTTTCTCTCTTTATGGTGATGATAATTTCCTGCAGTAATTTTTAAAAAATTAATAGACTTTATGGCATTCAGTTTGTAAGTAAGGTTGTTTATAACTTGGACATTCATAACTCAGGGACTGCCTGTATCTTATCACGCACTAAGTATTAGGGGGATGAACAAGAGAAATATTAGGAGACATAGGGTCACTGTTGGTTGCATCCATTTAATGTAAGAACTAGTTCCAGCTGAACTTTGCCATGTCGGACAACCCCACAATCATTTAAAAGTTTCAAGTTATGAAAACCCAGGGTCAAAAAAGAAGGAATGTTTAAAAAATCCACATCTGTATATACATATCAATCGTTTTCTTTCTGTGCATTAAAGAGATTTGTATCAATGTATAAAAGAATTTTATAAATTTTATTCAAGCTTGTAAAATATCCAGTGGCCTATGGTGAGTAACAATCTATTCACGGCAAATTAGAGACATAAGTGTAAGTGAACTTGTGAAAATCTTCACAGGCTGTTAATTTTTTTACTGCATACTTGCAAAACTGTGTTATAATTGGTTTTGTTTAGGAAAAGGGTTAGATTTATCTTCCCAGCAGAGATGTCTCTGGAGAACTGTAGGCATGATCTTCTTTACTAGCATTGTCCCAGGAGCAATTAAGGACTCCCATCTAGTACAGACCTCCCTATAGGAGAAATCTCTTGAGTGAAAAGTCTGCAGAGACAGCAGGCTGCAAAATAATATTTCTACTTAGAAATAAAGAAAACTTAGACTTCTGTTTTCTGATTCTGAGTTGTTAATATCAAAATGTCTCTTTCAAATCTGGCTGTGAAAAATTGCAGTTTGACAGTATCACATCATGCATTTCTGCTACCAGTTCTTGACATCTGTGTAGATTCATTATGTGTTGGGAGTGAGAAGGATGACTGGTTTGGGCACACGTTCTCAAGGCCTGCTGGCTGAGCTTCAGAAGAATTAGAATCAGAAGGAGAAGAGGGAGATGAGTGTGGAGGGTAGGAATGTGGGCAATCTTGAGACACATCTTGAGTCTATATCTTATCTCAAGGCCAGACTGCGCAAGTGGGCAGGCAGCCTCTGGGAATAACCAGGATGTACAGTTGGCAGGAGGTGATTTGGAGCAGGGGAGTTTCTCAAGCACAGACAAGGCAGCCCCACTCTAGACCCCATAATAGGTCATCGGGGGGGGGAGGCAGCCCAATTAGAAGATTAGTGTGCTTTTTCCCAGAAGACTCCTTTCAAAGGGATGGGGCAAGGGATTCTCATAAGGAGAATTCTTCATTCTCTCTGTTCATTACACATATGGGCTGTGTGCCTGCACGGTGCCTGTTGTCAGTAAGATTTTCATAGCTAAGCTCCATTTTTTTAAAAATAGGAGGGGCTCCTACTATTTTCCCCAGTTCTTTTTCGACCTCCATATGGGTGCCTCAAGTCTCTAGTTCTCCCGTTTCAGATTTCTGGAACCTTCTAAACTTTCTAATACCTCCCTATTTACCACTTTATCTATTTTTTCCTTCGATTTCGTACCAACTTTTACCTATCCTTATCCAACCCCCCCCCCCACAAAAAGCCCTTATTGTTTTTCTTTTTCCACTTGCCTTTTTTCTTCTACCTCTCCCTTGTGGCCCTCAAGGTAGCTTTCTGGAAACATGTCCGTTGTGGGATACAAATGCCCTCTATGAATGGGCAGTCTCTTTGCCTATTTTGGCACTGAGTGGACTCTTGCACGCACTTCCAGGTCTTCACACTCTAGGCCCGCAAGAATCGGGTGGGACAGCTCAAGACCTAATGTGGCGCTGTGCCTCATGGCAGTACAGTGAGTCACTGCAAAGCCCAAGATTGCCCTTTAACCTCAGGGTCCCTGCCTCCTCTTGCATTCTATTACCTGCTGCTGGGAGCCCATCAGCTTCATCAGCTTCTGCAAAAACAAAGTGCCCATGTAATGAGGAGAGGCCAAGAAAGCAGATGAAAACATCTCGCAAAATGGTGAGCGATGCTAAGATCCCAACTAAAAAGAGTAGAGTCAAGTCATCAAAACAGGCCAGACACCACTCACCATAGGCACTGTCAGTATGTATTCAATTGCTCATTCCACCAGTGGCCCTGGCTACCACATCTATACCAGTCCCATGACTGGTCTTGCCACCAGCTCCATCACAAGGCCCCTTGCCAGCATCTCCCATCAGGCTTGTTGGCGCGAGTGAAACTGACTCCATTCCACTCATTTTCCAAAGTGGAGATAAAAGATACATCACCTTTACCCAGGCCAGTCCACTGCCTCTTGTCTCCACCTGGATTTGTCAGCTGCTCACGCTGAGACCAACAGCTGCTTTTCCCACTTTTCTACCCAGCAGCTGGCCCACAGAACCTTCCCATCAGCTCCATCTCAGAGCTCCACCCATCAGCTGACAGAATGGTACAGGTCCCCTCCACTGACCTGGGTCCACCACCACCACCAATTGGACTGTACTATCCCAGCTTTCCTAGGGAACAAAGGCCCTTGGACCCGTGATACTACCAGTGAGATTCATTTGTGTACCACCTGGAGGAACCATGGGGCCTGGTACCCACTACCCTGCCATCAGTCCCAGCTATCCCATCACCAGTCCATCATCTTGGGATGGTTTTGGCCTTCCAGTTTCCTGCTCCTACCTGTCCACCATCTCAACAGCCCACACCACCACAAAGACCATCTTCACCATCCAACTTTTTGTGGTCATAGATAGAAGATCAGTCAGTCTATAAGTTAGTAATGGTGTAAAACTGAAAATGAGCACTAAATAAACAATTGGATTTGCTACCAGGAACTTAAAAGACAATCTTAATACTGAATGTAGATTTATCCTAAAACCATCTTCTTTTTATAACATGCATATTAACTCAGGAGATGAAGCTGCCTTCAGTGTGGTTTAATACCTTCCTTTAGCCAGAAATGTAACGTGACTAGTCAAGTGGCACTGGGGAGGGAGGAAATCCAGAGCTGAAGGTGGTTGTTTAGGCAGGTAATAAATTTAGAATGTCTGTAGTTACAGCTGAACAGCCCTGTAGTTCAAGCTAGATCATAAAATAGCACATGAACATAACAAATATCTCAAACCAATAAGATATTGAATGTAAGGGGTGGGAAATTCTCCATTTTCACTGCTGCTCTTCAGCCAGAAGAAGCAGCTGAGTCAGATGCTTGAGAAGGAATCTGGTTTCACACACCACTAGGCACTCTTAACTGTAAAGATGCAGATCATATGCAGCTTGAAGCAGAATGGCAGAAGCTCTTAAACCCAGACAGTGTTGTTTATTCTCTAAAGTCTTTCCCTTCATTCCCCTTGTTCCCCTTGCCTGCTGCACCTTTAGCTAGTGCTTCAGAGAAATTTGAAGTGCAGCCTGAATCCAAATGGGAAATGTAAACAGAACAGTGTGAAATGCTTAACTAGGCAAAGCCTGGCCTGTCGGCCTCTCTGTCCACAATGCTATTTTCCTCAGTGTTTTTCCAACTCATGGCTGGCTGCCAGCGACCACATTAATAATGTATGTCTTTTTATGGTGCTCTCTTCCCAACATCCCCTTTGGTTGCTGAGTCAGAGAAGATTGTTACAGCAGCAGTCTCCAAAGCAGCAGAGAGCAATGAACTCTCCCTGCAGTGCTGTCACCCGTTATGCACCTTTGCTCTGCAGGAAAGTCTTTGCTAAGGATTGGAATTATTTCACTTGCTAGTGAATAAAGAACATTAACCTTGCTCTCTTCAGTCAAATACAAGAAAGAAACATGTATTTCTGTTTGTTGCTGCTTACTTAAACCTTTGGAGTATAAATTGTCTGTCACTTGTATTTGTTATTTTCCTTTCTCTGATTTGTTCAAGGTAATTGGGATTATAGAGTTTACTTAATGGTTGGAAGAAAGCAAACCGGTCCAAATTTAACACTGCCAGAAAGTGTCTGGCTGATAATAACAATGTGTACCTTGTGTGCCATTAGCATGTATTGTGGGGTGGGCAAGGGGATATCATAGTGATTTATATCTGGACTTATTTCTTCAAGAGAGATTGCTGTGTCAGTCTGCTGCAGCAAAAGCATAATTTTTTTCTGGTACCATAAGGACTTAATATATTTATTCTGACTGTCAAGAAATTATGGCAGAAAATATTTTATCACTAGGTCTCCTTTCCCACAAGGAGAGGTGTCTTGTCCCTGACTTCATGCAGTATATCAGAAATGCAGTCAATGGGAAATCTCCTATCTAAAGCTCTTAACTGGGAAAGACCTGGGGGAGAGGGAACAAACCCCTGCTTTCCACCAGTAGATTAGAACTGGAAAGAGGGAACATGCTTTGTTTTGCCTTTGTGCTCAGTGGTCTAGTGTTCAGAGTATCTGGGTGCAGTGAAACTGACATGCCTCCGCCTTACTGCTCTGAGTTTGAGATGGGAGGTCGAGAGGCTTATTGTGGCATTGTGCAGTTCCTAGCAAGTAAAAGGCCAGAACAAATCCAAAGCTTTGGATAAACTTTGGCAGCAAGGAGGAATTGGTGGCAGCTTTGGGGGTGTAATTCATTCAACTGCTCAGAAGAAGCTTGAGCTCATCTCACTTGTCAGAGGCTGGCTCACATTTCATTATGAAGTAGGTGAGTGAGATTATTGAATACTGATTATGGGATAAGCTGTCATGAACTACAGACCACCATTAGACACATTATGTTTTCCTCATTAATCAAAAGCGAGTGCAAAAGACATTTAGAACTAACAGTTTCTGAGCCTGGAATTTATTTTGAGTACCAGGGCTGAACCGAACTTACAGCATTTCCATACAGATTGATTCCTTTTCTAGTTTTCTTTACTTCAGCTGTATAATCAAAAAGTTTTTGTTTTCGTTAAAAAAGGTAAGCAAACACTCTTGCTCATTTATTGCATATCATCTAGAAATTTACCAAGGGGTGTTCCTTCTGCTTACCCTGTGTTCAGAATGCTACATGCCTTGCCTTCTTTTATTCCTCTACAATGTGGACTTGGAACTGAGAGGCAGGCAGGAGCCACTCCCAGAGCATGCTCAGAGGAAGTGGAAAGGACTTCTGTCTAAACTCTGTTCAGTTATAGAGTTTATACATCTATACTGTTTTGGAATGACTGTTATGTGCAGGCATATAAATCATATGTGTGCGTTCACAGATAACCATTTGAAGAACTACAGAAACAGATATTTACTCCTTGGTTATCTATGGTGTGTTGCCCTATTCAGGATTTTATCTGAGAGTTAATGGAACTAACCACAGTTTGTTTTCTCAATCCCAGCATTATTGGTTTTGCTGCTTGGTGCCTGCTTCCTCAAATGCCTTCATGATGCTATAGTGCTGGCATACGGAACAGCTGGGTGAGGAAATTGCCACTCTTGCCTGCTACCTGTGTAGCCTGGGGAAATTGAACAAGCCACAATCCAAGATTCATGGGTAGCAAAAACCGTGGTATAAACAACTTAAGAGTTCAGGGTCCAACAACAACTTAAGGGTTCCCTTTCTGGGTTGTTCATGGCAAATGAATTGTGGTTTTGTGAAATGGCTGTTTTCAGGCATCATGAGAACCCAGAATTTAGCAATTCAAACCATGGGTTACTGTTATTTAAGAAACCAGGCTACATTTTTTTGTAGTAACAGCTGTGATTTGTGCACCTAATACACAGTTTCATGTTGTTGAAAAGAAATCACAGAACCAGGCACTCAAATCAATAACCATTCTCTTGCTGCACATACATTGAATAATCCCTCCTAGAATCTTTGTTTGGAAATTAGTTTGCATGTTTAGCCATTTCTCCTTTATGTCAATGTATAGATAACTTTCTTGACTATATTTTCAGGGAAGGAAACCAAGTTGATTTTTTTCCCATACCAGTGAAGTGCATGCTGATCTAGTTATACACCTAAAACTAATGTCAAGGGACTTAGTTTCCAGCTAACAAGATTAAGTGGATTATGTTCTGTATATAATGAAAGGATAAGCTCACTGCTTTACTTGAAATGAATCAGCCCTTCAAAAATAGCAGCTTTCAGATGTTTATCATGTGATGGTATGACTATTTTAACTATGGGGAACGGAAAGAGGACTTGCTTTGGATAATTAAGAGAAATCGTTTGTTTAATAAGAAGCTGTCCTAAGTTGAAATCAGTGGACAATTTAGTTAAATGGTGGCTAAGATTTATTTCTAATGTGCTGAGTGCAATCTATTGTATAACAGCATGCTTTGGTGTGGTTTTACAAGTTGTTTTATTTAATTAAGATTCTCGTATTGTAAGTCATATGTTTCCAGAACAAAACCATACACTGACCTGTTATCTATGACTCAGTTGGGCTCACTTTGTGTTATTTAATCTATAGTGGGTACCAATTTGCATATCCAACCCCTCTCAGTCATTCTTGGTTGTGCAAATCTGGTAACTGTTTGTTCTGTGAGAATTAAAGAACCCTTGTATAACCCCATAGTCTGTTCTTGGGTTAGGCAAGTGTTGATTAACTGTTGCCTAATCCATGCTCACCAGGTTTGCATGACATGACAACCTCCAAGTGGGGATTATATGCAGAAAGTGGTGGCTACATATGCCCCAGATATGGTGGAGCCTCACTACAGGTTAATGCACAGAAGTATGCTGTTAATTGATCGCTTTAACAATTAATAGTAATTTGTGACTGAAAACATTTGTAGTTCTTAGGAAAATAATCCAAGACAGGAATCTATACTTGTTGGCTAGCCTAACCTGTTAGGGTTCCTGTATCTTATACTGATATGTGCAACCTGCCTACAGATTTAAGAACTGTTTTCCACTTCTCATGAAAGATGTAGATTCAGGAGACAAAATTGATCATTGCATCTAACAACATGTTGATATATTTGAAATGTGTTATGCATAATAATAGAAAATTGGAATGTGCTTGTTAATTATACAATTGCCTTTAGCCACTTGTGAGACTCACCTGCATTTCTGTCTTTATTTCTGGAATTGGACTCTTCCTTGCATTAACACTTTCCTAATAATTCTGATTTAGCTTAAAGCAGGGATAGACATTCAATGTGCCTCCAGACACTTATTTGGTACCCACCTTACTCCTCCCAATTTTTATTTAAAACATTTTTAGATTTCCTTACTAGCAGCTGGAATTGCTTCAAAGTGAAGTGAGAGCTTATAGCTGCTGCCATCTCAATTTCTCATGAATGCTTCTGAAGCAGGTTAAATGTCCTTTGTAACTAGCCATGCCCACCCATTGCTGCCATTTTATACTCATGCTTGGGACATGTCCTCAATTTAGCAAATGCGCCCACAGGCCGAAAAGTTTTCCTGCCTTTGCTTTAAAGAGTTGTTAAGACAACTGAGGCAGTATATGTGAAGCACTTTGATATTTAGAATGTATATAGGTAGTTCATTCTTTATTTTGCTTTTTCTTTTATTGTTATCTTCTGGTCCCAAGGGGCCCAAATGTTGAAGCAGCTGGGAGTTTCCTTGACCAACTTGCTTCAACAGGATCTGAGTCCAGGCTGAAGCTTTTTCATGGGCTGAAATGTTCAGACTTCCCTCTCAGATACCACTTGCTCCTGGCAAAGTGAAAAAGCTTTAAAGGAGCAGGCCTCTGACCTGGAACCTAGCACTTCTTTGTCTCTCCAGTAGTGCATGCTGGGCATGCTGCACTGGTCTACCAGGTCCATGGATTGTGAGGTTTTCAAAAGCTGGTGGATCTCCTGCTTCTTAGTGGTGCTTAGGCTTAGTGTTTCCTACACTGGCACCATGGGTTTCTCAGCCTCTCTGTTCATATCTAGGTCATTACTGAACTGTGGATCATGACATACATATTTGCTACTACCAGTATTTTCTTGATTCTTTCTGAAATGCTGCTAGCTAGATTTCTTGAGTTTGAAACTTTACAAATATGATTTACAAATAGAATGCAACCTGAAACAGATCTAACTTGTCACCAGTGATGTTAATGACCAGTATTGATTTGTATATAAATGTGTGCTTTTAAAACTGCAACAATCTGGATTTCTCAGCAAGTTTTAAAATAAAATGAAATATTTAAAACCTTCAGTAATCAAATATTGGAAAATGTTCATATTGCAAACATTTCCAGTGCATTCCCATATAGTGCAACAGTGTTTAGTCACCTATACCCCTATGGTACAATAATTCCTTCTACAGAAATAGATTGCCATTCTCAATCTTCCACTAGCTTTGATTGACTATTGATATTTCTCTCCATCTTGGAATAATACTAAAATCATATTTGCATGGATTCAGAGGAGCTTTTCAGCTTTTTTTGTGTATACAATACAGTGCAATACAATAGGTTTTCCTGAGTAGCAACATTCTATGCTACTCAGCAAAGCTGTCTAAACTGAAGACTGGGGTCCTGGACGTCTGCCATTCAGTGTAGGGTAAAAAAGCTCACTAGGCATGCCTGTAGCTGCTGTTGTGCTTAAAGTAATTCTTTGAGCCCTGGCCTTGATCTAAGTTGAATTTTAGCTTCAGTGGCCATGTAGATTCAGCTCTTTGTTTATGAGCATGCCACCGGCACTGATTCCAGTGTTTAAAAGTGTAGCTGATTAAACATATTGCAGTAAGGTTAAATGAATCTAAGTAAAGATACCTCCCCCCCTCAAATCTAAGCAAAGATACATCCCCCCAAATGTATTGTTAGAGATAATGTGAATACTGATTAAAAGAGAGCTGTTATTTGCTCACCGTTACTACAAGATGTATTGCTTTTACTCTCTCATTTATAAAGGGAAGACTATCACTATTTGAGTATATGGTAGCATGTTGTGGTTGCAGTTTCACTGGGAACTTCTAAGTGGTTTCTGTTTGTATTTTACTCAGCTTTTACAAAACCTGGGCTAATTACAAGAGGCTTGCATTGTGTCTTCCCCTCCCCCCATCAGATGTCAGTTTTGGGGAGATATGGTTAAGTGATGTACTCTCCCTGCTGATCATTTTGCAAAACTGAGGGCTGTGTGGTACTACATGATCAGTACCTTAAAGCAGGGACTAGACAAATTGCAACCCTCCACATGTTTTGGCCTGCAATTCCCATCAGTATGTCATGAGGGATGATGGGAATTATAGGCCAAAACATCTGTAGGGCTATAAATTGCCCACCACTGCTTTAAAAGGATTCCCCAAAGTCTGAGGGAAAGCAGTGTCTCAAGTTTTTAGTTTTCTCAGCCATAGCTTATATCTGGAATGAGTACTTTTATTTAATAGAAGGTAGGTTTATTATTGATGTACTTAGTACATTTCTATTCTACTTTTTTTTTTTTTGCAAGGTACGCAAAGTAACTTACATAATCCTCACCCCCTCCCTTTTTTCCTTAGAAGAACCCTTTGAGGTAGGTAAGACTGAACATTAGTAACTGGCTCAAAGTCACCCAGTTAATTTAATGGCCAAGTGGGAACTAGAACTTGGATTTTCTTAGTTCCAATCCAAGGTGCTAACTGTTATGTCACACTAGTTTTTCAGTATCTGAAGAAACATTCAGGTTTTTCCTGTGTAAAAATAAAAATTCAGACTACTTGCAAAAAAAATTGAGAAATTAAATGTGATTAAATTAAATGTCAGTTCTCTACATTTTTATATAAAAACTATATAACTTTTTAATATAAAGAGTTAATTTGAAGATGATTTATAAAAATATTTAAAAATAAAAAAGTAGTTCAGCAAAATGAAAAAGAAAGATTCAAGCACTATAATCCTCTACCTACATCCATAAGTGGTGCTGCCCAGGCAAACCTCTAATACTTGGTTTTGCTAATAGAAAAAATTGATCATGGAGAGGGGATCAGGTAGGATAGACAATACTGGCTGGAGAAATGACAAAATAGATGGAAAAACTGGTAACAGGGAAATAACTCAAATAAAAATAACTCAAAAGGGAAATAAAACTAAACATGGACCTCTTATCAACAGGAGGCATTGAGAAGCCTTGTAAGGGGGTTCTGAAGGAAGTTGCCCAGCTTTAGTGTAGTGCTAGAAGAAGAATTAATCACCAGTGACTAAATGTGTGCAATCAACCTGAAGAAGGATTGTCACCAGGGTGAGCAACCTAGGGTCATCAGATGGTCTGGCCACAACTTTCCATATTTCACAACTAGGTATTCTTCCTAGGGCTAGTGGGATAGGCCAAAACATCCCATTCCTGATATCAATTGTGTGGAGAGAAGATGGTAAGGATACAATTATATAGACAAAAGGTCCTTGGATTTAGCAGTCTGTTTTTATTTTATTGTGTCCCAATCCTAAGGACCAGGGAGTGACTTTATTTAAGCGCAGGTAAAGCTACCAACACTGTAATCAGAATCATGCCAGATAGAAACACAGCTGGCCACTATGGAGATAGTTTCTTCAGAAAGTAAAGGAAACCAAAGCAATCAAGGTAGTCCTAAATGAATTAAATGACACTGTGTCTCAGTTCGCAATATACTACAGCCCATGTGTTGTTGAATCAATGGGTTAATGGAGCTTTGTGGCAAGCAGAGTGGATTTAAATCACTAGTCAGAAACACTAGATTTAAATCATGGTTTTCTACATAACTTGCACACATTCATACCTTACCATAGTTAGAGGAACTTCATTAAAATATTCCCAAAATGGGTCTCTTTTACAGCATGGTGCCCTTATAGGTTTTCTCTTCTAGGGAAAAATGATATGATAAACTTTAGGCTATACACAAAAAGATCCAAAGGCCTGTGGTGTATTCTCCTCTGAAGGGTTCAGTTTCATTTTTACTGCTTGCCACTCCCTCGTCACACTTAGCTTCTTGTGCAGATTTGTTCTGCACCCAACAATCTTCTGTTCATTGAATTTTTTGAAATGTAGCACTTAAGAGGTAAGGGGTTAACTCTGTGTACACAGATCTACAAGGAACAATGGGATTAAAGTCTCTTTCTCTCAACTCTGTTTTATAACATTTTTGCTGTGAAGAGGCATGTGATCTCTACAGACACAAATTCATAGTTTTGAGAACTGTAAAACCAAGCATCTTTGTTAATATCTTCTAGATAGAAAAATCATCCAGTAATATTACAGAAACTTCTGGAAGAGCATGACATTGTGAATGGATTGATGGAATGTAAACACTGTAAAAAAGTAAACGTTGCATGAATATACAGCCTCATGTGACCACAATTCATCTTAAATAGAATTTTATTTTTAGATATATTTTTCTGCAAAAAGCATTTAATTTTAAAAAACCCATTTAAATTAAAATGATTTTTAAAAAATCATTATTTTTTTCCATCCTGGTGACAGGCAACTTGCCACTTCGGCTTTGCCTGTGTTAGTTTGAAGTAATGAATGAACCCAAAACTGTTGAGAATGCATGGTTTGAATGCATGGTTCATATCCAAAGTCACCTACTTGGCTCCATGGCTGAACGGAGACTAGGACTCAAATCGCCTGAGTTCCAGTCCTGCACTCTTAACCACTACACCACACTAGCATGCCACTGGCAGTACTTACTTGAATGGTATTTGTCTGAACACAGTAGCTGCCAGGCTGTTGTTGTTTAATATTAGCTATTGTTAATTTTATTTCTTCATTATCCAATGGATGGAGCTCTTTTGATAGTATACAGTAGCTCATAAAATAATATAAAATATAAATAACAATTAAATCATCATAAATATTCACTAATTTTTAAAAACTGAATTTTAGCAACTAGTTCCATCTTAGTTAGAAGCTTGGCCGCCTAAAACAACTGACACATACACACCTATGGCTTTTTTAGAGCTGGTAAATGCCTCTGAACAGAAGACAATCTTAGCCTGGTGTTAAAAGCATAGTAAAGTTCGTTCCAGCAAACTTCAGACTGAAGATCATTTAGAGACTACCACAGAGAAGACCCTCCTTCTTGCTACCAACCGAGTCTCCATTGTAGGTGGCAATGAAAGAAGGCCTCACATGTTGATTATAGTAACCAGACAGATTGCAGTCAGGAGAGGTGTTCCCTCGTGTATTGTGCCCGCCCCGGGCCAACATATAAGGCTTTAGAAGATAAAACCAGCATCTTAAATTGGATCAGAGGCATATAGGCAGCCAGTGCAAATGGGCCAGAACTGGTGTTATATATGTTCAAGATCTTCTGGTACCAGTTACCAGCCTGGCTACGGCATTTTGCACAAGCTGCAGCTTCTGAACGGAATTGTCTTTAAGGGCAGCTCTACATAGAAGTTGAAAGTTGTGGTCATCCCCCCTCCTTTTTTTTTTTTAATGTCAGAAATGTTGAACCTTTTCTGTGAATATCACGTTCAGGAAAATAGTTTCTCTCATGTTTTGAATTGTTGACCTATGCATTTATTTAGCATATTTTACTCCTCCTAATCAAAGTTCTCAAGGCAGCTTAAATAAAAATCCAGTGAAACAAGAGTTACTAGAAAGTGCCAAAAGTTACTCTGCTGTTTAATGCCAGGACAGGTCTCAGAGGAAATAACCCTGGACCAGAAATAGCAGCAACTTTAGGGGGAATTGATTCAATTGTTGGCTCCCATGTGTTCAGAAAACACAATTCATTTAAAATAAGTTGAGTGTATTATGCATATAAAATTGTATCAGAAGATATAGGTATCTTGTGCTTCTGTCCCTTGCCAATAAAGTTTCACATTAAAGGCTAGAATAGTATTCTTCTGTTATGAAAGCTAAGATTTCCAAGTTTTTATCATGAAACTGGGAGTTGTGTAAAACTGCCTCGGTACCACCTGCTTCTTATTTATTGGTCTCTGAGGTCTCTCCACAGTGGCAGAAGCAGACTGTACATGACTTTCCAGAATGTGTATAATAATGAAGCTGATCCTCTGTACTTGAATTAGATTTTTTTACTACATCTTTATGCATTTCTGACTCCACTTTTAAATTTGATGATCTCCCATTGTATAAAACTCTTAAATAGAATGAAAAAATAAAATGTGCAATCCTCGCTTCCAGATCTAGAAACGTTTCTTGGATTCTCATTTTCTTCCTTCAAGGATTTTGAGGAATATAACTATTTGTCTACAGCAAACCCTTACTTTGACAGCCAGCACATGGGTTTTTCTTAGTTACTAGCCTAAATCAACATGTTAACTATTTGATGAGGGTCTACAGTCTTAGCTTGGAGCTTTAGAGTTCTTACTTGCTTTCCAAGGCAGGGACTGTGATAGATGCAGGCCTTTGTGCTATTTTATTATTTGCTTGTGATGAATCCTTTTTGCTCTTCAGCAAAATGATTCGTCTACTGTTTGTATTGCTATTTTGTTTTTTGATGCTGTATTTTGCAGTCTTTGATCTAAATCGCATGCTATAAATCCTGTCACAGAGTAATAGTAGTCAAGAAAGCAAGCCAAGCCACGCATGTATTAGTGCATTTCTATTTCATCTTCCTCTGCATTTGCAGTGCTTAGGATGGCTTATAAAAGTCAGATTTGTGTTGGATATTTTTCTCTCCCTCCCTCCACAAAATAAATAAAAGTGCAATGGAATGTGGAAGGGAATGAGAGGTTCCCCTTTTCATACATTTGAAGCAGCTTCAGTTTGTGGGAAAGAGGTATTTGCAAGTCCTGATGATTGTTGGCAGGATGTTTGGACTGGTGAGAAAAACCACTTTCTTGATCAGAGTCTAACTTGGCTGGTAGTGTAGGGGGTGAAAGCATTGAGGGGAGCTATTATGACTTAACATCGACATCTTCAGAGAGGGCAGGGCTCCTGTCTGCCTGAGGGAGGTTATTATACGGCTCCTCCTCAGGAAACCTAATCTGAACCTCCTGGACCTTAACATCTTTAGCCATACCATTTCTTTGTAAAGTGATCAAAAGGGCAGTATCTCTCCAGCTGCTCCTGAGTGTAACTGATTTTCTGGACCTGTTTCAGACTGGATTCAGAGCAGGACAAGGAGCTGAGGCTGCCTTGGTTGCTCTAGTGGATTATCTGTGACCCAGAATTGACAGGGGACTGTGCCCTTGTTGGCTCTCTTAGTGGCCTTCAATTGATCATAGTATTCTTCAGAGGGAATTGGGAATTGAAGGCACTGCTTTGCAGTGGTTCCATTCCTACCTCTCAGGTCAGTTCCAGATGGTGATGCTTGGAGCACAGATAGAAGACACGGTGAAGAGCATCCCTTTCTGGAGAATAATGACCTGAAAACAGTAGCACGTGCATTAGTAACTTCTAGGCTTGATTTCTGCAATACTCTCTGCATACCCTCATGCCTGCTCTGGAAACTGCAACAAATACAAAATACGGCAACCAAGCTGGTCTCTAGGACTTCATGGAGAAGCAACATATCACCTATTTTAAAATCCTTGCATGTGCTGTCAGACAGAATACAAGGTGTTGGTAATTAAAGTTCTATGTGGCTTGGGTCCAAAATACCTTTGGGGGCTCCTTTGCCCATCTATTCCACCTTGCCAGCTAAGGTCCTCTGGGAATAATCTTAAGTCTGGTTCTGTAAGATTAATGTCACAGGACTTTTTCAGTCTTAACCCTTAAGCTGTGGAATGGTCTGCCACGAGTCTTGTCTGATTTCCCAAATTCCCACCCTTAGGATGGATCTCAAAACAAATCTCTTCCAACAGACCTTCTGAGATTAGTTTTCATGTCAGTTTTATTTAATATGTTATCTTAGTCGATATTACTCACTGTTGGTTTTATTTTATTGTACACTACCCAGAGCCTATGGGAATGGGGCAATATATAAATATTAAGATAAATAAAGATAAATATTTGGATGTACATTCACATTTCGTGTACGTTTGAAATGGGATAAATCATGTGTGTATGTGTGAAACTGCCTTACCACAGCAGCCCATTGTGGTTTGTTCTGGTGCATGCTGGGTGTTTTTTAAATATCTCTTGAGCAGATTGAGGATGTGGCGTAGGTCTGAGTTTTAAAACATTCTGTGTTTTGCCAACATTGATAGGAGAAAAAAACCTTTAAAATATAAACCAGTACCTTTTCCCAGTACTGTCCATATAAATTGTAATTAATTTTTATTTTCCTATGCATATTATTATTAAGGAAACTGCACCTTCTCTTAGGGTGCAATACTATGCATGCTTAATCAGAAAAGTAACTCACAACATTCTTCAGTTGTAGGACTTCTTTTTCTATCTAAACATGCATTGGATTTTACACCTTGAAAGTTTTACCATGAACCATACAGGGCAGTTTCTAACTTTGCCAACATTATCTCAAGATTTTCTCTTCCAACTTGTTTATTCTAAACTAACAAATATGAATAAAAGTTGTTATTTACTTGGTACTATGCTATAACTTTTAGCCTAGGTTAGGCTATAGGTAATACAGCACAGAACTGTTTTTATTAATGTATCTAAGTGGAAAGCCTATTGGCAATAGGAGTGGAATGATATTTCTTGTAAATAAAAAATATTTGGATCTGTAAGATTATAATCTACTTAAGTAGAATACTTTTCCTCACATCCCAACTAAGTAATATTTAATGGGATTCTGCTTGCTTCTGATCATTGTATATTTATGTTTGCATCTTGCTTGTTGCCAGGAGGCATATATCAAGCCTAGTGTGTTTTAAGTATTCCTTCATGTTAATAACTTGATTCCATTTACTTTTAATTACAATATCCATGCATTAAAGATATCATTGCTTTCTCTCTTGGCACGGCTATAAAAACCAACTTGCTACAGTCTAAGGCATGGGTCCTCAAACTAGTGCCTGGGGGCCAGATCCGGTCTGCCATGCCCATTTAACCATCCCCTCCAGAGGTTTTGCACTTGCCTTGCGCACCTGGTGGCGGCTTGCTCGCGAGGAGGTTGTTTTGGACTTGCGAGGAGAAAACGATCTCCTTGCGAGCAAGCTGGCGCCTCACCCCGTGCTCCCCTTGCCCCCACCTCACCTCATGTGCGCGCATTCACATGCACCTCGTCTCCTCACTGCCCTGCCCCCCCCTTCCCCGCCAGCACCGCCTTGGTGGCCTGCGCACACCACTGGCCCCCTGTTGAAAAAGTTTGAGGACCCCTGGTCTAAAGGATCTGAACTGCAACTGTAATTTTACTAAATTTCCAGCCATCCATGGCCATAAAATACATAAAAATATGAGAGATCTGTATTAGCTTAATAAACAAAAGCAAGTTCAAATATCATTGTAACATTTCTGTTCATATGGAGATTAATGTATGAAATCTGCCTATATATAGCAAGAACATCAAATAAATTTAGCATCTGTGTTATGTGAACAAACTTGGGAATGCCTTCATGAACCCATCCCATAGTTGGGACATTTACAGTTACGTGTTCCAATCAAAAACTTCCCTGCATTTTGACAGATGGTTCTCAAAATTCCTTTTTCCTAGGAAATGGAAGGTGCACTTTCAGACCTGCCTCAAACACCTAGACGTTTAGGATAAATGCAAACAATGCAGCAGGATGCGGGGTGGGGGGAGGGAGTCAAGGATCCTCCTGTGAAGGAGATGCAAATTGCCAAACACTTCCTGCTTACATGTAAAGATCCCAAGGATCTTGGTTTCTCTTGACAAATAATCTTTTGACAGTTGTCAAAAATTTGTCTCCCTGGGGTCAGGGAGACTGTTTGAAGCCTCTTCAGGGCAATATGAAAAGCTTATACTTGCTGCATCTTTGGAGTAGGCAATTCCTCCCCTGGGGACATTGCCCCAGTCAAGGCTTCAAATCCCTGTGTTTATGTAACTGTGAAGATTTGCACTTGTTCAAAGGTAGTTAAACATTTCTCCCCCCAACCCCTTTGACTTTATTTTATTTTGGTTTTGGCACAATTTTTAAAAGGCTTAGACAGTCATGAGCAGCCCAGTAAGGTGCTGCTTGGGGTTTTTAAGGGGCTTGCAGTGACTGTCAAAAGGAGAATAGCAAAAGCTGGCTTTCAAGCCAATCTTCACAGTATCTGAAGAAAATAGTCTGAGAGAGCCCAGAATGCATTTGGTGGGGAGCAGAGGAGTGAAACCAGGGCCAGCTGCTCCCAAGTGCAACAGATTTGGGGGTGTTTGGTGTTAGCAGTCAGCCAGGAGCCTCTTATTGAGTATGTTAAAGCATTGTCACTGCTCTTGCCAAGGGGCTTAGTAGCTGATTCCCTGTATCCCTGATGGGCTCAGCCACCCAGAGCTGGATAACATGACAACACACTGGATACAGCAAGCCCTACAATAGTCAATTGGTTGTTGGAGTGGCTTGTTGCCCACAGTCAAAGTACCTTGGGGAAACTGGTCTGGGTTTGTACAACATTACCCATCAGCCAGTCCATGTTACATTTTTATAAAGCTTATGGTCTTTAGTATTTGAAATGTTTCTTGGTTTTATTAAGTTAAGGAATGTAACCAGAATTTTACATTGATTCTCTTTTCTACTTCATTCAGTGCTGCCCTTCCAAGTCACAGTCTTCTTCACTTTCATGGTTGTAATGCCCTTTGATTAGATGACTGAGCCAAGATAAGCAAAATGATTCACAATTTCAATTTCTTCATTGTTGACATTTGTATATTTTCTGTAGTCATGATTTTTATTAATGTTTAGCTGCAGTCCTTCATTTTCACTGCTTTCTTGTTCATCAGGAGACTTTTCAATGCATTGCTGCTTTCTGCCAGTAATATGGTATTTGCATATCTTAAATTATTGGCTCATCTTCCATCAATTTTTAGACCTGATTTCTCTGATTCATATCCAGCTTTTCTTATGACATGTTATGCATACATATTGAAAAGATAGGGAGAAAAAATATGCCCCATCTCATGTCTTCGCCTATAGAAAACCATTCTGTTTTTCCATATTCTGTTCTAACAGTAACTAATAGAGGTTATGTATCAGGACAATCAAGTAATGAGGCATCCCCATTTTTTAAGAACCATCCATAGCATCTCGTGATTCACACAATCAGATGTTTTCTGTAGTCCATAAAATATCTACTCTTCTTCTGAAATTCTTTGGTGCACTCCAGTTACAGACATAAGTTTCCAGTAAGATCTCAGATGCCTCTTTTTGGAATTCAGCTTGAATGTCAGGCATTTCTCGCTCCATAAAAAGGTGAAATTCTTTATTGCAACACCCTGAGCATGACAATGTTTCAAAAATTAAATAAACCTGGTCATATCTTCCTGTCTACCTTTAGATTTTTCTTTTTCATACAACTATGTAATATCTATGATGCATTTTTTTAAAAGAAAACTAATCCACTCTCCCTTTGGAGTCCAGTTCATGTAATGAATGTTTCTCTGTCTTTATGAACTATGGGCTTGATCTGTAAATTGCTACATTAGCAGCTCATACCTGAGGTATAAATACAAGCTAGGTACTACCAACTGACATCCATACAAAACACCTGGAAGGTGTGTGTGTGTGTGTGTACATGCAAGAATGGTTTTTAGTGTGGCATCACTAGCTTAGAAAGGAGGATTTTCTCTTGCATAGTACTTATGAGCAGATATATGTAAGTTCTCCCTTGCTTACTTCATCAAAAAAATCTCAAACCTTGAAGGCAAAAAAGTAGCGAGGCATAAAAGAAGTATTAAAGCTGGAAGGAGGAGAGACATGCAACAAGTGATATGGAAAGCGATATGATAGGTTGTCATGTCATCTGAGCCAGGTTAAAGTTTTCTAAAACCATATTTCTTAGAATGTAGCTATACTGTTTGAACTTGTTTGGAGCCTCTCTAGTTACTTGTTTTGTTTTTAGTTTTCATTTTTGTAATAAACACTGGGAATGCTGCAGTTTTGAAAGGTAAATAAGAAATGTGTATTATAATAGTGATAATGATACAGAAGTAGTTTCTAAAACCTTCAGAGCTTCTTTTCTTTTTCCACGGAGAGATTCTAACTAATCTAATCTTTAATTTTTTTGCAGTGAACACCTACCTCTTCATGATGCAAGCTCAAGGCATCATGATTCGTGAAAACATGAGAACGATAGGAGCTCAGGTTTATGAACAGGTGGTCCGCAGTGCCTATGCCAAGAGGAACAGCAGTGGGAATGATTCAGGTATATTTTATAAACCTTGTCACCTGTGTGAACTAAATTTGCACCTGCAGCCTAGGAGATTGTGAGCTGCACTGTCTGAAGTTTCAAGAGATTCAGTGATGAGGATGGCATTTATAAAACTGCTGAAGTCTGCACTTTACCTTTGAGGGTAAAAGGCACTACTTTGCCTCTTAAATCCCAACTTCCCTCAGATAGTGGCCATTCCTGTTAAATATTTGATATGTTACCTGAAAAAGGAACTTACACCAATATGGAGTATTAGTCCATTATATTTATATGAGAGATTAAACTTGCAGATAATGACACGAACTGCCATTAATCCTAAACCAGTTCCTTGGAGGCAGCTTCTGTCATTACTTCTAAAAGAAACATAAAAGGGTACATAAGGTACAGTTAACTCAGCCATGAATGCACCAAGCCAGTAGTTCCATGAAAATGCAGTATCTGAACAATAACACATGTATATTTATCTATGTTTATAGCCTGCCTTATGTCCTTTCAAAGAACCCAAGGCAGCTTACACAATGCTCCTCCTCCTATGATGTATGGGCTGAGTCTGTGACTAGTCCTAAGTTAACCAGTGATCTCCTTGGCTAAGCAGATACTAGAACCCAGATCACCTGAGTCACAGTCCCATATATTTAACCAGTACACCACACTGACATATAAATAAATCCAGAAGTAGTTCTATAATTCATGCCATATCTTTTGGATGGCCATTTTGTAGTCCTGCCAGTAGTCTAGCCTGAATCTGGATGGTCGGAACTTGAGCTGATTATTCCATGTCCTATGGTATCAGCAAGAAGAGATCTTGACCTTCCTCTTTGTGACAGCCTTTCATGTACTTGTGGAGTGATATCATGCCCCCCCACATCTTCTCTTCTGAAGGCTGAACGTGCCCATTTCTCTCAGGATATTTCACATTAGCATATTTATTATGTGGATAATAAATATTCTAATTTATTTTGGGGATGTGGATGAAATACGGATACTTATTTCCATATGTGGTGGGAAAGTGAAAATATTAAGAAATTTTGGTTATTGATTTTTAAGGATATTAGTAAGACATTGAACTTAAAAACTGAAGCAGATCCTGAAATAGCATTGTTACTAATGTTTTGTGAAAAGCAATGGAATATTAAATAATTAATAATAAATTTTATATCCTCAGCAAAATTGTTAATAGCAAAGAAATGGAAGGAGAAATGGTATCTCCAATTATTTTTTAATTTTTATTTTGTGTAATATGTGTTTTTTCTTTATTATATGGTTTTTGTATTTGTATCTTATAAAAAATAAAAATAACCTGTTGTCTACAATAACTCCTAAGTCTTTTGGATCGGTTGAGCCACCTGTTCCCCATCTTACATCGATGCATTGGGTTTCTTTTTCCTAGGTGGAAGACTTGAATCTTTATTGAATCTCATTCTGTTGCTTTCAACCCAGCAGTCAAGCTTATCAAGATCTTTATTCCACCCAGTTTTTAGTTAGAACTTGAAAGATGGAGAGGATGCATGAGGGGAGGTAATATCTTAAACTTCATGTTGGACCTTGAAGGTCCAGTTTGACTATAGAAGCAGGCTCACAAACCCTTCCCTAGCTCCATTTGTGGATTCTGGAAAGATGTCTGGAGTCAATTGAAGAACTGAATCTCAACTAGAATGCAATTCATATTGCTTCTTAATTTCTGTAGGGAAACATAGTATATCTTACCTTTGAGCCATAGACTTGTCAGAGATCTACCTGATCTGTCTTCCCCGATTATACTTAATGCTGAAGTCTAATAACACACAAATCATTTTGCAGTATTTGTAGGATGTTCAGTAAGGGTAGGGAAGAGATAGGCTTGCTATGTCTGGACTAAACACAAATGGACACACACCATTCACACATGTCTGCATTCCATGTTTGTATGGTCAGAGTACTTCACTGCATACATGTTATGAGCTGGGATGATGGTCGTGCACTAGTGTTCTAAATAATGTTTATGTTTATTACACCCTCAAGTGGGTAGAATATTTCATAGAAACCCTCCTTTTTTAGTGTTGACACAGAACCCTTAATTGCAACATCTGCTTTGTCTTAAGTGTTACGTAGTGTCCTAGAGCAATGTAATTTAATTTCTTCGTCGTGGCCTCTGTGCATCACACATATGGGTGCTGCGCCTGCGCAGTGCCTTTGGCCAGAAGATTACAAGCTAACGGTTTATTTTGGTGGGAAAAAGCTCCGCTCCCCCTCCCCCACAGCCTATAAAGAGCAGAGCGTCCGCCATTTTGTTCAGTCTTTGCGACCGCCGTTCACTGTGCCTCGTGCCGCTTTTGACTATCGCTTTGATCGTTACTCGTAACCTGTTTTTTCTCCTTTTACTCCCAGTTTTATATCCCTGATAGTTCTTGTTAGCTCTAGTTATTTCTACAGTTCTTCTTAGCTCTAGTTATTCTGCAGTTCTATTGTTCTACCATTATATTTTCTTCTTCTAAAAAAAACAACAAAAAAAAATTCTTACCCTCTGCACTGTCTCCCTTTTTCTTCTTCTTGCGATGGCGCAGCGAGCGGCCTTCCGCAAATGTGCGGAGTGTGGGTCGAAGATGTCACCATCTGACCCGCATGACCTATGCCTCCTCTGCTTGGGGGAGAGGCATAGGACCAACAGGTGCTCCCACTGTCTGGCCTTCTCCAAGCAGGCCAGAAAAAATCGGGAGAACCGCCTCCGGAGGCTCCTGTGGGATCAGGCTATTATGCAGTCCGACCCACTGGTCACCGCTCCGAAGCCTGGCCCGGCTGCAGTGGTCGCGCCCTCCCACCTGTCGGACGAAGGTGCCTCTACTTTGAGGGCCCCACCAGCTTCTCCCAAAAAGAAAAGCAAGAAGCGCAAGCATGCCAATGCTGACAAATCGGCCAAAAAGGCCAGGAAAGAGAAGCCCTCTAAGCCGGCCCGAAAGGTGAAGGATCCGGACCAACCCCGACACCGTGTCTTGGGTTCGACGGCAGCATCGGTACTGGCGCCAACCACCGTACCGACCCCACCCGAGCCAGCGCTCCAGGCAGCCATGAGGGTTACCCCTCAAGGGTTTCCCTGTTGTGTGGCTGACCCCCCAACCGAACTGCTTCCATCTCTCCAGCGGGGCTCAATCTCTGACGGAGAGATTCAGGACTCTCCCCCCAGGGCTAGGTCACAAACGCCTATGCCCATGGCCACACTGGAGGCGGATGTCGTTGAATCCCTGCCCAGGTCCCGCCGGAGCTGCTCCAGGGAGCATTGATCCGAGCAGCGATCCGAGCGATTCGAGGACTGGCATCACTCCTACTACCCATCTTGGGGCGAGCCATACTCGACTGGGTACTATCCCGCGCCGAGGGATCGGTCCCCACCACGCTCTCATGATCGTCCACTGCCTCTAGATTCAAGGCACACATCCCCAGTACCCCGGGATGAAAGCAGCTGGTCCACTTCTCCAGTGGAGTCTTCTTCGGCCCCTCCGTACTATGGCGCAGACTCCGATGACTCGGACATCGATTCTACCTCTCCCGACATCATGGTGACCTCCCAGGGCCCCGCATCACCGGACGAGTCGCAAGTTTCTTTTGCGGAGCTGATGTCCAGGCTCTTACAATTCCTGGACATCAACGCTGTCCAGCGGCCAGGACCGTCTACAGATAAAGTCGTATGATGTCCACGGGGAGCAGTCCACCTCCATCATCCTGCCCTTGATCACCACCCTACGGCAGGCGATGACGCAGCCCTGGGACTTGCCCTCTCACCCTCATCCAACATTGCGGAGGTACGAAGCCATGTACCGGGTTCGGGAGGAGGACATACCATTCCTCCTCTGACAGCCCAAGCCGAACTCAGTCGTGGTGGAGTCCTCCCAGGGAAGAGAGGCAAGGGGTCACACTGTGCCGCGAGATAAGGAGGGCCGCAAGATCGACTCCCTGGCCAAGAGGGTTCAGGCTTGGGGCTGCGTATCTCAAACTACGAGGCGATGTTGGCGAGACACCAGTATTTTATAATGCAGCGCCTCCACAACGTCGTCTCGGCCCTCCCAGACCAACAAGGCGAATTGGCCAAAGTCTTGATTAAGGAGGCAATGCACGTCGCGGTGCAACAGTTGTCCACAGCCAGGCACCATGTGGACACTAACTCGAGGGCATTCGTCCGTGCCGTTTCTCTTCGCAGGCATGCGTGGCTGAGGAGCGCCAACTTCCCCGAAGAGACCAAGCGGCGCATCGAGGAAATGCCCTTCGATGGGTCCGGGCTTTTCCATTCAAAGATGGACCATAAACTTAAAAAACTTCATGAGTTCTGCATGACGGCCCGATGAATGGAGCTCCAGTCGCTTCCGAGGCGTAAGTGGCCATGGAACCGTCTGCCCTACAGACAGCCGTATCATCCCAGGAAACAGCCTGAGCACAGGCAACAGCAACAGCAGCAGCGCTGTCGACAACAGCCCCAGCAACGCTACCAGCAGGGCCGTCGCCGATATGATGACAGGAGGCAGCGTTGACAGGACTGGCGAACCATTCTTCTATCCTATACCCACCCCCCTTTCATCTGGGGACCGGCTGCGAAGCCAACTCCCCATTTGGGAGTCCATCACATCTGATGGATGGATATTATCTATCATACAGCCCGGCTATAGGATAGAATTCGACACCATTCCTCCATCAAGTCCAATTCGGTTTACATCTTGCACACCAGTACCGCTCAATGAAATACAACAACTTCTTCATAAAGGAGCGATTCGTCAAGTAACTCAATATGACGGGCATCACGGATTCTATTCTAGATACTTTACCGTTCCCAAACGGGACAGTGCCCTACATCCAATTTTGGACTTGCGTGGTCTGAATCGATTCATCGTGACGAGGAAGTTTCGAATGACCACTCTCCAAAATATTTTGCCGCTGCTTAGGAAAGAGGACTGGTTTGCCTCATTGGACTCGAAGGATGCCTATTTTCATATTGCAATCCATCCCAAATATAGACGTTTCCTTCGTTTTGCTGTTGCCCCGAATTTCTACGAATTCATGGTTCTACCTTTCGGTGTGGCTACCACTCCGAGGGTGTTTACTAAATGCATGGCCCCTGTCTGTGCTTATCTATGCCTCCAGGGCATACAAGTTTATCCTTACCTAGATGACTGGCTCCTAGTCTCCAGGTCCAGGGAAGCACTCCTCACTTCTATCTGTATTACCTGCGCCTTATTGGACGACCTGGGCCTTTGCATTAATACTGAGAAATCTTCTCTCCTTCCGGTACAGAAGCTTACGTTCATCGGAGCCCACTTGGATTCGACGTTGGAAAAGGCGTTCCTCCCTCAGGACAGACAACTGACTCTCACTTGCTATGTTCATCGAATGCGTCGAGACAGATCGGTTCCGGCGAAGTCCATCCAGAGACTTCTAGGACATATGGCTTCCGCCGTTGCAGTGGTGCCACACGCCAGACTGCGACTCCATCTGTTGCAGCTGTTTTTCAACAAAGTGTTCCACCCACAGAGGGATCCACCGTTGAAACTCCTTCGAGTCCCATCCTCGGTCCTCCATTCGCTAATATGGTGGTTGAACCCGACCAATCTGACTGTTGGGGTCCCCTTCAGGTCCCGAGGCCCATCGATTACAGTTGGTACCAACGCGTCTCTTCTAGGTTGGGGAGCGATATGCTCCAGCCTGTATACTCAAGGCACGTGGACTCATCAAGAATCCACGAAGCATATCAACTTCCTGGAATTGTTGATCGTGTTCAAAGCCCTACGCTCTTTCGAAGATGTTCTTCAAAATCGGGTTGTTCAGATAACATCGGACAACATAGCCACCGTTTTTTATCTGAACAAGCAAGGCGGGACCAAGTCTCCAACCCTGGCCAGACTTTCTATGCAGATCTGGGACTGGTGCATTTGAAGAGATATTACGATAATAGCAGTCCATCTGGCCGGTACAGACAACGTGGAAGCAGATCTTCTCAGCAGGCACGTGCTCATCTCTCACAAATGGGAACTGGACCCCCAGACATGCGACAACCTTTTCCATTGCTGGGGGTTCCCCGACGTGGACTTGTTCGCCATACAACAGAACAAGGTGTGTGCGACTTTCTGCTCAAGAGTGGGAATCGGACACGAATCCCTAGGGGACGCCTTCATGATTCCATGGAACAATCTGAATTTCTATGCCTTCCCACCGATTCCGCTGGTTATGAGAGTCATAGCGAAGATTGTTTGCAATCGGGCCACAGGGATACTAATTACTCTTTGGTGGCCACGCCAAGCTTGGTTTCCCACACTGCTGGACATTTCTCACGGGGAATACCTACATCTTCCACCGCTCCCATTCTTGATAACCCAGAAAGATGGTGCACTTCGTCACCCAGATATATTATCATTAAAACTAACAGCGTGGCGAATCCAATAGCTGACTTCACTATGTCTCTACCAGTCACTACTCCAAGGGGTTCGAATCCGACCTTCAAATCCACTACTGTCCTTGTTACGTCTACACCGACAACTACTTCAAAAGGTTCAAACTCTACTTTTGAACCCAATAGAGTTGCAACCTCCGAATCCGCTGTGGACAGCACTGCACCAGCACTGTTGGATCCGACTACTGTGCCATCGAATCCGACAGCCTTTCATCCGGACATTCAATACATATTGGACTCCGCTTTAAAGCCTTCTACACGGAGGTCTTACGAAGCTAAATGGAAGCATTTCTCCGCCTTTGCTGACTCTCTTTCATTCTCTCCATTTACATCGTCAATTCCTCAAATTCTTCAGTTCCTCCTGGAATTACACCACTCTGGACTGAAACCATCTTTGATTAAAGTATATACGGCAGCCATCGCCTGTCATCAGGGTATGGTGAATGGTTCGTCCATTTTCTCCCAACATACTATTAAAAGGTTTTTGAAGGGACTTTATAATCTGAATCCGTCGATCAGACCAGTAATGCCCACCTGGAGTCTCTCTGTTGTTCTGCAAGCGCTTACGAGAGCTCCTTTCTCACCGTTGGCCACAGTCGATTTACATCTTGTCTCATGGAAGACAGCATTCCTAGTTGCGGTTACCTCAGCCCAGAGGGCCAGCGAACTCTGTGCTTTGCACGTAGACCCACCTTATCTCAATTTTCATAGAGAAAAGGTTGTCCTGCGGCTCGATCCATCTTTTCTGCCTAAGGTATCCACACCCTTTCACATGGGGCAAGATATTATTTTACCTGCCTTTTTTCCGGCTCCGTCTACTCTGTTAGAAAGGACATTACATTCACTTGACATTTGACGCTGTTTAGCATTCTACAGATCCAGGACTGAGTCTATCTGACGTTCACATAGATTTTTCATTAAATATGCTACCAGGGGCCAAGGTACCCCTGTCACTCCGCAGAGACTTTCTAAGTGGATAGTTCATACCATCACCCTGTCTTACCAACTGGCCAATATCGACTTGCCCAATACCCCTCGAGGCCATTCGACTAAGGCTGTGGCTACCTCATTGGCCTTTGCATCGGGTATACCAATGGACGATGTATGTAGAGCTGCTACTTGGGCGAATCCTTGCACTTTCGCCAAACATTACCGCTTAGACGTTCAGGCTCGACAAGATTGTTCCTTTGGCAGAGCCGTTCTTTCATCTGTTCTTCGTTGAGGACACCTTCCCTCCTCCGTTATGGTAAGCTTGTTAATCTACCCATATGTGTGATGCACAGAGGCCACGACGAAGAAAAGCAGGTTGCTTACCTGTAACTGATGTTCTTCGAGTGGCCATCTGTGCAGTCACACAACCCACCCGCCGGCCCCGCTCGGTGTCGGTGAGTGGACCTCTATCGTTATTGAATGTTATCATTGTTTCTTGGTACCGATATTCATTGTTCTCTCGGTACTGATACTGTTCACAGTAGAACTCATTTACAAGTCATTTTTTCCACAAGTGGGCGTCCATTTGGTCGTCAAAGACTGAACAAAAATGGCGGATGCTCCGCTCTTTATAGGCTGTGGGGGAGGGGGAGCGGAGCTTTTTCCCACCAAAATAAACAGTTAGCTTGTAATCTTCCGGCCAAAGGCACTGCGCAGGCGCAGCACCCATATGTGTGACTGCACAGATGGCCACTCGAAGAATATCAGTTACAGGTAAGCAACCTGCTTTTCCCTCTAATTATTGCACCTAGGAAGAGGGAACCCTTTCAGATATCTATTCTGTAAAAATAAGTTTCCTGGAGCATACACATATGTGAAGGGAAAGCTTGTAATGACCTTTAAAAATCTGTCACACTCTTCCAGATTATACAACCAGCCTAGTCCTCTTTGGAAATTCATTTTTGCATTTTTTCTAATACTATTTATAGATGGTTTGAGAAAGCCATTATGAATTTGGTCTGCATCATATTCAGTTTTCAAAGGCTCGTTTGCTGCTAGGATAAAGACAGTTATGCAGAAGTATTTGAATGAACCACATCCCCTTCACCTTTTGCTCCTGCCTTGGAAAAAGGATAAATCAGCAAAATCAGTGCTGGAATTTCACATCGGTGCTGGAATTGCAGCCTACAGTAATGGAATGTACATGTAATGTATAATAATGGAATGAAGATACGTGATATCTGTGGAAAGATCATCATGATAACTACACACAGTCCAAAGGTGCTTCTGCATTCATGGTTGATCTTTAACAAGTTTTGGTGTGTGAGCAGTTTTACCATTCTTAACCTTTTATCCCTAGACTGACTCTGAAATAAGTTAAACTTAGGGAATGACCTGATTAAGGAAGGCTAGAGTTCTTGATGGTTGTGGATTTGAACCTGAGGTGCTCATACCTTCAGAGTTTATACTACGTCTATATCAACTTGACAACTTTCTCACTCGTTCTTGCATATCTAATTTCTTTCAACAATCAACATATTGGCCCATTAAACCATAGTTCCCAGAAACAAGAGTACAGCCATGGCATCTGTGCTAGAATAGTAAAACTGTAGATGGGTTTTGAAAGTAATTTTCACATCTACAATAACTTTTATTGTACATAGTAGAGGAGTAAATTAACTGAAATAGCCCATATTTTTTTTTAAATCCATAACCGAATAGAGTAGTCTTCATTAAAGGTTAGGAGTAGAACAAAATAGTAACAAATTCAGTATATATTACATAGCTGATCAATAATGAGCAGGCATGATCAAAAGGCTCATCCACATGCTTACCAAGTGCCCTGGCCTGTCATATTTTTTCAATTCTGTGTTGGTCTCCTTCACACTGGAATACGAATAAGCTGCAACTACTATACGTTAGGACTGCAGAACTCTAGTAATGGCACGGTTTGCAGAGAGGAGGAATAATTTGAATGTTGGACAAGAATAATACTTTTTCTTTTAAACTATGCATATCCTTATAGACTTAACATGCTAGGCTGAAGCTAGTGAATTCTTCATTGCAACTAGAGCATTTGTCACAAAAAGCATTTAAAAAATTAGTCGCTGTGTAAACAACTAGAGTAAATTGTTCATATTTGTCACAGAATGTACAGCATTTGAGCAGAAGTAGACATGGATAAAACACTAACTGGAAAAGACAGGGAAAACAGGGCTGTATGTATCTTAGTGAACTCCAAGAGAATTTTGGAACAAGTTTCTCTTAAATCAAGATGGCAGTGACAATAATATTATAATCTGTACTGATCAAGGATGGGCTACAGCTTCATTTAGGGCAAATTAAGTGTTTGGGCCAGGAACCTGCTGGTACTTTACATCTTCAGCTTTGGTATCATAATAACAGTCTATTGTTCATGACACTAATGTACACATTATGAGAGATACATTGTGACAGATCTTAGAATGAGGGACTAGAATGCCTCAAATAAATGAGGCGAGCATACCAGGTATAGTTTTTCAGGGACAACTGTGTTAACAATTCTTAATGGCTTTATAGATTTTTGTGCTCTTAATTCCATAATTTCACTTTTAAAAAGGAATCAGATTGTATGAAAAGGCTGTGCAGCATTAAAATATGAATACATTTACTGGCTAGCAGAAGTTTCTGCTAATAAAGAAAAATACTGTAAACACTGTAGCCTAAGTAGCACTTTTCTCTTCCTCCCTCAGATTACCCTCTTGATTTGAACCACAGTGAAAGCCTTCTGCAAACAACAACTTTTCTTCCTGAAGATTTTACCTATTTTCCAAACCATACCTGCCCTGAAAGACTCCCTTCTATGAGTGAGTACTGTTTTAACTTATGCCTCACTTTCCCATCAATTTCCTTGCAGGCAAGAGGCTGTCATTATTATCATCTTTCTTAACCTTGAGGCCAATTAGATGAGTAAGAAGGTTGTTCATTTAAAGTTTTCATGATTCTTCAGCGTTGCTATTAGTAAGTAGAAAATCCCTTATTTCAATGTATGTGTAAATAGAATAAATCCCCCTTCATTCTGTGAAAGGATTTTAACTGGTTTTAACTAGTTCCAGTGATGAGGCAATGTGGTCCCATGTATTGTGTTGGTCTCCTCAGTAGATTCAGATCCAACCACAGCAGTGCAGGACCTGTGTGAGTAGTTTGAAAACTGTGTCTAGAAAACTGAGTGATTTGTAGGAACACTCTTGATTAAAAACATGGGGCATGATCCGGCCCATGTATTTAAGCATATTTAAGCCCCATAGATTTTTAGAGGCTTAAAAGTCTGTGTGCTTAGCAGTTCCCAGTTGAATTCAATGGTGCGTCAACTGAGAGTGTTGAATTTTAGATGGATCATTTGCTTAATAAGAAAAATAACCGTCCCACAGAAGTTACTGGTTGCACCGCAGATCTAAAAGCCTCTTATGCATGTTTCATCGATGCAGCATATTGCTTTTCACACACATTTAAGTCAACACTACTATCAGTAAGCTTAAATATGATTGCTGGTCACCAAAAATGCCTCACTGTTTGGCTTTAGTATATGAGGGCTGTTCTCAGCTAATTGTAGAGATTCATGAATTGTAGAGATTCCACCCAAAAGAAAAAGTGGTCCCATCACTGAAGTATCTAAGGCCATAAACCCAGGATATAGAATTTATGCCTACAGTTCTAAGGCAAGTGAAGCACTGTTTGTATGTTCCTATTAATCCTTCTCCATCAGATAGTAAACTGCAACTTTCTGTACATAGAGAAGGGACTGGCTGCTGTGAAAAAGGTAAAATCTATGTTAGACATACTTAGAAAAGAAACTTACCTTATCTAAACAAAGCGTGCAGCCACACTTTAAAAAAATGCTGTCTATTAGCCTGGTTACTGCACCTAGACAAGGATATTGTAGAGTTGGAAAACATTTAGAAAAGGGAAACTAAAATAAGTACGGGACTATAGCAACTCCTATTTAAGGGAATAATACAGCTCCTGGGGTTTGTTTAGCTTAGAAAAAAGTCAAGTAAGGAAAGTCACAGAGCTTTTCAAAAATGTGCATACTATGGAAAAAGTGAGTAGAAATACATTTTTCCTCATAAAACCCAAGGTTGTCCTAAGGAGCTGAATGATGGGAGATTCAGGACAGAGAAAAGGAAATGCTTCGCACAGCATATTGTTCAATTGTGGAATTCATTTGTATAAGATCTGGTGATGGCCACCACTATTTTAAAAGCGGGAATCAGACAAATTCTTGGAGGATACCACTATCAGTGGCAACTTGTCCTAATGACTGTATGCTACTTGCTGTAGAGGCAATAATAACTATTATATACTAGTTGCTGGGAGATGTTGGTAGGTGGGTGCTATTTCTGTCATGCCCTGCTTGTGGGTTTTCCACCGACAGCTGCCTGCCTGCTGTGTGAACAGCATAATTTTCTTTCCAAGCACTGATGCAGAGCTTGTTCAGGTTACTACCTGCTCTATTTGTCTCATTGTATGATCTCATCAACACAGGATGCTACACTCTAGCCTTTACATTGCCACTTGCTTGCTCGATGAGTAATGATTGCCCCTGGCAAGACTGGCACATCCAGAAATACTACACAGCTATATGTGAGCTGCATGTCCACATGCCCATTTTTGTTTTTCCCACTCCCTCTTGTATGGAAGTGAGTGAGGGATGCTGTCATATGCCCTGAGCTTGATAGAGTTCTGAAACTAAGGACAAAGATTTGTTCTTTATTGCCACCCTGGTGAAGAGTCCCATGGCCCATTGCCTCTGCTGTCTGGATCTGGGGTTTCCTTGTATGTGAACAAAGGCCAGGACTTTTTTTGTCACAGAATGCACCGGAACAGTGTTCCGGCACCATTTTTTCCAATGGATTTTACGAAGTGATTTTGAATCGCCTGTTGGTGTAGCAGGTTAGCAGCAAACTTCATTAACATAGTGCCTGCTGGCTGCTTTTGTGTCTGTGCCGCCCGGCTTGGGACGCTGCTCGGCTTGGGATTGGTGTGTGTGGTTGCGCGCTGAGTGCTTACTGCCGGCGGCAACATGAGTTCTGGCACCTTTTTTACAAAAAAAGCGCTGACAAAGACAGTTGTAGGGAGTCATTTCTTGCTTTATTTGAATGGCTATGGTGAATCTCCATAAATTTTAATATTATTTCTCTTGCATTATACTTCACACAACAGTATGTAAACTGGTAAGGGTTTGAGAAGGTATTGGAAATCAGTTGCTGATGACAAAGTGTAAGAGTTGAAACAGACTCTATAGTGTAAGGAAATTCAGTAATTGGAAGCCCATATTCTTAGAGTGGTGCTTGTTTCTTAATTCTGCTGTTTAAATACACAGAGGGCCCTATTGATGTAAATATGAGTGAAATCAGTATGGAGGAGATTCACCAGTTCTTCTCCCGAGACCCTACTATCAAACTAGGAGGTCACTGGAAGCCTAAAGACTGCCTGCCTCGTTGGAAAGTAAGTTGGAGGAAGGGAAAACAATGTTTATACAAATAATAAGACTTAGTAGATTCTAAGGGAAATTGTGGGCTTCCGTTCCTAAGGAACTTGAAGTTTTATTTTTCATTCCTTTGTTTGATAGCTGGTAGCTTAATGAATATTATTTATTGAACAGAATTTGGACAGTCTAGGAACTTTCAGACTAATACCCTGTAGACCATAAACGATCCATAACTAGGTAACCACAAATCCACTCACCAGCTGGGCCAGGGCAAGTGCCCAGCTCCACATAGGCCCTGTCTTATGAGGTCTTACTTCCATTGCAGCTTTTGAACAGGTAAGAAACAGCAGTGTTTCCTGAACAGCAGGAGGATCTCCAGCTGTATCTTACCTCTTTCATACAGTGTACAAATAAAAGACAACTGTACTTTTTTCCAAGTCCTTTATATGTGTTTGTCAGAGAATGCAGGGGGCCATTGATGGTGTCCACACACAATGTTTTGCTTAGGGATGTGCAAGAAATCAATTTGGAGTTGGGAATCCATCAGGTTCTTTGGGCTCTGTTCCCCAGACTGCAGCCTGCTTTGTGACAGCCCAGAGTCCAAGTTCCTGGTGAGCATTCACAGCATCTGTGGGGCACTCGCTAGGAAAAATGCTCCATCTGCTGCATAAACACCCCCCCCCCCCTTTACACTGCTGCCACCACCATTATCAGCAGCACCAGGCAGGGAAGAAGGTTGTGAATGGTACCCAGAGTGCCTGCTCTCAGCACCCCTCTTCTGTGTCCTGCAGCTGCTAGGAAGGTTGCTAGTTGCATGACTGAGGGTCCTTAAGCATTTGTGCTTTGCAGGACCAAGCAGTGCATGAGAGAAAGTCTGTGGATGCTAAAGGGATGAATTCTGAAAGGGTTCAGTCCAACCCTAGTTTGGCTAATAAGCCAATCCAAAATTGTGGAGTCCTCTAGAATCCCTTTCTTGGGGTGCATATCACAGCTTTTCATTCTCCGCTTAATGTCTCAGCTACCATAGATTCCACAAATTTCACCTTCTTTGAGCTCTGTCCCTTCTTTTGAATACCCTTATACATCCTGGAAAAGGAATAAGACTTGCCTCCAGAATGCTAGTGCGACTCTGTGACTGACACTAAATAGTGGAAACCAGTATTACCCCAAAGGAGGAAAAATGAAAGGGGAGGGGACATTTCAGAACAGAAGCATCTGACAATAATATAGAAGATGCTAGTAAATCTGCTTGTGAAATTTGTAAAGCACATTCTTGTATAAACTTCCTGAATTCACAGTCTGGCATTTTAGTGCACATGGGAGCCCAATGAATGATTCTGGCCAAACCAGAGACTACCTCAGGTTCTGTATGTTGCATACATTGGCCTTCTTGCTCATGTCAGTGGAGTCTGAGGCATTTCACAGGCATGTACAAGAATTGAATATGTTGAGACCATCCTTCCTGCTCTAAATTGGAAAGGTATGAACTAGCCCTGAGTATTCTAAAATCCTATTCAGATAGACTAACTTTGGCTACATAACAGAATTTTGAATTGCAGCAAACTTGCATTGAGCTTTATAAAAGCTTGATTTAATTTCCCTAGGGATAGTGGGAACCAGCCAGTTGCCTATTGCATGTTTTATTCTTGAAGAGCATGTCCCTGTCATATATGTGGCGGATTGTTTGGTAGCCTTTGAATTGCTTAGGTGTAGGTTTCCAGTATCTAGGAAGAGCTAATGACAATTCTGTCTCCTAGGTGGCAATCCTTATTCCATTCCGCAACCGTTATGAGCATCTTCCAGTCCTCTTTAGGCATCTTATTCCAATGCTGCAACGCCAGCGTTTACAGTTCGCCTTTTACGTTATTGAACAAGTAAGTAAATTTGTGTATTTGATTTTTGTTCCCAAGGTAAATTCTGCTCCGGTAGAAGTAATGGTAATTTTTTTTCAGGATATTTTGTATAAGAGAGACAAGTCTGTTGCAAACTGTATTAAATTAAATCCATAAAATGTGCCCTGTGTATGACTGCAATTAATACCTGCCAACTTGTACACCATGTAAGCCTTCCAAGGCTAATGCTACTTTAGGTAGTATTCTGTTCTTGTGACTGGCGATTAGGAACCTATGTACTACTATAAAGCATCTAGAATAGCCTTCCCAGGCCTGATGCCCTCTAGACATTTTGGGATACCAATTCATGACCATTGGCTCTAAAACCCAGGGCTGATGGAAGTTCAGGTATAAACAGCTGGAGGGCAACAGCTGGAGGAAGAATATCTAGGGCAGGGGTCAGCAACCCACAGCTCCAGAGCCGCATGTGGCTCTTTCATCCCTCTGCTGCAGCTCCCTGTCGCTTAAAATATGCGTCACAACCGCCAATGTGCGACACCCACTGGCACGTGATTTATTGAGCTTTTCGACCCCCGGTAGGCCAACCATGGATAAATCCAAGAAAAGAAAAGTTTCTGAAGAAAACAGAACATATTTTGTGGGCAGAGTTTTTTGCTTTTACTGCTGACGAGACTGGTTTACCAGTATGCTTAATATGTGGTGAGAAATTGGCAAACAACAAAAAGTTGAATGTTGCAAGACATTTCCAGAATAAACACACAGCCTTTGCTGAAAAATATCCGGATGGGGATGAGAGAAAAAAAGCCGTTTCAGAACTGATGCGGAAGGTTGATCTGAGCAAAACTCATTTCAAGGAGTGGATCAAGCCTGCAAATTCAACTGCATATGCTAGTTTTGTGGCCGTTCAGGAAATAGTCAGGCACGGGAAGCCGTTCACAGATGGAGATTATATAAAAGAATCATTCATTGATCTCATAAATGCAACACACTATAGTTTTTTTATACATAGCATAAAGGTAAAAAACGATATATGCAGTGTTATCTTCATTTTAGATGTCAAAAGGGTTTTGTGGCTCCCGGTGTTTTCTTTTCTGTGGGAAACGGGTCCAAATGGCTCTTTGAGTGTTCAAGGTTGCTGACCCCTAGGGTATGAAAACTAATCTTTTGATACTTTCTTACCTTTAAGTAACCTATGTGTTTTTCCTTTTTTCCATTTTATCTGCACAACAACTCTCTGAAATTAGACTGAAAGTCAGTGACTGACCCAAAGTTACCCAATAAGCTACCTAGTCAAATAAACTGTAGAACCCAGACCTCCCGAGTTATAGCCCAATGGTCCTAACCAACAAACTGGTTTTCACAATCAATCCAATAGTTTTTTGATGGAGCTGAAGCAGAAAGGAGAGAGGTTTGCCTTATGGAAGGCGGACCCATAGAACCTCTCCAACATGTTCCACTACACAGTTTGTTTTTTGGCGTTATACATCTTTCTTGGTCAAGCTGTTGTAATATTCTCATGGGTTTCTACTACAATTGCCCATTTGTCTGTGGTTACCCATGCCATTTCTGAAGTCATGCTATATAATATGGAGATACTTACTATGAAGATACTTAATTAGGTGCAAGTCTTCCTGTAGCTATCTCTGCTACCCAGGAACTGGAGAAGCCACATCCAACTAATGTCTATTGTAGTACTTTGCTCTCTTCAGAAATATACTTTGTTTATGTAGCAGGCAGCCTTTATTTGTTGAGTGGGCAAGAACAGGGCAAGATGCCTGTCATGTGGAAAAATGCCAAACTGGAGTAATTGAGTATAGCTACCACAGTTGCAACTATTAGGTAAATCTAGTGTTGAAAAGTCTATACCTGTATGGACTCCTATAAAGCTTGTGCAAAACTTCTGGAGATTTTAGTCTGGAGACTGGTGAAATGTGTTCAAAGCACGAACCCAAACTGGTCACTCTATGTAGACTGATGGGATCCGCGAGAAGTCTAACCTGTGCAAGCAGCATTGCAAGTAAAATAGACATGATTTTAATATGGAGATCCTGCCATCCATTGTGTGACTCCTAATCTTGGAACAGATTGTTCTGCAAGTATTTCTGAAATTAGTTCTAAAGAATTATTTAGCTACTCATTGTTCTCCTAACAAAGCATTCATTTATTTTTATTTACTTTGAAACAGAGACACTTACAGGGCCAGCTCATTGGTCCAGTAGTAAAGCTCCAGTGCTCTCCCATAGTGTGACTGTTGTTAATACTTAGCAAATTACATACTCACTTGCAGGAACTCTCTAAGTTCTTAGAGAGAACTGATTAGCAGCACTTGTTATCTGAACTGCACAGCTAGAAATGTCCAGGGCTACAGTTGGATCCTTCTGTTGGAACTTGGGGAATTTTTTACTTGTCTTGCATTGGGCTGCACTCCCACTAAAGGACAAGGTTCATGCTCCTGGACCCTGAACTGTCTCAGATGGACTCAGTGGCCAGGAGCAGCTTTTATCAGCTAAGGCTGATTTTCCAGCTACATCCCAATTTGGATGAAGCAAATCTTGCCACAGTCATCCATGCTCTGGTAACTTCTTGCCTGGTAACCTCTGGATTCCTGTAATGTACTCTGAGATGGACTGCCTTTGAAAATGGCCCAGCGAGTTCAGAACAAAGCAGCACAGTTGCTGATGAGGACTGGCCCTCAAGAACACAGTATGCCAGTCATCTTCTAGCTGCACTGGCTGCCTTTTGAACTCTGAGCCCATATCAAAGTGCTGTTGCTAACATACATAGCCCTATACAGCCTGGAGCCAGACTATCAGAAGGAACACCTGTCTCCATATGTCCCTAAGTGTTTGTTAAGATCTTTGACAGAGGTCCTTCTCCACTCCCCTAAAAGAAGTGAGGGGTGACAGTCAGGAGGGAGGCCTTCATTTTGATTGCACTCCACCTGTGGAATATGTTTCCCAGGGAGTTTTCCCTAACGCTGTCACTGCTCTCTTTTCATTACCAGGCAAAGACTTTTTTATTTCCAAGTGTTATTGTAGCTAAATTGGTTTTTAACATTGCTTTTATTTCTGTTTTGCTCCATGCCTTGATTTTATCTTTTTGTTGCCATTAAATGCCAGATGTTTATGTTGTTTTTAATCATTTCTTATTGTGTTATTTGTTTTATTGATGCATTGTTTATTGTAAACTGCCCAGAGAGCCCGGGCTATGAGGCAGTATATAAATGTATAAATAAATAATAAATATATCTTCTGGATGCAAAGCAACCCTTCCACTTAGGGCTTTCCCTAAATACTGGATAGGACAAAAATAAATAATTGACAAGTGATAGCTTAGTAGCAGAACACATCATGTGCCATGCATGAAATTCTGGCATTCTTGCGTAGCCGGCTTTCTTGAATGGATAACCCCACTTCTAACTTTCACAGTGTGTCCACTCACAAAAAAACACCTTGTCTCCCATTCACTTCCACTGCTGCATTTAAAGAACCTCACAAGATCTTATAGTTGGCCATGGCCATTTTATCAGGGTCTATGTTTTCAGTCAATTGAAAATCTCATGCCAGCATAACAACCTCTCATTCAGTGCTGCTTTTGTTACCTGTGATTAAATTTCAAAGTTGCCTTAGAATCCATCACAGTGCTACCAAATATGTCCCTAATCCGTTTGACACATAAGAAATGAGTAACATTGCCAGCTCAGTTGTCATGCCAGTAATACTGAATTTAATTTAGGAAAACCTTTTCCTTTTTGAGAAAAATACTTAATGTAAGGTGTCAAACAGCATTCTGAACAAATGAATGGATACTCTCACTCTAAGTACATGAATACAACATAACAAATATTATATATAAATGATTTTCTGAATAAGCATGAGTGTGTTTACCTTGTTGGAATTTCCTCCCAGGCTGGCAACCAACCCTTTAACCGTGCCATGCTCTTCAATGTTGGCTTTCGGGAAGCAATGAAGGACTTGGACTGGGATTGTTTGATCTTCCATGATGTTGACCATATACCTGAAAATGACCGTAACTATTATGGATGTGGGCAGATGCCAAGACACTTTGCAGCAAAGCTGGATAAATATATGTATCTGTAAGTAACTGCAATCCTGTATTTAATTACCTAAAAAGTACACAGAGAAATGGTTGTAGACATTTCTTTTGGTAAAGTGGACCCTGAAAAACTGTTTGTGATTGACTGTGAGGAGGCAGCCAAATTAGCTCTGATTTCTGCTAAGCTCTGTTTACCACTGACTTGACTAAAACTTTCTCTTTCTTTCACATAGCCTTCCTTACAACGAGTTCTTTGGAGGAGTGAGTGGCTTAACAGTGGGACAGTTCAGAAAAATCAATGGCTTTCCAAATGCTTTCTGGGGCTGGGGCGGAGAGGATGACGACCTTTGGAACAGGTATTTTGCGTACAGAGGGTGGGTTGGGGATTGATTATGTACACACTCTAACTGATATGGCTTTCCCATATGCTGTCAAATACCTGCAACACCAGATGAACAATGAAAGTTGCATGCATCATTTACAATGCTTGGGAATGTATCTTCCTGGGCACACACATTAAGTGCTCATCCTGGCAGTACAAGCTGCCTGAGAGCTCTCTTGTTCCCTGTCATGTTACTTGGTCCTGCACCCACTGCTTCTAGTCTTTAAACTAACATTTAGGCAGTTCCCACCTCCACATGACTTCTGCAGAAGAACTTCTACACCTGAGATTTAATCATAATCTACTTTCTTTCCTTCTCAGCATAATCTTGGTTGACTTTGGGAATAATGTTTGTTTCCTCATTTTCATTGCACAGTGTGTGTTTTTTGAGTAGTACAGACTTAAAACATACAAACAAACCTCTAGCCATAGCCCTGGATAAAGTCATGAACTGCTCTGTCTCAGAATCTCATGCTTTTTAGATTGTTAATGGTTACTGCTATGTTAATAGTTTCCTAACTAAATTGTGATGTGTGTGCAAGTGCATAGCCTATTTAAAGTGGAAAAATGATATATGACCACTTGGTTGAACTATGTTTTTGGGAGTGCTGGTTTATCAAACCTATTGCTTAGATTATACAGTACTGACAAATGGTGAAGTCAAAGCAACTGAAAAATATCTCACTCTCTCCTTTCATTTTCAGGGTGCACTATGCAGGCTACTTTGTTACCCGGCCAGAAGGTGATACTGGGAAATACAAATCTATTCCCCATCACCATAGAGGTGAAGTACAGTTTTTAGGAAGGCAAGTAAAATTATCACAAATACTTTGACATTTCAGGCTTCTTAATACTTCAGAGGTGTGTATATGGGGCTCTCTCATCCAGGATATTAAAACACTCATTCCTGACAAGCCCCAGGTAGATTCAAATTACTCTTAAAAGCTTAAAAGTAACTTTAGCCATTTGGAAATGGTGTCTGTATTTTTTCGCAACATAGCTTAGCTTATTAAATCACCCATCTTTAGAAATCCATGTAGATCTTAACTTTGTGGGTCAAGGTTAAATGTTATCATCTTGCTTTTCTATGATTTCTAATTATCTGAATCAATTCATAGTTTTGCTGAGCTAAAAACATGTATGCATAGTAGGAACTTGCTTTTGAGTAGTTCAGCTTGTCCTACAAAGAGAGGCTGCCAACCCATTCCTTTAATATCAGTCTCCTTGTCCTTACAATCTAGGCATTCTTGTCTCCAGTCCAGCCCATGCCCAAACCTTCAGAACTCAGTGAAATTTTCAGCTGTTTCAGTTGGCTAAGTGCCAGTCTTCATTATTACTTGTATGCATAGAACCTGAGTTCTTGTGCAGAGTGCAGCCAGGGATGTTTAAAGTCTTGGTTTTGTTCTTAATCTAATTTTTAAAAAGCTCAGTAGTAGCCCATTACTCTTAGCTGGTGATCACTGTGTCTCTGAGAGTGCAACTTTCTAGGATATAGACAATCGGAAACTTCCCTGTGCCTGATATAGTAAAAAGGGAGTTGTGCAAGTGTAAAAATACAACTTCTGGCCGATCCACATATATGTCTGTTTCTCTAGGCTTCACTGAGCAATGTCGTCATTTGGCCACATATTCATTACATGGGGCTTGGACAAAAGAAGCTAAGAGACTGCCTGGAATAAAGGACATAGGTTCTCATTCACCCAAGAACTCCCATCCAGAATAGAACCAATTGAACATGCCTTACAAAATGACTGTAATAAGAATATCCTTAGCATTGAATGTTACAGCTATTACACTGACCCCTGCCATTCCTTGTTAAACACTGTTTGCAGTGACAGGTGTGTGTGATTCTATTTGTGAAATTACACCTCAAATTTTATTCATGTAAAAGTAATTTTGGGCAAGATTGTCACAGTACAAAAGCAAAAGGACAGTAGCAATAGAGGTGTAAATATACATTCAAGGCACATTAATGTTTCATAACTAGGAACTTGATCCCAAGCTTCATTTAGTAGTATGGTAAAGTTTAAAAACACTTTTACTTTTCTTCCAGTTTTCAGAAATCTCTCTGGCTTCCAGCTCCAGACCTGTTCCCCACACTATAGTAAAGATTTATCAGATGTTTGTGTAATTGCCAGAACATGCCTGTGGCCTAAGTCACTGTGGCTGGGGAGGAGCTTATGCTTTGTGTCTATAGTCTTTTGTTGGCATGCCTTTCAAGGACAATAGAACTGGGGCATGTTTAAAAATCACTGCATTAGGTTTACTTGGAAGAGGCTCACCCAGTTTTATTTGTCTTAGGATTGCTTTCCATAACTGAATGCTTTCATTTTGAAAAAAACAGCTTAGGAATTTGATGCAGTCCCAATCTTGAGAGTAGGAACTCTATATATTAAATTGAATTTGACCATTTTAAATGCACATTGATAATTTTGGTGTTCCTCTAGACTTGGATGAGACTTCCAACACTCACTATAGATAGTACTTGGATTTTGCACATCTTCTTTAAGAAGAGAATGCTGCAGATCACTTACCAATATTTTTGCTGTTTTAATTGCAGCATCATACCAATTGTTATCAATACATACAAAGAAGCAACTAAGATTTCTGGAAGTGAATTTTCAATATAATATAAAAATAACATGGGCACTTCAGTACTTATTCAAGCATGGAATGAGCCTGTAGTACTTAAGGTTCTTGTTTGCTTTCCTTTTTCCTAAGCAACCACTTGATAGAATGAGATAACTACTTTCTTCCCCTTTACCTCACAGTTCTCATTGTGCTGCTGCAATTGACAGAGATTGGGTTTAACTTCTAAAGTCAGAAAAGATTAGTTTTGGAAGCCTTTCCCCCCTTTTACACAAGATGTTTTGATTATATATGAAAGATGCTTAGTGCATGAACCCTCCCTTTTGAAAACCGGTTCTCTGGTTCGAAGTCCTCGACTGTATTATGCCCTACATTTAACAAATGTGAAACATAATCTAAAGAACTGTTTAAGGCAGCAAAATTACTCAGTTTCTGTGGAATACCAAAGGCTTAAATTTTCACAGAAACAAAAGAATAAAGTTCTTCCTCCCTGTATTTCAACTGTGAGTGGACATGCTCTCAACTGAAGGATGGAGTACGCATAACTTATCACTTCTTAGACGTCATTTCTTGGTGAGAGGCCACGTCAGGCACAGGGTCTTGTGGTACAAGTACAGTATATTGTGAATTGGTCTTGACATTAAAACTCTTTTCCATGTTATTTCCAGCTGGGGGTGCTTTCACATGATGATCTAAATAACTGTTTAGCTACAATAAGATAAACTGTGGTAATAAAACCCCCATGGAAAAATGGAAAGCCACCAGCTCGCTAGATGTGGATCAGCTGGTGAAAAAGTTGTTACATAGTGGAGGAGAAAAAATAAATGGTTAATGTGGCGAAATTTTTTAGAACTCTATATGGATACCTTACCCTCACCCTTCTACTACCCGCACCATACAGCCCTTCCTTCTTTTCACTTCATTTTTTTCTTTATCCCACTTCATTTCCTTTATACTCCCAGGTTAGCTATATCTGTGTAACAGATCTATGTCTTAAGTTATTGGAGAAATCCAATAGTCACCTTTTCTATCAGAGATTAGGTAGAGATGGAGGAGTAGCTTTTGCTGGTTCTGTAATATCAGCCTGGGATAGATAGGAAGGCACGAAGATGACAACCCCTGCCTGTTCCTTTTGTAATTAAAATCCACAGCAAAGTCCATATGCACACACACAGAAAGAGACAGATGTAAAATAGCAACAAAAGCAACAAGGAGTATCCAGATCAGTTGTATGTCTGTTAACACTCTCCCCACAGATGCTGTGCCTGTACAGGGAAGATTTATAGCCAATATGTTTACTGGATTTTAAAAATCATGTTTATCCAGATATATGAGGTTATTTAGCAGTCTTATACTCTGCATAACAGATTTTTGTCAGGAACTAAGTCTTAAATTATATTGTATTTTGGTACTACAGTATATCTGAAAGAGCCTATATAAAAATATTGCTCCTGATCTTCAACTGTGGAGCAGCATTATGTCTTGACATAATGGTTCTAATGTATTTAGAGGCAAATCTTAATAGAGAACATGAATGCTCAGGCTGTGTATTTTTCATTGGTCTTAATAACTTCAACCTCTTCTTTTCAAATAGGTATGCACTGCTGCGGAAGTCCAAAGAGAGGCAAGAACTGGATGGCCTCAATAACTTGAACTATTTCCCAAATGTTACGTATGACGCCTTGTATAAAAACATAACAGTCAACCTGACGCCAGAGCTGGCTCTGGTGAGTGAGTACTAAAAGAATATGAAAAGAAGAAAACATGAGAAATTGTTTTGTTGGTGTCTCCTGGACAAGAAGAATCTTGTGTCTAATGAAGGATCACAGTATTTTGAAGAATAATACTCAAAGCACGCACACAGATCATCAGACTGTAGACCCACTCAGACTGTGCAGCGAGCTTGGACTTCACTTGCTTTTGATTTCTTTTTTTAAAGAACAATGGTGTGACCTGCTGCTTTTCCCAGCATTCCATCTCCTCAAACAATGTGTAACACCAGACTGATCAAATGTGCTTTTCTGCTCATAAAACCAGTTTGGCTGCAAGGATGCAATGGTTTCTTGACTCTGAATGCCGGAAGCTATCCTGTAGGCAACTGCCAGAATGAGAGATGAACTGCTACCAAATGATATCATCCTTCTACATTTGTGTTTGTATTGGTTTTTTAATTGACCTGCTTGAAGAAATATAAATATATAAATATATATACATAAACACACACACACACACACTCACTCTCTCTCTCACACACAAACACACATCAGAATCGCTTCTTAAAGAAGTGTAGGTGTAAATAAGCTGTATAAATTGCTTTCCTTTCTTTTTAAAAATCTTTTACACTCCAAAACTAAAGCTGAAGGTTTACAACTTAAGATATTTCAAGTAACCCCACCTGTGCAGACACTTCACATCATGATGACAGGTAATTCTCCACAGGACTATTTGTCTGGTTCTTCACAGGAGTGGGATCTTGTCAGGAGGTTGTGAAGCCTTAGAAATTGAAGCCATTTCTTGAATAGGGAGGGAGAATCTGGCTTTAGGAGTAGGAATTTCATTCATGAAAGACAAGTGTTGCACATTTTGTAGTCATATAGTCTTTCCAATTCCTTTTCTGATCCACTAGATTCTGTTGTATATCCCACTGTGGCAATGAACAGCAGAAAGATTTCTCCCATATAGCTTCATCTTTATAAGGGACAGGTTCTCCAAAAGGTTGTTGAAGATCCACTTGCCCCTCTTATCTTCACATTATTTGTTCAGGCTAAGTTTGCAAATAATTCAAAATCTACAGTGATTCCTGTAACTGTAAGTGGCAGGTTATGAGTAGTATTTTGATAGAATTTTTGTGTAAATGAGACAGTACTGAGCTAATATAGGCTAAAATCGTAGGTTAGCATTCTTGGTTGTTACTATTACCCAGAGAAGCACTGTCTAAGTGCAAATACTGGGATGACTATATCCAGACTCCAAATCATAATTAAAAGAATGAAGGGCATTGAGATTAGTTCAGGAGGAAATGTGAGCATTGGACAGAAGTGCTTCATCTCCATCCAGGTTCACAGACCTAATTTTTGTTTGGTCTTAGATTTGTGCCTTTTTATTTTGTTTCTCTTTCTTTTCTGGTTTAAAACCAACCCATCTGTCTATACAGTATGGAAAAACTTGTTTTTTTAAACTACGGCTTGTAACTCTGGTAAATGTCTTATTGGATTACTCGTTAATATATTTATAGACAGAGATTGTGAGAACTTAAAGTGAGAAGTACTTTAATTTCTTTTATTGCATTGTTGCCTTCTATTACTTTACGATGCATAGTTTACAGTTAGTTTTCTGGTTTTGTTGGATGTATGACTCCCTCATATATATATCTGTTGTGGGTGCGATTAGCCAGGCCTGTTTTCTTGCGTGTCTCAAAAGTGTTAAGAAAGAGTGTGTGCGTGCGTGTACGTGCACGCGTTTATGTGTGCATTTGTGTGCGTGCGTGCATGCACACATGTTCATGCACACAATTCCGTGTGTCTTATCAGCCCACATGAAGGGGCAGCAAGTCTGCTCTTGAGAGTGCTGGTAAGTGTGCTTTAAAATGCTTCATAAGGGAACCCTTCATGACTGCTACAGAGGTGAGAATTTGTGTCTTTTTTGTTTTGTTTAATGGCACATAAAGCAATAAAGACTTCTAAATTTTAATATTTTCAGATGTGGATAACACACCTTTTCCTTGCTCTTTCCTTTTTAACCCAAGAAAGCTGATAGGAACAACGTGTCTATTGAATGGTGCTTCAGTTGAGGAATGTATTTCAAGTTACCTGAATTGACCATCACATGAACATTTATTCAAACAAACATTAGACTTGTAGGGCAGTTGAACTTCTTAGGCTTTCAAGATGGATGGCCATCCCTTGACACTCTTTCTTACATAAGAAAAGTAATTACCTCTGCTCAGAAATGCACTTGTTAATTGGCATGAAAGGGTCAATTTCACTTCTTAATCAGTTATTTTTCATTTATTGTCTTTTCTCCACTCACTTTTGCATTCTCTTTCCCTCTTTAAAAATGTGGAATCTCTTCAAAATGTGCACTGTTACTCTTATCAGCTAAGTCAAATACTGTATAGTAAATGTAATTGTTGAAAACATAATTGTCAAGCGCATGTGGTGTAATGGTGTTTTTTAAAATCATTTTAAAAAGTACATTGGCAGCTGAAATTTCAACAAGGCCACTGCTCCCCATTTTCCTCTGCACTGTCAGCTAACACTGCTGGGGGCAGAATGCTATGATAAAATGCGTATGTTTTTGTATGAGCGATGTGGTCTTTATTTGCTAAAATGTTTGTTTAAAATCTACTTTTTGTAAAAGCTCCTCTTGAATGAATCTACCAGCTGAGCAAACGCCATGCATTTCAGAATACCTACTGTCAAAGATAGCACCAAACCATATGTAACTTCCTTTCATCCTATTGTTTCGAGCTTGCTCTTATGTTTTCTATGAGGTGCCAGGGGTACATTTTTGCACTGATATTTAGTGTTTTAAAACACATACAATTTCAGCAAAGCAATCCTTTGTGTCATTACATTACCCATGTGTTTGTACATTTTTGTATTTGTTAATTTATGAATCATTTTTTTCAGTAAAAAGGATATATATTCAAGAACCAGGAAACTGTAGTGATATTGCCTTATTTATCAAGAAAATTCTTGACACGCTAATTCTGTGTAGCAATTAACCATGCTTTGCTGTAAGCTTTAATACAGTTCAGTGAACAGCAGCTGCTTTTGAAAAGTTGATAACATGTTTTTAATGCACAGTTTTCCTCATATTATGTAAGATAACATCTAAACTCCATATTTCAGTTCTGTCAACTAAAAGGCCACCTGTTTATGTTAAAATGCACATACATCTGGACACACTGCATCCCTCATTGTCCACAGAAGTAATCTGCTAATTCTCATTAAATATGTGAAGTAAGTGCTCTTCAGCTTCTCAGATTTGAGTGTAGGCAAGCAATTGTGGATTCCGTTGTCTGTGTGCTAGTCAGAACGCTAAGCTCAGCCAGTTGTGTGTGCTGAACAGCGTGTTCCTAACATTAAACAACCTTCCGCAAGCTACCTATGTTGATGAGGACACATTTTCCTTGGACTTCATATTCCTTTGCTCAAGGAAACATTTTTTTTTCTTTTTTTGGATTTGATGTAATTCCAGAGTATTTCCCATTGGCTGCTAATTTTTCTGCCTGCCTTTTACTAGTGTACTGCTTTACATGCAGAATTATGGTTGTAGTCCTGTACACACTTACTTGGGAGTTAGTCCAACTGAACACAGTGGGACATAGCTTCTGGTAGATGCAAAACTCAAGAATGTATGTAAGTAACTCAGAAATAACTGTCATTTGAACCTGAAATGCAAAGTCATCCTGAACACCTTTCATTCAAAAACTGCAAAGGCATGACTTCAATGGAAGTTACTCCGATCTAGGCCTTGTGCTGCACATCGAAGCCCACATATGTGATGCACAGAGACCACGACAAAGCACCAGTGTTACCCACACACACTTCTCTATCTAGTGTACATGTTCGGTTCTTTTCATATTAGGAATCAGGAATGCCTGGGCTCCGCTTAATACCCCAAGAGCTTAACTAATCAGATTACCTAGCAATACAAGTATAATAAGAAAGGATCTGTTAGCCTGTTAAGGAAATGGATGCATTTTTGCCTTCTTTGCTGATCTTCTGGCTGTGTAGTTGGAACTACAATCCCTACTTAAAAATGGAACAAGATTGAATGTATGCATTTCTTGTCTGCACTAGTCCAGTCAAAAGGCTGTTTTATTTCCTCCTATCCAAGTGTCTTTGTTCTTTGCTTTGAGGGAGAGTGAATTTGAGCCTGCACTGTAGCTGCTTATTGCCTGCAGGGACTGTGCAGGGACTGAAAGCTTTGTTGGAGTCAGGATTATCCCGAAATTAATGGTTGCATTAATCTCCCATGTGATGCTCAATGTGTCACAGCAAACAATACTATCCTTTATGGAGCAAGAGATGCTGGATTGGCTCTAAAGGTCATATTGTAAATATACATTGGCTACCAGAGTGCACCAAAGAATTTCAGAAAAAGATCAGTCTATGCTTTCTAGACTACAGCAAAGCCTCTGACTATGTGGGTCACAAGGAGCTATGGATGGTCCTGAAAAAAATGGGGAGGTGGATTCAGCAATTAATTTATCCTGATGCGTAAACTGTACCATGGGCAAGAAGCTACAGTTAAGGCAAATATGGAAAAAACAAAAGGGCTTCCCACAGGCAAACGTGTCAGACTGGGATGTATTTCATTTCTCTGTCTGTATGCTGAATTTACCCTAAGAAATCTGGATTAGAATCAGAAGAATGAATGAAAACTGGTGGAAGAAACATCAGTATTTTAAGATATGGACGGATATGATATGGATATGATATACCGCCAGCAGAAAAGAGCAATTATTTGAAATGACTCCTGATGGAAGTGAAAGAAAGTACAAAAGCAGGAGGAAGGTGAATATTAAGGAAAAAAGAATGTCCCTAGATGTATTGCAAAACTTTACTGTCAGTAATTAAAAAATTGAAATTGTGGTAGATTTCACATAGCCCAGTCATCAATTCAAGGAAGGCTGCAGCCAAGAAATCAAGAACACTGACATTTGGAAGGGCCAAGATAAAGGAACTAGAAAAGATCACCAAGTGTAAGGATGTTTCACTGGAGACCAAGGTAAATAAAGATTGTCCAAACTATTGTATTCCCAATGTATGGGTGTGAAAGATGAACAGTGAAGAAAGCTGAGAGGAAAAAAATTGATATGCTCAAAACACAATGCTGGAGAAGAGCTATGCAAATACTCTCCAACAGAGTATTTGAAGGAAAAAATTCAAACAAAACTTAAGGCTATCATACTTGGGATACATCATGAGAAAGCAAGACTCACTAGAGGAGGCAACCATGTTAGGAATAATCGGGGGGAGAAGATGAAAGGGAAGACCAAATACGAGTTGCATTGAATCCAGAAGGGAAGCCACAGCCTTGAACTTGGAAAAGCTGAACGGAGGGATTGCTGTAAGCCAGAGACAACTTGACACATAAAGTGGTTGTGTATTTGGGATTCTAGGTTTGTGATAATCAGCTTCAGTGTGTGTATATATGACGAGCCTGCTGACTTAGAGCCAGAGCCAGAGTACCCCTTACACACACACCTGGTTATACATTCAAGTCAAGATGTTAATTGTGTTTTCCTCCACGTCAGATGACCAGGAAGTGTACAGTGAGCTAAAGAATCTGGTAGGTGCCGAAAAAATGAAATACTATCTTCATTTTGAAAATAATTTTGGTAAACATGAATGAGAGCAGTTAATCTCAAGTACTGAGAGTTTGGGTGCTGCATGAGTTTTTCCTCTAACAGAAAAATTCACAATAGAGCATGACATTAGATTGCTATGAATATGTCCAGATTCTTCACCAGGCAGATTCCGTTGACTTAATAGACCATTTTCTTTACTTTCTGTAATCTTTCACAAATGTAGAAAAATAAGCACTGACTGAAAATACATATTATTCTCCAGTACATTTTCATATTCTGGCAGATGTCTATTTTCAGAAGTGCAAGTTTGCACTAATGCACATTAACTGCATTTGCACAAAATCCTGATTCATTCCGAAATCCTGAATGAATGGATGATGGAAGAAAAGGCACATGAAAATCCACAAGACTCCAATAGAACAGCCCTAATAAAAACTTCCTTGCTTTTTATAGCCTCTGTGTGGCCCTGGAAGCTGCCTGCAGATCAAAAGAAACTAAAAAAGTGGAAGCACTTTGAGAAAACTAGATGTTTTGGACTTCGGCTTCCATTAACCCTAGCTGCTATGGACAGTGGACAGGAAAGCTGGGTGCTGTTGTCCAAAGCCTCTGAAGAACACCTGGTTGAGAAAGACTGTTTGGACATAATGAGCTGTGTTACGTGTAACTCTTGGTTTCCTGAGTCTGATCAAGTTGTGCACTGCGGGAAGGATTTGGGAAAATCTGAACAGACAGCTGCATGACCTCCCTGGAGCAGCAGCATTCTAACTGGAAGTTAGGAAAGGAGGTACTCTACCAAGGGTAAAGCTTGCTCACCCTTTCTTTTTTCTGTACTAGGTCCTTTCATAACTTGTCATGGGTGTGCTATTAAGTCTAGTTGATTTCCACATTCTTACCCACTGGTAAGTGTCATGTCATTTAGAAACCACTTTCTCCACATCTGCTGAGGAGTTTCTTAAGACTGACATATCCATTCCACTTTCTGTTCCTTAATTTGCCTATTAACTTTTGAGTTTCAACACTGCTCAAGGGAAACTGAAGCAGGTGCAGTCGCATCATTATGAATTACTGATGCAGCAAAATGAGTAAGCATGAATGTGTGTAGAACTGTCTGCCTTGTCATGGAATTACCATGGCAATGTAGTAGGGTTTTGCAAGATGGAGCTAGGAAATCCCCAGTATAAATCTGACACTCCCTGTAAGGTCACCATTCCTCAGTCTCCGAGATCCTGATGCTGATGGCCTGATGTATAGAATTGTTATGTGGATAAAGCATGCATGCAATGTATTCTGAGCCCTTAGTAAGAATGGCATGCTTTTATGGATATTGGCTACCCTGTCTCTTCCGTAATTAATCCATGATTTGTTGGGACACATGCCACTGCCTCTTTGCATAATCAACTGGACTTACTCTTCTTGTCGCTCCCCTGTAGATGATTATGGCATTCTGGAAATGGATGGGTGTAGGATGCCAGGAACAAGCAGTGCATCTAAGCTGGAGAGGCTGCTGTACAAATCGCATGGCGAAGACAGACAGTGAGGAGCAAAAGCTCCAAGTGTGAAGACTGATGGGGACCAAAGCGATTTCTAGAGAACAACAGGAGAAAAAATTGTTGGATGGGAGAAGGGGTGCAGTAAAAATGTTGCCCTCAAATTAGCTAAGGTCAAGCTTTGTAGAAAAGTTTTATAGGACTAGAGGTCTTTAAAAAAGGGTTCAAAAGATGTGAGTAGGATTTTGACAGAAGGTAAGGAGCTGCTCCACATAAAATGGTAATGTGGGCTGACCCAGTATAGTGTAGTGGTTAGAGCAGCTTTCCCTAACTTGGTTCCTTCCTCTTTGTGGTTTCTCTGCATCACACACACATGGGCTTTGCCATATAGTGCAAGGCCTGGATCAGAGCAAAACTTCCATAGCTCAGCGTCACAGAGTGGGAGGGAGCTCTGCCCCAACCATGTTGAATTGCAACCCCGTTCATTCCCAGTATAGCCAATGATGGGAGTAGAAGCCCAACCCACCTGAAAAGCCCAGGTTCAGAAAGGTTGAGTTACTGTGTAGGAACTTATATGGGAGAGGGCTTGGTTTGACTCCCCTTCCAATTATGAAGCTTCTACTGGTTGACCTTTGATATGCCTGAGAAATAGGGTGGGGAGGTAAATATGTACACAGAACCTTGAACTCCCTGCAGAATGGATGGCATACGAATGAAATAATATAGAGATTGAACTGGGAGGAGTTTAAAGAGACTGACAGATGAATTTAATGGAAGATGGAAGTGAGATCAAGAACTGAGGGACAGAGAGAGGAGAAATGTAAGCATGAGACTTTTCAATAAATTTGATGGGGAAAGTGGCAAGAAGCCAGGAGTAAGGATAATGGATTGAGAAAAGGTGATAATGGTGGTGGTTGTAGTGCAGGTGCTCTGTGTGTGTGTGTGACAGAGAGAGAGAGAGAGTGCGAGAGAGAGCATCCATTCTCCATTTCCCATCTCTGGTAGTTACTGTTTTTCCATCCACATTTTTATATTCATCCCAATTTCCCAGAGTGGTGAGGAGAGTTGCATTTATCTGGGTTTTGTTTCTGGTTGATTTGATTGGAACAAGATTTCTAGCAGATTATGGTTTGTTTGCAATATCTGAATATTTTTAAAAGTATACAGGTTGCATGGCGGTGGATACAAGTCAACCTGCAGGAGGTGGAGACAGTCAGCCTGAACACTGAGCAAAGCAAATTCTACTATACCAGCATCAGGACTCTCAAAACTCAGCTTAGCATTCTCTCTGCTACTTTATTGTCTATGGACTATGAATTGCAGAAGCTTCTGTCCTTAGTTATTTGCAAGGTTCAGGAGTTTTCTACCTACCTAAACTTCATCCTTAAGTAGCAATCTGCTAAAAGCAGTCAAAGCAGTTCACAGCAGTCCTTTGAACTCCTTTAGGACTGACCTGTTTGATCGCCTTGTGGTCCAAGGGACTCGCAGGAGTCTCCTCCAGCACCACAATTCAAAGGCCTCAATTCTTCAGCACTCAGCCTTCCTTATGGTCCAACTTTCACAACCATACATTGCAATGGGGAAAACCATAGCCTTGACTATACGCACTTTTGTTGGCAGGGTGAGGTCTCTGCTATTTACTATGCTGTCCAGATTTGCCATAGCTTTCCTCCCCAGGAGCAAGCATCTTTTAATTTCTTGGCTGCAGTCCCCATCTGCGGTGATCTTGGAGCACAGGAAAATAAAATCTGTCACTACCTCCATTTCTTCCCCATCTATTTGCCAGGAAGTGAGAGGACCAGATGCCATGATCTTAGTTTTCTTAATGTTGAGTTTCAAGCCAACTTTTGTGCTCCCCTCCTTCACCCACATCAAGAGGCTCTTTAGTTCCTCTTCACTTTCTGCCATTAGAGTGGTATCATCTGCATATCTGAGGTTGTTGATATTTCTCCCAGCGATCTTAATTCCAACTGGTGATTCATCCAGCCCCGCCTTTCTCATGATGTGGTCTGCATATAAGTTAAATAGGCAGGGCGACAGTATACAGCCTTGCCGAACTCCTTTCTCAATTTTGAACCAATCAGTGGTTCCGTGTCCAGTTCTCACTGTTGCTTCTTGACCTGCATATACGTTTCTCAAGAGACAAATAAGATGGTCTGGTACTCCCATCTCTTTAAGGACTTGCCACAATTTGTTGTGATCCACACAATCAAAGGCTTTAGCATAGTCAATGAAGCAGAAGTAGATGTTTTTCTGGAACTCCCTAGCTTTCTCCATGATCCAGCGTATGCTGGCAATTTGATCTCTAGTTCCTCTCCCTCTTCGAAATCCTGCATGTACTTTTGGTATTCTCAGTCCACATACTGTTGGAGCCTAGCTTGTAGGATTTTGAGCATAACTTTGCTAGCGTGTGAAATGAGTGCAATAGTGCGGTAGTTTGAACATTCTTTGGCATTGCCCTTCTTTGGAATCATAATGTAAACTGACCTTTTCCAATCCTGTGGCCACTGTTGAGTTTTCCAAATTTGCTGGCATATTGAGTGTAGCACTTTTACTGCATCGTCTTTTAAGATTTTGAATAGCTCAGCTGGAATACTGTCACCTCCCTTAGCTTTGTTGTTGCCCAGACTTCATAAGGCCCATTTGACTTCACATTCCAGGATGTCTGGCTCGAGGTCAGTGACCACCCCATTGTGGTTATCAGGGATGTTAAGCTCTTTCTTATACAGTTCCTCTGTGTAATCTTGCCACCTCTTCTTAATCATTTCTGCCTCTGTTAGGTCCCTGCCATTTTGCTCCTTTATCATGCCCATCTTTGTATGAAACGTTTCCTTCATATCTCCAATTTTCTTGAAGAGATCTCTGGTCCTCCCTATTCTATTGTTTTCTTCTATTTCTTTGCACTGTTCATTTAAGAAGGCATTCTTATCTCTTCTAGCTATTCTCTGGAATTCTGCATTCGATTGCGTGTATCTTTCTCTTTCTCCCTTGCCTTTCGCTTCCCTTCTTTTCTCAGCTATTTGTTTTCTTTTTCTTTGGGATGGTTTTAGTTGCTACCTCTTGTACAATGTTGCGAACCTCCGTCCATAGTTCTTCAGGCACTCTGTCTATCAGATCTAATTCCTTAAATCTATTTGTAACTCCTATGGAGTATAGATCTTTACAGCATCGGACTCTCCTTTCTCCACCAGATACATCTGTAACTGAGTGTCCTGTCGGCTTTGACCCAGTTGCTTCATTCTTTCTGGCGCTACTAGTACTAGCCCTCCGCTCTTCCCCAGTAGCATATTGGACACCTTCCGACCTGAGGGGCTCATCTTCTGGCATCATATCTTTTTGCCTTTTGGTACTGTCCATGGGGTTTTCTTAGCAAAGATACTGGAGTGGGTTGACATTTCCTTCTCCAGTGGATCACGTTTTGTCAGAGCTCTCTGCTATGACCTGTCCGTCTTGGGTGTCCCTGCACGGCACAGCTCATAGCTTCATTGAGCTACGCAAGCCCCTTTGCCACGACAAGGCAGTGATCCATGAAGGAGAGACAACCAACTGCATCACCTAAAATAGGAATTTCTCTGCAAGTAACTTTTTGCTTTTCTTACTTCCTGTGCCTTTTCCTTGCATTTTCCCCCCTTGTTGCTTTGCTTTAAGCAGCGCTCCTGCAATAAGGGAACAGTGGGTTTGAAACATCTATCCTGCATGCTGGTAGAGCCCTGGGCAAGTGGAAGCAAAGAAAATCAGAAATTTGGAGAACTATCAAAACATTTCTTCTTCTAAAGAAAGATATCCATATTCTTTAAATGTACTGTTTGCCATAGCCATGGTATTAAGTTGAGTGCAAAAATGCAGGCAGCTTTCCCTCTCTCCTCTTCTGCATCTTTTTATAAAGCTGTTGGGTCTTAACTGCCCATCCAAGGTCAACCTACCACAATATATTTTGCATTACAACAGGTGTCACTCATAACCATTGACTGTTGACGGAAAACCTTTCCCTGTCCTCATCAGCCACTTACTGTGTTCACATGCTCACTACAGTCCACCATGACTTTTTCAAGCCATGGTGGGTTGTGGGTTGTGCCAGCAGCCATTTTGAATAGTTAAACCATGTCAGGTTGTCACCATGGCTTATTGTGTTGTATGAACCTGACATGCATGGTCCTGGGTAAACCAGAGTGGTAAGCAATCCTCACATAATCTTAGGGTTGCACAAAGGTTTGAGCAACCCTTACCGGGTTCAAACAAAACAACAAATCATAGCAGCTACCTGCCACCACTTGCATCTTCAAAAGGGTGGCTGACACATGCCATTACCTACTTGGCCATGAATAAGCTAGGGGGGCTCTTGCCACTGTGCCAATTGGTCCATTGGGAAGATACAGCTAAAGTCAGCAGGAACAAGAAATGCTGGAGCGGATGGCCAAGGGCATCGTTACCTGTTAATCCAAGCATTCTGGTGCTTTGGCATGGTGGGACCTGGCTGCACTACATCAGTGACCCTCTGCTGGCAGCGGCTTTGCAAGGTCACTGGCAGAGGCCCTTCAGGTAACTCACTGTTGGATGCTGTAATCGAAAGACATGCCCTGAGAAACTTCAAATTGATGAAGATGGCTCCTCATGCACTAGCCTCTCACATGTTTGCAATTTGCTGACTGACTATATTTTAAACCTTAAAGAATTTCGACTCAAGGCCAAAACACTAGATGAGATATGGGAGACTTTGGCAAGGATCTTTCATTTTTCCTTTTCTTAAAATCTGCATTGGAAGAACAGGCCACCAAGACTGTCTAAGAAAGAAGGTTTCACTCTTCCCCACTGCAATCCCAATTTAACTCCCTCTAGCTCCAGTGGCTATTATCCACAGAGAGGAATAAAGGCAGGTATATGTTTTCCTCCCCTTCGGTAGCTACTTAAGGCTTTGCGAGGGTTTTTTTAATTTTAAAGAGAAAATTATCCCCAGTGGCATGTACTGATATCCAGATTGACCCTTTCCTGCTGCTTTAAAACAGGGAAACAAGTATTAGGAGGTCTAGTCATAGATCTCCCATGTGAATGCCTAATTTGGCCCTCAAGAGAAAGCCCCTACTAATTTTTCCCACATTCAGGGAATCAACAATACAGTAGGCTGAAAACAATGTACACAGAGATGTTCAGAAAAAGGAATTATTTAAATATTTCAATGCCAGGCTGAAAAGGCTTATTCAAGGGGGAGACAAGATGGGTTCTGCATCTGTCTGGACAGGGCACTGTCTGGAGGACTGAAGAGAAGGAAGGGGAGAAAAAGCCACGGTGAGCCCAGTAGTCTCTCCAGTGCACCATGGGTGCACAAGCAACCCACCATAGCTTCTTTGCAAGGTCTTAGCATGATGGAAACATGGCCAATTTGTGTGCAGGAGCCCTGGCTTATCAGGTCTTCCCAACACTGATTCAGGCAATTCCTCCAGTGGAGACAGTCCAGAGCAGGAAGAGTCATCATGCCTTGGCAGTGTGCTATTTCTCTTTGGAGTTGGGATCACATGCAAAATCACAGGATTCCTCTGAGTCCCTCTCTCATTGTGCCAATCACAAGGTCTGGGAAGCATTTAAGTGAACAGTTATGGTATTCAGAGCATGTGATAGAGCCCACCTATTCCTGAACAATTAGTGTCTTTCTACTGAGGCTTTCTCTTAGCATGTGATCCTCTTTCCTTACCATTTTCAGATTTTGGAGGAGCTTTGAGACTGAAAAGTTCCTGGCTTTGCTGTCTCCAGGCATTCCAAACACACAATCAAGTTTTTTCTTGAAGGGCTCTGGGTGGATTTTCAGTGACCTGTCTTAGTTTCTGATCACACTTGTCTTCTGTGGTATTTAGGGTGTGTGGGTGTTCTAATTAAAGCAAAAGAAATGACTTTTTGGATTACATCCAGACTTGTAAATCAGATACCTAGCAATGTAGCAAAATATAGCTGGAATTCCAACAGATATCAAATAGTTTCTTCACATAACTTTCCCTTAATTTTAGATAATTTTAGATGCCCCCAATAATAATAACAGCTTGATTGGCTAAAGTGGTCTGTTTTCCTTTCAGAACTTCACTGGCATTTCACTAGCAGCCGACATTAACATTCAGTGTATGAGTCAATGTCTTCCCTTGGACAAAATATTTATTGGATTGAGAAAAAAACCCCTAGGGTTGGCTTAAGCTCTGGAAGCCCTTGGGACCCTGTCAGAGAACACTTTTTCCTATTGCTTTTGTCCCCAGCTGTTCTTGCCCTTCATCCTCTTTCTAGTCATTGCTCCCACTTGCTTGTTGAGAGCAGAGAGCAGGGGACAAGGATGCTGGAGCATGTGGTAGCTCTGGGTTTGGAGTGCATTTCAGAGATTGGAGCTTAGACTCTATAATTCTATGTCTGCCTCGACTTTGTCTAAGGGCACAGGATAAAATTCTAAGGGGCTCGAGCAACTTTCCATTAGTGAAATATTACAATGGTTGAGGCTTTTTAGCTTAGAGAAAATGGCAAGTGAATGGGGGAAAACATGATGGTGTATGACATTATGCGTGAGATGGACAAAATAGATTGGGAGAAGTTTTCTCCCTCTTGTGATTTTATAGTCCAGAATCACCCCATGAAGCTGAATGTTGGGAGATTCTGGACAAACAAAAGGAAGTTATTCTTCATATTGCACATGTTTCAGCTGTGGAAGTTATTGGCATAGGGTATGACCACCAGTTTGGACAGCTTTGTTGGCCTTTAAAGGGGATTAGGCTCATACATGCAGAATAAGACTACTGAAACTCTACCCCAGTGACTTCTCCCACAAAAGATATCTGAAATCTAATCAACAACAAATCTTGTTGCTAGAATGACTATATGCTTCTCTTTCCAGAGGCCAACTCTTTATTTGAGTTGGCCAGGCCAAGTCTGATTCAAAGATAAGGAGTTCTAAGATGCTTGGAAGAGCGTGTCCTTGGGCAACAGACAGAACAGGCTGGCATGCATATCCTTTTTTGGTGGTGCATTCCCCTCCCCTCACATTTCCTGGTGATGCACAAACGGTAATCTTATGCAAATGATAAGTTACGCTTCTTATGGCTTCAGGAAATGTGAAGCAACACTATTTAGCCTTGTAAATGCTATAGGTTCGCCTCTTCCCAATGTCTGCCAAATCTGATTGTGTTTTCCTTTAACTAAACTTTCATAAACATAGTAAAAAAAAGATAGCAGCCAAGAAGTGTGAAGCCTAGAAGCTACCCATTCACTGACTGGTGAGCTAAGAACACGCAATGATCAGCAGCAAGTGGAAACTGAGCAGTCCTGTGTTGACATTACAGCACTGCCAATGACTACAATCCTTACTTCTTTATCAGCAGCCAAATGGCTTTCTATTACACTAAGAGGTAGGGGCAAGCCAAATGTCGTTGATGTATTATGGGGGTGCTTTTGTATGCAAAGGTATCTCTGGCAAACAGGTATATCCGGTATGGCACAGGGAGGTCAAGGACAAAATGAAAGGCCATCGAGAAAGGATTGAGTACACTGATCTTATTTTTTGTTTGTTCATTCTGAGTCATTCTTCTCACAGGAAGAATGGGAAAAGTTCCATCCTGGCTTGCTTCACAGCTGGATGACCTTAGATGCCTGCTGAGGAAAGCAGGTTACAAGGATGAAGGCCTCTTGCTCCTGTAACAGGAAGGGATTTTGCTTCCTCAGAAAATACTTTGATATATGCGTTCCTGTTTGGAGTCCATCAGCAGCAAAGGAAGTGGGATGAATCACCCAAAGCACAGTTCAGTGGCTGAGCACACTTTTAATCACACAAACTGGGGTTCCAACTCCAAGAAACCCACCTAACAGACTTCAGAAAGGTGAGAAAGACCTCTGTCAGATGCCTTGCAGGAAAGACAGTTCAAGTCAGGGTGAAGAACAAGAAGTGAGATTGGCAGTGAGTATCTGGGGCAGCCTTCGCCCCAGATCAGTGCATTTATTTTATTTCATTTATCTGATTTACATCCTGCCTCATTCCCTCTTTCAAGGAATCTAAGGCAATTTAAATGATCCTCAGCTCTCAACCACCCTGTGAGATAGGTTAGACTGGAGGTCTGACTGGCCAGGCAGGGGCTTGAACCCGGCTCGCCCAAGTCCCAGTCCAACCCTCTAAGCACCACATCTGCCTGGCTCTCTGGTCCTGCACTGCACTGGCCACCATGTCTAGCAGCAATGCCATGGGCCATTCCATCAGGAGGGCACCAGGCTGGCAAAGGTTTGCATATAATGCAACATTAGATGTGAGATCCAAGGTGAGGTAGAGCTAAGAGCGGCCTTTGCTAACCTGAGCCACTAGATATTTTGGGCTGCAGCACCGCCATCGCTCCCCTTTGTTTCTTTCTGTCTACGCATCCACAGGGTTGCATCCTAAGCAAATGAGAACCTTGCAAAGCCGAGTAACAGTGCTGGGATGTTGCTGTTTGCTGGGCTACTCGGGCTAGAAACCAGCAGGAGCAGTGCAGACAGGAGAGAGCTCCGTCAGAGGAGACACGCACTGCCAGCATTGCTTTAGGGAACTAGGGGGCAACAGGGACTGCCTCCCCCTCCACTCTTTTGGTTTGTCTGTCTGTTTTTGTTTTACAGGATCTAACTCCACATTAACTGTTAGAATGACTTTTTAACCATCTAAACTTATCCATGTTTGCTTTCCTTAGGTTGGCCACGTGTTCAGGGATGGTCCTCTCTTTCCAGGGCTGCAAGATGCTTGCTTCTGTTTGAGGGGTTGTCCTGCCTGCTTGTATTTTAAAGATGCGTCCTTAGAAGGGGTGCCTGTTATCAGTGAGCACCGGGAAAACAGCCTGAACAGGCGGGCACACCGCCCACCTTGTCACAGTCTTTTGCACTATGGTGAGATTGGTTGAACTTCTACGTGAATTATAATAAGCCTTTCTGAATTTGCATCTATGCATATTAACCAGCGCATGCAAATTACATGCAGATCACTGCCCTTGTTTGACCTTCTTTTGGCCATTTACAAGCTGAATGGCAGAATGCATTTCAGTCCAGTTCTCTCTTCCCGAACTGGCTCTACCTCACTTCCTCCAAAGTGTTGCTGGGGCTTCAGCTTCAAGCCAGCCTTGGCCCTGAACAATCCCTTTATAAGCCTCTGTAGAGGTAAACAGTCCCCAGAAATGTCTGGGAGCCAAATGAGGCAAAGTAGGGAGATTTATCCATCAGAGTAGCCACCTACACATCTCCAAAAGAAGACCCCCCCACCCCGCAAATATCCTAATAGTGTTTGTAGTGGCAACTGCAGTTACAGGACTGTCCTCTGACAACTCTTGAAATAGAAGACTGCCTTCTGCAAAGTGGGACATAGGCCACCCCACTGCCCCATAAGGCTCACACACGTACCTGAAGTTGAAGAAAAATATAGCAGATAGTCTTTAGGTTTCAACAAGATTATAGGGACAGGCACTTGCAGATTCTTAGCCCGGAAACAATTTATGTTTTTATTCATTTTTCTAAATCAGGCATTTGGGGGAAATGATGGTACAGCACTGGCTTACTGGGTTTGTGAATCCACTGTACACTTACCACCCACGAAACATGTGGCTGGTCCTTGGAGGACCCCTTCCGCAGACCCATGGCTCTGCTGAAGCTGTCTCACTTGGACTGAGTTAAGCACTTAATCCTGTTATCTGTGTGATCCCTGAGAAAGAAGCACCACTGAAGCTAAAGCAAGCTAAACCTGTGACAATACCTAGGTCCCAATAGCCATAATCTGCTTTCATTAGCTGCTTCATCTTCTATTTGCTCTCTTCCAGTTACAAAGCTGAGCAACTCTACTAATCATGCAACATTAAGCTAATTATCATCTAATCATGCTTAGCATCAAAGCAGCCAGCAGAGGAAGGAAGAGTGAGCGAGCAGAAGAGATTGTGTCTCATCAGTTTTCTATTCTCAGAGGTCTGACAGGATTAAAAAAGGGAGCCAAGATATTTTTTGATTAAATCACATACTTTATTAAAAAGCATGAGAGATAACTCACCTTACTTCACCTGATTTTTCTCCCCTTTTTAAAGTGTGTATTGCAACAACTGACTGAACTTTTATGCACTGTTCACCCAACTTTTCCCTCTCTCTTGTTCTCTTCTCTTACTTCTCCTTCCCTCCCTTTTTCTTCCAATACCAACTGAGACCAAACATGTCCCAGAAAATAGAGAGCTGCTTGCTGCTATTTATTTGTTTAAAGAATCTTTGTCAAGATGAAGGGGGTCCCAAACCTAGACTTGCCATATCACCAATACTCTCCTTTCACAGTTTGTAACATCAGCAGCTGATTTAGCAGAGATAATAAGTGCTGAACACTTGTTTTTAGAAATCAAAAGCTAGATGCTTAGTTATTTTCTTCAGTGTTTTGGCTGGGCAGCAGGTGGACACAGCTCTGGGACTTTTTTCAGGGCAGAAGAAATCATTCACTGGAGCTCTGGGGTAGTGAATGAGTTTTCTTGCCTAAGAAGCTTTTTTAAAAACTGTGGTTTGTGGCAAACTAATGAACAGGAAGTCAAAGGAGGCAAAGATGTCATCAGAGGTCAGGACATTATTTTGGTCTCTTTGATGGCAATCCACATCTCTTTAGAGGTAAAATAGGAAACCTTCCTTGCGAGAGAGTTCCCATTTCTAATTAAAAGCAAAAGGTCACATTTCAGCTGTCTGAAAAGCTCTTCTGGTTTCACAGCACAAATGCTTTTACAGGTAATGATGCGTAAGTCTGAAGTCGCCCTGATCCTAATAAATGTATGTTACTCTTGCCTGTCCTTGTGTCTATGCATACATAACCTGTTACCTTGCCCTTTGAAGTTCCACACCACTCACTCCTGTGCTTGCTTTTAAAAAACACATACCTTACATAATATGGGTAGTGCTGTCATCCAAATTCCCTACCAAGAAGAGTCCTGTGATGTTATAAACTATGCAAATTTGTGAATGTTTCACCTATTTGCATTGTTTGTGCAATTTCTATTGCACCTCTGTAGGAAGGGACAAGGAGTTATGCAAAGTGCTTTGGAACTCCCTTTGAGCCCCACTTTGAATTGTAAGGTACTTAGTGCTCATAACTTGCTTTTATAAAACAAAGAAAAGTAAGCTGAATTTCTCAGACAGAAAAATGTTTGGAACGACAGTAGATGTACTTCTGAAATATAAAATGCCCTTTTATCTTTGGTTATGTGGGTCTGCAGCTTTACAACAACTCTGCAATTTATTATTTATTTATTTAAAACATTTCTATGCCGCCCCATCGCAATAAGCCTCCGGGCGGCTCACAACATCAAATTGGGTGTGTGCGTGTGTGTGTGTGTGTGTGCATGCTTAAGAACATCATCTGGCTAAACTGAGTGACAGTTGTATTGCAGTGAGTTCTGTGTTGTTGTTATGGTTTGTTTTTTGGTTTTTATTTATTTATAACATTTCTATGCCGCACCCATTGCCGAAGCCTCGGGGCGGCTCACAAGGAAAAGGTTTTTATTCATTGTAAGCCATCTAGACACTTTTTAGTAATGCAACAGCATATAAAAACTTCAAATACACACACACACCCATTGGTTGTAAAGGACCAACGCTTGTTATGAGTAGTTCTGTTAATAGCCCATGGTGTGCGTGACAGACTAGCATGCTCACTGCGGGTTGTTGGTTCCCTCCTCCCCTCCCCCCCTCCCACCCCAACCCCTCAATCTGCCCTCAGGTGCCCCAGGAACACCACAGCAGGGCTGAATTTTCACTCCCATCCCTGTCATGATCACAGACTTCCAGGCTTACTGCAGCTATTTTTTTTTCCTTTTAAACTTTTCTCTTCAGATTACAAAAGCTGGCTTATCAAGTTGGGCTTCATGATCCCCATTCTGACAGCCACAGCTAGTATCCTCAAAGGGCCCCAATGGCATCAGGAATGGCTGTCCATTGTTGACAAGCATTTAAAACACAATGCCCCCCCCCCCAAGTTTTCATAAATACAGACAGTCTCCTGGTGATGAACATCACCCCCTCCACATTTGTGGGGGTTAGGGGCGCAGGACCCACACAAAAGTCGAAAAATCACAAATATCTCTAGGGTCCACCCTGCCCAAACTCACTAGTGCCTCTTCTTTGCAGCAAAGAAATGCTGGAAGGATTTCATCCTCTGGATGGGTGGGGCAGGAAGGCTCTTTCCCCTCTTGCATCCTCGCTCTCTATGGTGATTGTTTCAAGGCCCTCCCTCTCTCCCTTCTCTCATCCTCTCTCTCTCTCTCTCTCTCTCTCTCTCTCTCTCTCTCTCTCTCTCTGTGGTGAACATGATTTTCTGCAGTAATTTTTAAAAATTAATAGGCTTTAGGACAATTCGTTCATAAGTATGGGTTATTTGTAACATGGACATTCGTAGGTCAGAGACTGCCTGTATCTGCAAAAACCTATCATTTGTATTATTTTTTACTCACACTTGTGTAACTGCAGGTGATCACAGTTGTGAGAATGTAGGAAATGGAAACCTTGGACAGGTAATGTCTATGTGGTGCTAGCTGATAAAATCCAGCAGGTATCTACCTGGGGCATTGTCCCAAAAACCAGCAGGTAACTTTACTTTCACTTTTGGTAACATCAGACTGCTATCAATGGCAAGGTGTCAAATGTAATCAATTGCATGAGTGATCTTAGCTTGCAAAAAAGGGGGTGGAACCTCATTCACCCCTTTTGCAGCAAGATCTCCATGGATTTTTGAGGAGACTCATGTGTTCCAAGGGTATCCTCCCTTCTGTACTTGCTTCCAAAAGTACCACTCAGGACCAATGCAAGAGTCTGAGCCACCACATTTCCTCTAGTAGGTATTTTGACATGTTCCTAAGGTAAGTCTCTGCACCAAAGGAGTAGAGAGTGGCCAAGGTAACACCAGTTTTAAAAAATGGAATTTGGAGATATTCAAGGAACACCAGGCTGGTTAGCTTGATGTTGGTCTGGGTAGATTGGTTGAAAGTATTATTGAAGATAAAATTAAAAGCATAGAGAAGAACAAGCCCCGTTGAGAAAAATCTCATGACTTCTGCAAAGACGGCCCTTTCAGAGTTCTTCAAGAATGTCCATAAACATATGGGCAGAGGTGGTCCAGAAGACATTGTTGACCTTGCAAAGCCTCTGATCAAAGACTTCTAAACAAATTTATCAGTCGTTCAATAAGAGAAGAGATCCTGGTTAAAGAACAGAAAACAGAGAACAGTGATAAGTGGTACATTTTCCCATTTTTACTGAGACCAGTGCTTTCTAAATTTTTCATAAACTATCTGGAATTAGGAGTGAGCAGTGAGGTGGCTGAGTTTGCTGATGCCACCAAAGTATTTAAGTCAAAGAAAGAGGGATTTTGAGGAGTTCCACACTGGGATAATGGACATCAAAATGGAAAATGCAGCTTAATGTAAGCCGGTATAAAGTAACACCTGTTGGGGCAAAAAATTACAAACTTCAAGTATAAGCTGATAGGATCTGAGGTAGTGATGAATGACAAAGAGATTTTGCAGTTGTGGTTGAAATGCTGAATGAAAATGTTGACTCAATGTGTGGCTGTTGTGAAAAAGACACTCTCTGTTGTTAGGCACAATTAGGAAGGGAATGGAAAATAAAACTGTTCCCTTTATTCAGATCTGTGGTGTGACCACAATTAGAATACTGTGTACAATTCTGGTCACTAAATCTAAAAAAATGATGTTGGAAAAAGGTGAAGGTTGGAAAAAGGAAAGTAAAATTATAAAGTGGTTGGGGCAAGTAATATATGATGGCTATAAAGTGAATAATAAAGCAATGAAGTTTTACAATCCAGGTGTTTGACCTGAAACGTTAAGTTTTGCAACTCTGTTTTTCTCAAGTAACTTTTTTAGGCCTTGAATGATAGCTTTAATTCAGCATTTTTTCTTTGGACCTTATCCAGACCACCTTGCCAATTAGGCTGTGCACACTATCTATGTTTAGTCAGAGCAAGTCCGATAACTCCTAGTAGTTCTAGAACATTTTCCTAAACGTGTAGGATTGTGCCTTTAAGATTTTGATCAATTACCCAGGATACTTTGGGAACCAACATTCTTTGGTGTCTTTGTCTGCATTCTCTTTAATACAGACAGTTCTTTGTAATTATATCTCCACATTCTTAATTATGTATAATTTAAAGCATTTTCAGTGGCCCTTCTCTTTACATTTGATAACAAAACCTCATATATAGCTTTGAGAGAGGTAGTTTAGCAGTTTCTCAGTAGCCTTCCCAGCAATTCTAGCAGAGCTAAAATAGTCATCATCTTAAATGTTAGGACATCCTGCTCATGAGCTTTGCAAAAGCAGCTGGTCCCACAGCAACTTAATTCCAGCCTAGATGAGTCTGTGGTGGTTCCTGCATTCTTTGTTTATTGCTTAAGGAGTGGTCCCCCTTACCTTGGCTTGTAGAATAAGGTGCCCCCTCAGTGCTTATACCTACTTAGATGACATAATCAATCTTCACGATGCTTTACACGTTTCAAAGGCCAAAAGGGCAGCTCCCAAGGATCTTACAATAGATTAGCTTTTCTGGATCAGGCTATTCACCTCTGCTTCCAATTCCACTGCAAAACCGAGCTCAGATCCCCGCACAAAGGACTTTTCTTTTCCTGCCATTTTGCATCTTCTACCGCCTGACATCTAAGTGGTGCTGTGATACAGCCGAATAATGCAATCACACTAGTAGGGACTTGTGTTTTGTTTTGGAGAGGGGGAAAATAATACTGGATTTTCCTTGTTCAATTACACCACAAAGCAACGCTTAAAAAGGCTGGTGAAACTGCAGGGTAATAGCATCATTTAAAGTACACACGAACAACTCTGGCCAAGGATGGCAAACACATGAAGTCTTGCGTAGGAATGTCCTCAATTACAACCATCTGGGAGACCACAATTAGACCCCACTGTGGCAGAGAGAGCAGGGAGAGAGGCACCAGAAGCAAGTATAATAGGAGCACATTAAGTTGTAGACATGTTAGGTGGACTCCAGCAGGAGTGGGCAACTTCTCGCCCTCCAGATGTTTTAGCCTACAACTCCTATCATGCCTAGGCAGCTTAAACCATAATGAGGGATCATGGAAGATGAAGACCAGAACATCTGGGGCATCTCAAGTTGCACATCTCTGCAAAAAGATGGCGATTTTAAGCCGAAAGATTCTAAAAAAAAATGGATGTAAGGAATATTCATCTAATGTATGTGATGCTTTTGAATGGCGCTAACTAAATGCTCCCTTAGTATGAAAAGCGGGGCTACTAACATTATTTCTCATGCAGATTTCTTTTTAAAAATTAGAACCTAGTTTCTTTCCATTAGATAAAGAGACAGTGTAAGTGCCCCACCTGCTGGTAAGTCTGAGCTATGAAAGGAGGAGAGCGCGCATTCTTAGCGCAACGGAAGCTGGCTGGCACGGCTGCAGTGCCTGCTTCCTTTAGGAGAGTCCAGCAGTGACCCGCGCGCTTTGAGGTGAGCTCAGGATGTGATTTTGCACAAGTCATGGCTCCAGCAAGGGCCTCAGCAGTTTCGGCAGCTGCTTGTGGCAAAGCTAGGCTTGAGTTCTCTTGCACTTTCTTTCTCCTCAGGTTTCTACTCTCAGTCATAGTTCTGTGACAACCTCAGCAAGTGAAACTTCCCTTTCTAATGTCTTCATGCAGGAAGGAGTTTCTGTTTCGAATGTCTGTTTGTTAAGCAAAAGTTCGACTTACAGAAACCCTACAGGAAAGGGAAAGGTGTTGGCAAAGTAGACTCGCAAGCAGGCCCAGATTCACACAAACCAGCTGTCTACGTCACATGGTCAGTTAAGTTACAAACACTTCCCCTGTCCTAGGAGTTGGGGAAGTTGCCCATTCTAAGTTGGGTGGTACATCACCGAAAAAGAAAAGGCATCATCCAAAATGAAAGATAAAAGGGGACACCTATGTGTATAACATCTGCATCCCATTTGCACTTGTTAATTTATAGATGCAAATTTAGAAATAATGACCATGGACTGGGCAGCCTGTTGAGATACCATCAAAAGGCACAATCCAGTGCATGTTTAGATAGAAAAAGGTGCTGTAGAAACGAGCATTCACAACCATCCATGGCATCTTGTGATCTGCTCAGGTAAAGGCATGGCTGTTATTTATAAACCACAGAGTGGTCTTCTGAACTTTTCTGCTGCACTCCAATAGCCAGCATATGTTTAAGATACAATAAAGTGCCTCTTCCTTTCTGGAAACCAGCTTGAAGAGCAGGCATTTCTCCCTTCCTATGGGTTAAAATTCTTTGTTTCACACCTTGGACTTCATTTTGCTTGCAAGAGAAATTAGTGTCATGCTCCTACGGTTGCACGTTTTGTACCTCCTTTTCTCAGGAAATGGAATGTCCTTTCCATGGTTCCAATCTGTGGGCCATTGTTTTGTTTTCCATATCCTTGTTGCCGAAAGGACAGGGACATCTGGAAATCCCAGCGTGCCAGATTTAGGTTCAGAGGTTCTGCATGCATGCTTGAGCCTGAGGCAGACATGGCCTCATGGCAACACCCAGTCTGCCACGATCCTGCAACTTACAACGAGAGGGGGACATTGCATACTAGGGCTAGCAGAAGCCAGGTGCATGTCGGTGGAGACAGAATGGCAAGAGGACCTGAGAAAGCAACCAAAACCTCTCATGTAAAACCTGCCCTCTTGTTGCTGATGGAGACAGGAGTGGGCACCCCTGCTCTCGTGCCAAATGGACCAGCTACTGAGGGCAATTGGACTTGGCAGTGGTCGGGGTGACATGGCTCACCTTGGAACACATGCACACGCAGGGGCGGTGCCAGGTCCTGAAAAGATGGGGGCTCAGGCCAGCAGGACCATCAAAGTTGCCCAAATGCGCACATGCTAATTTACATATGCGCTATAGCGAGTGTGTGCGTGCACGTGTGCATGTGCATGTATGCACACAAAGGACCTTGTGTCATAACGACAGCCCATGTAGAGAGAGGGATGTAGGGATAGGGGTTCAGAGTGCTTAAAGGAGGGCTAGCAGGAGGTGAAGCCCATGAGAACCAAAAGTCAGCTTTCATGGATACTAATGTATATTTTTTTAATATCGCCGCACATGCGTGATTTGGGGAGAAAGTTAGTATTCTAGGAGGTTCACTCTTCCCCTGCTTGAGCTCAATCCTGAGCTCAGTCAAAGCCACGTACACTTACACTCAATTAAATAAAAAGCCAGCTCTCATCTGCAGGCATAATGTGTACTTTCGTCCTCACTGGACTTAATGTTCTAGGCAGATCTAATCCTGGAGTGCAATAGGAAAAAGACTATGGGAGGGGAAGATAACATATCCTGTGGCTCCAGTGCTATTCAGTGTTGTGGAAAGGGACACAAATTGGATGGATGGATGTCTAAACATGAGCCAGCAGTGGGACGCGGTGGTCAAGAGGGTGAATGCCACCCTTGGTTGCATAGCCAGAAGCGTGGCTTCTGGATCAAGAGAGGTATTACTACCACTCCATACGACTCTGGTCCACCTGCAACTGGAGTATTGTGTTCAATTCTGGGCTTCGCATTACAGAAAGGATATAGCCAGGTTAGAATCAGTGCAGCACAGGGCCATAAGGATAATGGTCGGATTGCAGAGAAAGCCATATGAAGCGAGACTGAGGGGACGTGGTCTTTTCAGCCTGGAGAAGAGGAGACTCTGAGGGGATCTGTTGGTCACATATGGGTATGTGAGGGGGTGTCACAGAGGTGGGTGGAGACCTGTTTTCCCCTGCAGAGGATGACAGGACACTTTCCAATGGAGCAAAACTTAGGGAACCAAGGTTCAATTAGGATGCCAGGAAGTATTTCCTGACAGTTAGGACCCCAAGGGCATGGAATGGGCTTCCACAGGAGGTAGTTGAAGCCCCATCAGGTAGGGTATTCAAGGATAGGCTGGACGTGCACATGGTAGGCATGTCATGAGTGGAGCTGGCTGGAGCCGGAAGTCAGACTAGATGGCCCAGGAAGCACCTTCTGACTCACTCTGTCTGTCTGTCTGTTTCTCAGTTTCTCTGGAAGGATAGACAGACAGATGGAAGCACGCTTCTCACCTGCAATGCTATTTCATCCAAGACCAATCTGCAGCGCTTAAGCAGAAGAGAGAAACTTAAGTGCAATTTGGCATGCAAAGTTGGGGAAATGTTGCACAGTTGCTGGAATTCTGAGCTCTTCCCCTCCATTCCTGGTAAATGTACAGGAATATTGGCCCCCTTTGCAGCTGGCCTCCTTAGGTTCAACAATATGGTCTGTGATATTTGTAGCACTTTACCCTGAGGTCATTTTAGAATGAATCATAGTTTGAACCACTTCCGTAGCAGAAAAGAATCGGGAGCTGCTTGATGGATCTGTGGATGCATGCATGCGCCACTAGGTGGAGCCAAAGGATGGGATTAGGGAGCCGAATGCCTCCCACAGCTTCCAATGGAATCTTTGTCTAAATGGATGTGAATGCAGAATCCAGAAATCTGTCATCAAGAGGGAGGTGAGAATACAAACCTTTCCCATTGTTAGGATGGGCTTTCATTATGAGACAAGGTCTTACTGTTTCTGTCTCACTGCTTGCCTGCTGGCTTGCATGTTCTTGCGTAAGAAAAAGGCCTGGAAGTTAGCGGGGTGAGTGCTATATACCAAGTAAGTTTGTATTGTAAACATTATGTGCTACACTGAGTGAAGAATGGGCAAAGCCTCAAAGAAAGAACCTGATGCAAATTTGTGCAGTTCTGAGGAGTAAATAATAGGGACAAATGGGGAAGTTCTCCAAGTGGTGATAACAGAAGAAATACAGTGTCCTTTGGCAAATTAATAAACTGACATAATTCAGACAATGCAGTAACCCATAGTCAAGGGCGGAAAAAAGATTGTGCTTGGGTTGTTGTGGAACCATGAGTTGTTGTTGAAACATAGTTTACTTTGTTATCTGGACTCAGCCAGGATAACACACCTTGGTAAACAAGCCTGAGTTTGCAAACTGTGGGGAGGTGGATTCCCTCCTCCTCTTTTTCAGACAACAGACAGTTCTTTGTCAAAATCTCTTTTCTAGTGTACATCCAGAAAACTATCAGCCTACAAAGGAAGAGTCTCTGAGCATGCAGGGTGGTTTGTTGAACCCAAATTGGAGACTATTTCTGAGAAGACTCCTTTCCAGTAACCCTGAGCCCCATCCCTCTGCGTTTGCCCCTGTGGACATGGGCAAGCCTTCTAGATCGACACAGGCCTTCTAACTGGCTCGCACTGGCCTCATGGGGTCAAGGACTGGACCAGGCTCTGCTTCTCCTCTTCCATGCCCCCTCCCCACACATAAAAGCCCTGCCGGTTCCCAGAGTCTGCCTGAACACAGAGAGATGGCAGCCTCGAGATAGGGAAGATCTTTCTCCTCTGCCATCTCTGTGTCCACAGACTTCATTTCCTGGGCCCCGCCATCCTCCTCCAAAGAGGTGGTGCCACCCTGGCCCTGGGAAGTGTTCCAAGAATAATTGCCTCTTTCATTCTCAACACAACTCAACAGCAAACCATGAATTATCAAAGCTCTGTGAGGAGAGATTGAAAGAAGCGGGCATGTTTAGCCTTGAAAAGAGATGCCTAAGGAGAGAGATGATAGCACTCTGCAGGTACTGGAAAGGTTGTCGCACAGAGGAAGGCCAGGATCTCTTCTCAACCATTCCAGAGTACAGGACAAGTAATAATGGGCTAAACTACTTCCTCCTCCTCCTCCTCCTCCTCCTCCTCCTCCTCCTCCTCCTCCTCCTCCACCACCACCACCACCACCACCACTGCTGCCTCATGCCATTTTCTGATTCCTGGGCCATCACAAGTGCATGCCCCAGCCTCTAGGAAGGGCTTGCCCAAACTCTCTCAGGGCCAGCAGCGCTTATGCATGATCCACAGCTTCTGTAAGGGGAAAAGGGGGATGCCACAGCAGGAAAGCAGCTGATGGTATCTTGCAGAGCACTGCTGGAGTGGGGCAGGCTCCAATCACTGGTGCGCACTCATCAGCTGCGTAATCATAGGGCCAGCCCTAAGAAGGAGTCACGACACACAACTGTACCACCTTCATGGTGTCCTGGTCACACCAGCCAGCTCCAGTCTTGCTTCCTTGCCTCAGAAACACCTGCCCACCATTTTAGAAGGCGTCTAGAAGGTGTAGCCTGCCTCTCTCAGCCTGCTGGGCTCCAACTGTTTTGCAATTCAGCTCCCATCATCCCTTTCTAGCACGGAATTCTAGAAGTTGAAGGCCAAAGCATCAGGTGGGCTGTAGCTGATGCTGTGAACAGATAGCCTGTGATGTAAGCTGCTTATCAAGATAAGTAACAAAAATATTTAGTTCAGATGAAGCCAACCTTATTCGGATGGATTCCAAGTTCAGCCCACACAACTGAGAACACCACAGTGCCTGGGTCCAACTCTTCCTCTATTTAATAGTTGGAACATCTCCAATCCTCCTCCACTGCAAAGAGTTTAGGAGGGCAGTCCAAATCATAAACTACCGAGGACATAAGGTTGCTAACAGCCAAGTGGTCACGGAAAGCTTCCAAGTCAGAAACTGGGAGTGTATGAAAGAGTTTCTTCTGAAAAACCTGGAAACTATTTAAAGCCCGTTTGTTTTTCTCTTGGCAGGCATCTTGTCCTCAACTGTTTCCATCTACCACTTGTGGTAATTGTCATGAAGCTCTCCTTGACAGTGCTGTTGCTAACAGGACTACTTTTATTGTGCAGTAGAATTAGATCAGCATTAAGCCTCCCAAATCCGGAAGGGAGGAAAAAAGAGCAGGCCTATCCCAATGTTACAGGCGCTCAGAATAAATGTTTAAAACAGCTTCTACCCCTTATAGAGGGGGGAATTTATCACCACCAGCAGCACTGTCATTTATATCCCATCGTTCCTCATGCAAAGAGCACCGGCTAGCTTAGTCTGTCCTCCTCGCCATCTTATCCTCACAACAGTACAGAGCGCTGGACCAGGTGGGCCTTTGCTCTCATCCAGAATGACTTTTCTTACGTTCTTATATTTGGATGTAGCGTAACAATGTCTCGGTAAGTCGTTTATAGAAAAACAAGATCTGCACTTGACATGCTGACCATTGCAATCAAGTTTTCTGCCTTCCTAGACAGTCTAGCAGCCACTGAAGACTAAACCAGACCAAACCTGATGTTGCCCTCAAGGCTGACCTAACTTTAGTCCCATTCATTTCAATAGGTCTAGTCAGAGTAAGACTAACACTGGATGCAGCCCTTAATTGGCTGATCTCTGCCCTCCCACGGCAAGAATAAGAGGTCGTGCACTGGAGGTTTTGTAGAGCATAATGGGGCTGGCACAGGGAAATGTAATGCAAACCACAAGCCTATTGAGACTTTGCTAAGGCATTTTCTTGGTATGCTCATTGTTTTCAGCAGCTGCATGGTATTTTCACAACACACTGGAGGCTCTGAACACATGCTTGCTTGCTGGAACTGCATTATTTTATATTTTATTTTATTATTTTATTTTATTTATTATAGCTCCAGTTGTATCCATCCAGGGCCAGACAACGTAATAAGCCCCAGATGGACAGGCAGTGCTGCAGGTCACGTCTCCAGTGCTGCTGGAGCACGTCTCCCTCAGCTGCCACCAAGAATCCTCAGGACTTCAGAGGAGCCCTTACTCAGTGGCTGGGTGCACATGACATGGCCACTGAATGTCATCAGGGCTTCTTCACTGGGCAGGTTGTACCTCAGGACAACCCAACAACCCTTCCTCATGATTGCTTTCCTTCCTCTTTTGAGCTTCCTCTCTTGTTGGGCTTGCTGAGCCACATGAGAAGAGAAGGCAAGGCAAGGCAAGGGTTGCTTTTTGTTGGCTCACAGTCCCAGTATTTTGTGGCGATTTGACCCAAACGCTCCCTCTTGCGGGCATCACCTCGCCTGTCTGCCTGCTGCCTCAGTCTGCTCCTGCGAATGGGTCTGCGTCTCTCCATCCTTCCCTCTGCTTTAAATCTGGAACGGGAGCTGTGCATATAAAAAGGTCGTGCTTCCTTGGCTTTGCTGCCAGCTACCCTTTGACTCCACCACTGCTGGTCAGTCCTCTGCCCTACCAGTCACTGTGGAGCTCCCCACTCCCCGCCAGGGAAGAAATACGGCCCCCAGAGGGGATGCATTCCTACTCCTGCCCTGGCTCTGTGATCAACCAGGGCCTCCCAGGCTGTGACAGCTTCTCCTGCATTCTCCTGCTGGCCCCTTCCTTCATTCCCTCCCCTTCCCTTCCATGCTGCATTTATTCTGCGTGAGCCCTCTGTTTAGACAATCCTTCCTGCAAGTTAAACATGCTATTTTTTCAGTCCTCAGTGGAGCAAGTGAACAATGGGTTTCCTTCTGTAATAGTATCTTCAAAACTGTCAGCTTGCCTGTACACATTCCCTCGCAGCTTTTTTGCCTTTTGAGCCACTAAAATTTCTTTTAACTCCCCTTTGAATTCTTAGGAAATAGTTAACATCAACATTCTTTTTTTTCAACTATAGCAACTAAAACTAAACACAATACTTAAAGTGAGGGCTTACCAATACAGAGAGTACAACATCTGCTTCCAGAATCTTGGCTTCCATTGTTTCTGAAGTTTCTTTTTTTTAAACACACATAAAATTGGAAAAAAATAAAACAAGAACAACATGTTACTTGGTTTTTGCTAGCCATGTCATTGAACTATCAATCATTTTTCGTTTGTGATGCATCATAATAACCTTCCTGAACTTGGCACCCTCCAGATGTTTTGGACTTCAGCTCCTATCAGCCTCAGCCAACATGGCCAATGGTCAGGAATTCTGGGAGTTATACTCTAAAAAATCTAAAGGCAGAAGTTTAGGAAAGGTGGCACTATATCTTCTAATTCCTTTTTGGATAATCTGTTACAGGGGCCAGCCTTGCCCAGCCTCCAGATGTGCTGGAATACTCCTAACATTGCTCTTATGATAGCTGTGGGTGATGCTGGGTATTGTAGTCCAACATATCAGGAAGGCCTCAGGCTGGCATACCCAGTTAATGTTCATCTTAAATTTGTGCATCCCACTTTTTCTGTTTGTTGCTGAGACCACAAAAAGCAGCAGCCAGTTTTTCCAGAGACACGGGTGCTCAGGTGTCCTCTTCCTCACTGCTCTGCCCAGTATGTGAAGTTTTGTCTGGTGTGGTGTCCACTTTTTCCAGACATTTTGGACTACGAGTCGCAGAAGTCCTGACCATAGTCCAGATTGGTTGAGGCTAGTTGCAGGTAAAGTCATCAGGGCACAGTCTGTTCAGATGGAATCAGATATTGACTAGTTCAGACAACTCAATAACCCACACTCAAGGGATTGGGTGTGGGTTGCATTGACCTGTGGGTTCATATGGTAACATAGGCTATTGTGTTGTCTGAACCAATCTGCGGTAACAACCCATAGTGAACAACCCATATTTCACAATCAAACCATGGTTCTCTTCACCCTCTTTGTGTGGGCTATTGAGTTAGATTCATTGAATATTGAATAGTAGAGCTGGAAGGTCCAATAAGGCTATCAGGTGCAGCCCCCTGCTCAATGCAGGACTCCAGGTTAATTCATCCCTCAAAGATATCTGCACAGCTCCTGCTTGAATGCCCCTACTGTTCTCAGTAATCAAGGGAAATGCTATTTATTTGTGTCTTTATTTAATTTCAATACCACCCAACAGCCAAGCTCTCGGGTAGTTGACATGTGATGATCTACAGGTATTTAGAAAGCCTTTGTGTGGGGTGGGGTGTGGGGGAAGCATTGCTGTTCCCTTGGCCACTGGACCAAAAAGATGGCTATCACAACTGACATAATCGCATTTTCCAGGACCACTTGAGGCTTCAGTCTGTAAAGCACATGGCAGCGGCTGACATGGGCAGTCGTGGGGAGTTACTTTTAAAAAGCAAAAGCGAGAGGAAAGGCCAGGCACCAAAGCATTTCCAAAAGTATCATCATAATGTTCAGGCTCGCGTATACACATTGTGGGGTGAGGGGATCGCGTACTTCTTGGTGCAAGAATTCTTCCCTGAGAATCAATGAGGATTTAATCTGGGACAGGCTCTGAGTGGGCAGTCAGTGCATCTGGGGAAGAAATTGATTTGGCTGTGACCTGGGGAACTGCATAAGAGGCTTCGGCGAATGGGGTGGCATAGAAGTCTCCTAAATAAATAAATAAATAAATAATATTAATTTGGGGAATAAATTAGTTTAAGATGGAGAAAGAGAGTACATGTGCTTATCTTATGCGGATGTGTGCCCTCCTTTTGATGACGTGATCTCTCTTTTGGGGCAATGCATATGAAATTCTCCTGCACAGAGTGGCTTGCACAAGGGAGGGAATGAAGGGTTACCTCCTGCCCTGGAAAAGGCCTCCTGTCCAGCAGGGATGTAGCCAAGGCCAGCCCCTGCGGCAAAGGTGCAAAGCCCACCTCCCAAGAGGGGACCAAGCAGGCCCTGAGTCCGCGCTGGGGCCAGGCAGAGGTAGTAGCCACCCCCTCCCCTGCCCCGACCCTGTGCTTCGTTTCTTTCTTCTTGTTTAAAAAACTGTTTAAAATCACAGGTGGCTGCTTACATATCTTACTACTTTAATTTGAAAGAAACACCATCCTTTTCTATAACGAAATGATGCCTATTCTCAAATGAAGGGTTTTCATTTGAGTTAAAAGAAGTAAGCTCCATTTTATTCCTTAGTCATCATGCTGCTATGATTTAAGTGAGCTTCAAATGCAAAACCGAGAATAGAGACCTAGAAACACAGCGAGTCAGAAGAGGGCTCCCGGGCCATCTAGTCTGACCCCCAGCTGTAGCCGGCTCCGCTCATGACATGCCCACCACGTGCAAAGTGTGCGGAGTATTTCTTTCAATAAGGCTGAGTCAAACTTTTCAAGGGGAGGCTTGCTTTGTCCTATAAGGAATGTTGGAGTGATTGCAAGGCATGGAAGGGGGGACATGAAAGGAGCAAGATGTTAGCGGTGGGCTACGGAATGGCAGGGACCCACATGGCCATCTAAGAAGCCCTCCTGCAATGCTCCGTACGGCCATTTTGTCAAGGGTCCAGCAGCTCAGTTCAGTTGCCACTGAGCCACGCTTTCCCCTCTGTTTTCTGCAGTTAGGACCCCATGGGGTGGGAACGGGGCAGGTTTGGCCCAGTGGCCTGCAGCCGCTGAGCTCCACCTTATGAAAGGCAAGGCTGTCCATACGCCTTGCTCCAGCACACCAGAAGATCAAATGGCTTGGCCGGGTCAACTGGTCTTTTGTTGATTCCTTACTTTTGCCAAAGCACTGCTGAATTTCCAAAGCAACACACAGGCTTTCCAACTTAAGGTTCCTGGGTTTGGGAATCATGGCTGGAACTGAAACTGATCCCCAATGTACAAACATCAGGAAATGTTTTCATGAGATCAGATTTTGTAATCAAACAAACGTGTTTGGCATTTTTGCCTACGCTCTCCCCGCCCAGAATACCAGTTCTGAGTTGCTAACGTTTCACAAGCTGTTCATTTCCCTCCTAGTATATACTGTAACCCTTTACAGAGAATTTGGGAAGCCTATAGACATTCAGTAGTTCAAACTCATGGCAATTAAATTGTCTGCTCCAGCTAGGTCCAGAGCATAGTTTCTTATAAACTGAGAAATAATTATTGGATGAGTCATCTTCAAATTAATCTTTAAAATTTGCAACACGGCCTCCTATTTTGTTTATATATGGACTAACCTGCATTTTATGGCCTGTAATGTTTTCTCTCTTATTCCTCATGCAGTCCAGCTCATTAAGCTTAATATTCAGAGCTCCATGGCATATATCCACTTAGGTTAGTTGCACTCACTTCCCATTAACATCATTGAGACTCATATTGATTTCAGTGGAACCTAAGTTTGATTGATACCAGAGTGTAGGACACAGAATAATCAAGTCAAGTTGCGAGGGTGAGGGTGGGGCGCACAGCGAGGGGAGGCGAGGTGGGGGTGGGGCGCACAGCGAGGGGAGGCGAGGTGGGGGTGGGGCGCACAGCGAGGGGAGGCGAGGGGGGGGCGGGGGGCACAGCGAGGGGAGGCGGGGGGGGGGCGCAGGGGCTCGGCAAGGGGAGGCGGGGGGGTGCGCGTGGCGAAGGGATCAGCTTCACATGGCCAGCTAAAGAGGGCTCCTTTAAATCATTAATCCAGTGTCTAAAATGATCCAGAGGCATTTACTGCGTGTGGGCAGGGAGGAGCCACCTTCCCACGGAGGAGCCAGTGGCTGGGTCGCTTGCAGTGCCCTGCCTGATCCAGGCGCCTCCCTCGCCTCATGGCTGTGCTTGCACCATGCTGTTCCCCAAACTTCTCTGCATGAGCCATTTGCAGCGAGCTCAGGATGCCTCACTCACAGCCGCTTGTGAGTACTTCACCCAATGCCGCCACCTTTCAGGGCCTCCCCTGTTTTCCAGGAATTTCCATGACTTTTCAGAGAGAGGAAAGTATACCACTTTCTGGAAAGGTGCGGGGCGGGGGGGCAAAGTGCATAAGATGCCTGTGTGTTTTCACTGTTCTGCTACACTGAGGAAGTGAAGCCTTGCGAGGGTGTAATGGGTCAAAACTAGGGCTGTGTGCGGAATGCATTTTGGGGTGGGAATCCACCAGGTTCTCTGGGCTCTGCTCCCCAGACTCTGGTCTGCTCGACGTGACTGAGCCCGAGTTCCTGGTGAGTGTGTCCTGCATCCATGCAGTGCTCACCAGAAGCCAAGCCCCTTGGGAATGTTGTCCCAGCAGCGTCACTTCTCCGTGCCACACGAAGCAGCCGTTGTGCTGCTACACTCGACGTGGAGAAAGGTTGCGCATGCAGTGCATGAAGGGACAGGAGGAAGGAGAGGAGCCCAGTGCAAAAGCTGTACAAACAGCATCTCCCTTCCGTGCCACGTGCAGCAGTCTCTGTTTGTGCTACTGCATGTGACACAGAAGAAAGTGGCTGGTTGCCCAGCTGGGATCTGTTAGCATTCGTGGACTTCCTCTGAACCCCACTTGCTTTCAGGACAGGGCCAAGCAGGAGAGGAAGTCTCCAAATGCTGGAGGGATGGAGTCTGCGGAGCGTCAACGTATCTCCAGATACAAATGCAGAAAGAAAGAAATGCCCCCGGGGAGAAAGAAGTGCAATATTAAGTAGCTGATCCTAATTCTGCAAAGAATCCTGAAGTAGAAGCCTTGGTAAAATGGTGGGCTCAAAGCCTCCCAGAGAAAAACCCTGCAACTCTTTCCTCGGCCAGCAGTTTTTTCCATTTCTCTCTTCAGAAAGATGTGGTTGCAGCCACTGGCTGAAAGTCAGTGTGGCATAGAACCAAGGACTAATCTACACTAGAGCTCTCTCGCTGTGCCAGGAGGTGCTGCCACAGTATTTCTGCAAAATGCATTTATCACTGCTGGGGCACATGGTAATGAATACAGCCATTCCCACTGTGTTGCAAGTGCGATCTTATGACAGACACAATTACAGGAGAAGCAGGGCAGCTGGAAAGGTAATCACAGAGAAGGAGAAGGGCTGGGGAGAGAAAAGGGGGAAGCTGCGGTGCTGCTGTCTGTGGCCCTCCTCCCATCTCCTGTTGCATGAAGCCAGTGGGACCACTGCCCTCTTTTCTCCATGGGGAGTGGCCAGTGCCACAAGTTTAGCACAGGGGGAAAGCCTGCAGACTGAATATAATGGCAGAAATAGTGTGAGGAAGTCAGTTTCGACACACCAGTGAGTCAGGCACTGCAATGCCTGCAAAGATCCCTGCTCTTCTCTTAGCTCCATGTTTTTGTATTGCAGGTTTCTTCTTGTAGCTCTAATTCAGAAGCTGAGGAAAAGTGCCCCGTCCAAAAAAATGGAGGAATGATGTAGGCATGGTACAGGCATGGCGCTTACCTTGGGCCACCGTAGCCGAACACGGAGGGATGTGGTGAGCACAACGAGGGGGCAGCTATGGTACCCCACCCAGAGCTCTTTGAAGGAATAATAATAATATGTAATAATAATATTGTGGCCCCAGAATTACTTAAGCAGAAAGAAAGGTAGCAAAGTACAAAGCTCATTTCCCAAAGGAGAAAGGGGGTTCCCAGCCACCTCACACCAATGAGGGCAGGTGTGCAGAACCTCAAGCCAGGCAAAATTTTGCCCCTGCCCCCGGGGCTCCTGAAATAGCTACTTCCTTTTCCCCATCATCAGTTGTTTCATGGTTTTCCAACTTGTGTGCAGTTTTCCCCCATTCTAACACATTGAGATGCTCCTCTTAAAGCTTAGCTACTGGCAGTAGGAGTTTTAAGCTAAAATACGTTGGGTTTGGGGTATCATCATTTGGCTTTGTTTCCACCATCCAGTAGAAGATGTCCCCCTCCACACATGCACACACCTCTACAAAACGGAATCTGGCCCTCGGGCTGAAAAAGGTCGTTCTTCCATGAACTATGGCAACCAGGTATCCTACTTTCCGGTATGACCCACGCTGTTTCCTGCTTGAGGCAAAGTGCCAGGTGGTGCCCCCTGCAGTTCCACCTGCAGAAGCCAGATGGGCCAGCTGAAAGTTTCCCCAGCACGGCGGATGGGGCGGTGTCCACCACTGCCCTGGAAGGCAGGAGGCTAGCTCGGGGGGCGGAGGGCAGGCCGTGTGGTCGGGGCTCTCTCCCCCCTCACCCTGCTGCCACCTCTTTGCATTCGCCGCCCAACGCAGCCGCCGCGCTCTGCCTCACAGAGAGCAGTCCTCCGTGGGAAGAGCAGTCAGGGACATTCGAAGCTGTCCTCGGGCCGAAGACCTGTTTCAACCAAAGGGAAGATGAGCAGGATGGAATCACCCATAAGCAGCCCCTGGGCAGCTGACCCAGCAGGCCTATGGGGCACCTGGTCAGGCTTTCATGATAAGAAGCATTGCCTTCCTATTTAAAGGATATCCAAATTAGTATTTCTACATAGTGTATGCTAATTTTATGCAAGTTCATACCCTATTTTGTCCTTTTTTTCTTTCTCTTTTTTTGGTTATGCATTTTGTGCTGGGGCCATGGCCACCCTAACACGCCCACTTTTTGGATTCCTTGCACTGCTTGTGGTGACTCACTGTAACTCCAAAGCAGGTTAATCAGTCTTCGTAGCAAAGAGGCCAATGGGAAATTTTGATTTGATCCGCCTGCTGGGAAACCCGTAGTTAGAAACTGACATTGTGATCTTGTGTCTGCAAAATTTTGCTGGAAGCAGCCTGTGGGAGGCTGAGAAGCTTGAGAGAGACTTTACTCCATGTGATAGACACACCTAGCTTTTGTCCCATCATCACCTCTGTTCAGACTTGTTTTTGAAAGTATCAACAACCTGGTCAAACTTGTATACTGGAGATGAAAATGGGCCAGGCATACAAACCACAAGCCCTCTCTCCTTCAACCCACTTTCAGCTTACCAAACAAATAATATCATCTCTGCGCCCTACTTCAGCCACTGGCGAGGTATGTCACAAAACAAGATTTGGAACTCTGTCCCTCAGATCAAAGAAACTGAGTTATTCCCTGCAAAAGTATGGAGTGGATAAAGATTACACCAATGCTCGCCCTAACCATGCAAATGCAGAAGAGAGATGGGAAGGACTGGAACGGTTACTGGACTGGAAAGAGAAATAGAGCAAGTGGCTTTAAGTCCAAGGCAACTAACACTGCCAAAGTCTGAGTGAGATCCGAAAGGCAAAGGGGAATGAAACCCAAGAAAGTGAGAGAGATGGGTGTGGTAGTTTGGCTTCCTGGAATGAAAAACAAACCCAGCTGCTGCATTCCACATTACCTGACTATTCTAAGCCATGGTTTCCCTGAAAATTACTCCAGCATGAATGTGCATGAGTGAGTGTGCAGACAGAAGCACGCAGAGGGCTCTTGTGTACTCGAGGAGAAAAACACACATCTGAGGACATACATACTAGGCATGTGCACTGGATTTCACTGATACCCAAGCCAAACTGGCCCCTTTGGACTGTTTCTGGAGCTTCCCTCCAAACTGCCCAGAACAGAAGCTGGACCATGCACATGGCGTTGTTTGCTTTGAAAAGGCAAATAGTGTGTCTCCAAAAAATGATCTGTTTTATTAGTTTTTCTGAATGCTGATTCTAATCAGGGGCTGCCTGCCACTGTGCTTTCAGGAAGGACAAGGATGAGGCTGTAAAGGGATGTTTGGCAAGTACCACTGAGAAAAACCTTAACTGAAGTATCACAGCTTGTCACTCCCTGCACCTATCCTTTTGAAACTTTGCTGGTTTCATACCAGAGCAAGTAGAATAGTCCATGCAGTGATAGTGCCAATTAATCAGGAGGGTACGCTGATCCTCATCCCTGCCCTGAAAAGCTCCATCACCCTCTCCAACATGTGAAAAAGGTTAGAACCATCCAAAGCTCTGCTGTGGTGCAGACTGGCTTTTCTGTCTTTCCAGCTTCTATTGTACCGTGACTGCTAACCAGAAACTCCTGGTCTGCTGACTGCATGTGTGTGCATAATGCCAAGAAAACAAAGAGCAAGGGTCATTCCCAGAGGCTTATTCCTCTGAAATTCTGTTTTTTTTTTTTTTTTTTTAAATAGAGGAAGGTTCATAAAGGCACCAGTCAGGATGCGCAACTGCTACATCTCGGATCAGCCCTCCTCCCGGTGTTGTGCCCCACACTCTGCTCTCACTGCTGAATGGGAGAAGGGATGAGCAGGTTGGAGTGATCATTGAAGCAGGAAGAAAATTCCAACTCTGGCTTGTTTATTTAAAAATTTAAGCAATACATTTTTTTTTCTTTTGAGAGAGCATGGGGCGAGTGGAGTAAGGAGTACCATTTCTGTTTGGGGCTTGTTTGTTTGGGTTTGGGTTTGGGTTTGGGTTTGAGTTTGAGTTTTTAATAAAGTTATGTGAAGCAGTTCCCAGTCTGATTTAAACCAGTTATTTTGGTTGGCAGTTATTTTATTTCCAAACAACAACAAAGCCTCCCATGGTTGTTTGCAGTATGGGTGGAATTATGAAGGAGCAAAACGTTTCTAGTTATGCAGATTCAGAGTAGTCATATATATAATACAGTTAGTTTTATACGGTGTATAATGCTTTCTGTTGCAGCTTGAGGAGGTTTGGAGCAAAGCTGGCCAATGTTTCCGTGGCTGGCTCTGGGGTGAGGGTTCCTTTGGTCTCCCTGTGGCATTGGGTTGCTCCTGCAAAGACTGCTTTTCTGTAGGGCTCTGAGGGAACAACAGCATTTTTTTCTGGCTCTGTGGATTCTCCCTCGCTGTTTGGCCCTCAAGATCCCAAAGACACTTGATTCTCTGTGCAAGGGGAGTTGCTATGGACAGGGGAATGTGAATGCAAAGAAGGGCTTGTGTAGACTGTGAATCCTTCCCTTTGTACTCTTCATCTTAAAGAAGTGGGGATACTTGTGTAACAAGATGGATGTTATGCAATGGCTTAGAGCTGGAGGAGTAGGATAATGCAGGCTCAAAGGAGTGTTTTCTGGAGAAGTTCTATGAGTCAAAGGCACTGCCTAGCCCTTTGCTGCCTAGCCCTTTGCTGAGGCTGGAGGGGCCCAACCTCTGCCCCTCCAGCCTCGGAGACCACCACCCATCACTAAGTCCAAACTGGACCAGGCTGCATCAGCACAAATGAGGACAAGACAGACCAGGAGCAAACAGCATAGTCGTCTAAAACAAATAGGAATCCCAAAAGCAATATAATTCTGGCAGGAGATGTTCTAGAGCAGGGGTCTCAAACTCAACTTACCTGGGAGCCGCTGGAAGTAGAGTCTGGGTGCGGCTGGGCCGCATCAAGGATTCCACCCCCGCGGTGGTGGTGGGCCGCTCATCCCGCGTCGCTCCCGGAGGCCGGCCCGGGCGCCGCCAGCGCTTTGAAGACCGCAGGGCCCCTCCCCCGTGCCCCACCCATCCCGGCAATTGGCCTGTGGGCCGCGAGTTTGAGACCCCTGCTCTAGATCATGTAGGAGCATGGTCAGGGATCGTGCTTTGTAGTGAGGAAATTCGCTCAGAGATTAAACTGCAGGGGCCTGTTGCCTTTGGGTTGAGTATGATCATCCAAATAACTTTAGGGGACCTTCCGACTAATTTCAACAGCCCTCTGCTTGCAATCCGGCCAGACTTGGGCAAGAGCAACTTGACCCTTTCTTGGCAGCCCACTGCACAAAGGAGGAGACAGAAAAGGGGGCAGCAAAAGGAGAAAGGGAAGCCGGTGCTGGCTTGCCCACCAATGGCACTGGCAGGGTCTTGAAAAAGGAGTGTGGCCTTTGCAAATGGATGGATGGATGGATGGATGCCGCCCATGGGGGCATGGTTTGGGGCGGGGGGCACTTCAGTGAACAACTGAAAAAGCGTTCAGGATGCAGGGATGGCAGGGCAGCCTCACTGGCACCTGAGAAGATGAGGGCTCCATCAGCAAGCTTTGTGGCAGAGACAGCGGGGAGAAAGTGTCATCCCGAAGGCATTGAGGCCCCGGAGCCTGCTTGCTGGGAGTTCTGTGGCTTCACATTTTCTTGCCAAACAATTTTCTGAAATCTTCCTTAATAGGCGCACGTGGTGTCTGAGGGCCGTACAGAGTTTTGTAATTTGTAACCTCTTTATCCAGTCCATCCATCCACCTTTCTTTCATCATGCCATGCAAGGGAACTCATATGGAGCTCTTAGACTGTCTCCCATTCAGCTACTGACCAAACCCAAACCCACTTAGCTTCAGCGAAGGGTCTACATCATGTTCCCGAAGACTGTAAGGCTCCCTGATCTGGACTAGGGCAATAGTGCTGGAGGGTTTAAGCAATGAACTTGCTCCATTAGGGAGAACTTACAGGATGAACACCTTAGCCTGGATCCTGCTTCTTTTGCTCTGGTGGAAGTCCAGGACTTTTTTGTCATAGAACGCACCGGAACAGCGTCCCAGCACCTTTTTTTGATGGATTTTTCCACGTGATTTTGAATTGCCCTGTCGGGCGTAGCAGATTGGCAGCAAAATCATTAAAATAGTGCATGCGGGCTGCTTGTGTGTCTGTGCTGGTTGTGATGGCACTGCTCGGCATTTGACGCTGCTCGGCTTGTGACTGGTCGTGTGTTCACGCGCTGAGTGCCTACTGCGGGCGGCGACCGTTATGTTTCATTACACCGTGTTGGTGTGTGTAGAGTGACTGGCTACATGCAAAAGGTAAATAATTTCTTTATTTTAAAAAAAAGTTGTTGAGTTGAAAATCTTTTTTTAATTTTTAGTGTAAAAGTGTGACCCCAAATTTAAAAATGAAAAAAATTACTAATTACTTCTCAACCACCGGTCCTGCTAATAAAAGACTACCCTAAAAAAACCCTAAATAAAAGATTAACAAGATGTGAGTTCCAGCACCTTTTTTTTTTTCTTCCCCCCAAAAAAGCACAGTGGAAGTCTTTCCTGAATTAAATTCTGCTTGGAATGCTTCTGCCAGCAGGAAATGGGAGAGATGGTCTTTGCCAATTTGCCATACCTCTGCAGCCCTTAGGACAACTGCCCCACATTGTTTTGAAGGTCCCCAAATCCTTGGGAGAAGATTTGGGATGGAGGTAAAGGTAAAGGTTTCCCTTTGACATTAAATCCAGCTGTGCCTGACTCTAGGGGGTGGTGCTCATCTCCATTTCCTGGCCGAGGGAGCCAGCGTTTGTCCGCAGACAGTCTCCATGGTCATGTGGCCGGCATGACTAAACACCGAAGTGCACGGAACGCTGTTACCTGCCCACCGAGGTGGTACCTTTTTCTCTACTTGCATTTACATGCTTTCAAACTGCAAGGTTGGCAGGAGCTGGGACGGAGCAACGGGAACTCACCCCGTTGTGCAGATTCGAACCGGTGACCTTTTGATCTACCAGCCCAGCAGCACAGCAGTTTAAACTGCTGCGCCACCTGCAGTCCCTGGGATGGAGATAGGGGACTGCAAAGGAGTGGGAGACTAAGATTGCCTCTTCCCCCATTTCACTGGGTCAGAAGCCTTCTGTGGACAATAGGAGCCCTTCCATCATTGGAAGTAAGATGCTGAATCCGTGCCATAACTTTTCTGGTAAAAGAGCAGCTTCCAGGAAGGGAATTTCAATATGGAAATTGAACAAGGTGGAAGAGTTAAACTTCCACGGCCCTGTCACCAGGAGCTAAACTGAGAGCTCTTTGTCTTGCAGCTATTTCCCAAATAGATCAGATCTATTTGGCAGATCCAATCTTGTTTTCTTATCTCATTGGCTCCTACTTAGCTCCTTGGTTGGCTTGAATTATATTTAGCCATTATTTAGCAAGACAATGCATTCAGAAAGTTAAAAGGATGTTGTTGTTTTTTTAAGATTAGACACATTTAGGAAAATATAACATTTACAGCGTTTAAACAAATTTATCCTGGTTTTAATAAGTTTTGATGGGAGAAAGTGATGTATTGGCAAGGCTTTTTAGCAACCAGAAATTTGGGGCTAATTTGTAGCAGATGTAGTTTTTAAAGGAATGGACCTTTCCCCTCCTATCTCTTGACAGAAAGCAGTGCAGCTTGTTTCCTCCTGTCTGGATAATAATGTCAGAGCATCAACAGCAATTTATGTCTGACTGTCTCTCAATAGCCTCTGGAGAGAAAGCAGGCCTCCACGTTTCCCTCTGTGGGAAGCGTTTTCATTATTTTATTTAGTTCAAGTTGAATGGGTTGCGGCAAACCAGGAAGTGATAACAGCACCCCTTCCTTGTATGCTGTATTCTTGCTATGAGTGGTTACAGCACAACGCTACGCAGCCTGCTTAGGCTTCATCTTTAGTCCTGTGTGCACTTCTGGGCAGCAGCTTTCAAGCAAGACGCGGACAAACTGGAAAAGGCTCAGAAGAAGGCAGTGAGGATGTCCAAGGGACAGGAAACAAAGGCCAATGAGGGGAGGTTGAAAGGACTGGGCATGAATTTCAGTTGACCTGACTTACCTCTCAATTATCTCATAAGTGGCTCTTTCTTCTGATAATTAGCAAACTTGATCCGTACACTCTAAAGCAGGGGTATGCAACCTCTTTCAAACATGCGGGGCTACATTGCACCATCAAAAATAAAGGGTTAAAACCAAATAGCTACTGCCAATAGTGAAGCCTTAGGAGTAGCGTTTCAACCTTTTCATGTGAGGATGGGGCAATTCACCTTGGCCAGGAAGCCACCAAGTAAGACATGGGGAAAAGGGCATGGAGCCAGGAGAGGAAGACCTTGCCACCTGGGGAACTCTGAAGGGCCAAATTAGGACTGGGGGGCAAGATTTGGCATGTGGAACTGTTCTTGCCCTAGGAGATACCCAGAATATTCTAGACTGTGTTAGGCTTTCACAACAGACATGCAAGGTTTCCTCAGAAGACATCAGCTGGGAAAGAGAAGGCTTGAAAACAGTGGGTTTAGTAGTTTCCATGTGAACAGCACTCAGTGAGGCAAACATGGTTTTGGCGATGTTGCCCAGCAGAATGCTTCAGAATGCCTCATTTGTTGCCAGTCTAATATTAAACCTGCAACTCCACTTGCATGGCCCTGCCAATGCACAATACAATAAGAAATAGGCTTAGGTATCATCAGAATGAAAACCAACAACTGCAGGCTATTAACATCGGATTCAAATGGCATGCACTCTGTTCCACAAAGACAATTCATAGCTCTTATGCAATGCCAAAGGTATGTCTGAGCCTTTCAGGATTTATAAATTTCATCTTTTACACCATCATCTGCAATAAGCCCAAGATAAGTGGGGTAGAAATTAAGTAAAGTCGGCATACAGCTGACGGATAGCTAATGCTCAGCCTAGGCTAAAGCTCAGCTTTCTAGTGGTTCTTTCTGAATGTGCATTATATAGAAATCTCCTCCCTTTCCTGTCTTTTTTTTCCTTTTGCCAGGGGTGGGGGGATCCCTTTTCCCAGCTTTGGCAATGCTTAAGTGGTCAATCTCAGATGATACAATGGTGTGGCTTCCACAACAAGAAAGGAAAAGAAGCCATGGTGGTTCCCTTTCCCACCCCTCCAAGTATCAGTTGCTCATCTCACTTCCATAATTACCCCTGCACAGGACATCTGCCCCTGGTGACATGGCTTGTTTCAGGGTTTGGACAATGTCAGGAAGTGCTGCCCAGCTTTGCCAGGTTTGGATGCTATGGCAACACACACATATCAGTGTGGAAATCAGGGAAGCACACACTGTGGCTTTTGTTTCCCCAGTCATTGATGAGGCCAGCTGCATATTGTTCAGCTTCATAAGGTGCCTGCCTCTTTGAATGGCAGAGCAGCTACGGGGAGGGTTGCAGAGAAACCTTACAGTGCAATCCTGTACATATCTCCTGAAGTCAGGATTAATTGCCACTGAGTTCCATGGGGCCTTCTGTCCAGTATAGCATGGCAGCTCTGAACTGTGAGGGCAACATTACCTCCAGTCCGCTGGGCATCTTAAACTCATGACTTACATGAGCAGTTTATTCCAGCAAGGTACTGGCAGGAGCTGTGGCATCTCCTTCCTTGCAGGGTTTTAGGGAAACTTTGTAAAGACAAATCTATTGACAATGCTTTACATGCTACTGTATGAGATGGGCCCCTAGATATTTCACAAAGCACATTGGTATTTTACAAACTGTTTCAGCATTGATGGGTTACGTATCTGTGATACTATCGGTTTTGTTAGGTTGAACTTTGACTTTCAATGTTGAAAACTTTTCCATTCTCCTAAGAAATATGCTGCAAGGTGGTGTTGCTGCTGCTGCTGGTCTTTGAAGAAGGGCCCTTCCTCATTTTTGCACAACACTTCCTTGAAGTGACAGAATTAGGCTCTGGGCAAATGTTTTTAATAAGCTGCCCTTGTTCACAGGCCAAACGTTCTCTGAAGCGCTTGCTGTAACTACTCCCAACATCCATCATCCAATTTTGTTACTCAAAGGCCTAAACCAAACCAAATTAAGATTCAGGAGTCTCAGGGCTATAATCCTCATGCCATATAATAGTGATGAAATGTTAACTTGGTGGGCTTTTTAAGCCATTCTCTGAGGATATATATCATGGATAAATAAATACAAATTGACCATATCCCTAACATATAACAATCCCATTGGGAAATAAATTAAGATAGAGCTTTCATCACTGGCACATTCTTCAATTCAGTTCTGCCAAAGACAATTGTGTTACTTATAACACATCTAGCACAATGCCAGATTTTAAAACTTTACAAAACAAACACAACTATTTATCAGTCCTGGATTATAGGTGGAGTAACACACCTTAGATCGGTTCTTGATCTGTGGAAGGCTAATTCCCACAGCTCGAATTTAACCGTAGCTGAAACCTATTCAGAATGTTGCTATATAAATTCACCACTGTGGACAGATCTTTCTTATCAGATAAACTATGTACAGGACAGGCCATTGATGCAGATTGGCAGAAGGATGACTTTCCTTTCTGGCAGACCCTTTCTTAGTAAGGGTTTACACAGCCTCCTTCACTTTCTAAACAAGACCCTCCGATCAGATTGGCTGCTGCAGCAGTCATTTGGGAAAGCTAAATAGAGCTATATAAGGAGACAAGCCAGTAAGGAAAGAAGGAAACCCAGTGACAAAGTTTAAGCAGGCAAGCAAGTTAAGCACCTGTACAAGTTTAGCAACGGGACAAGTAGTCCAGAGCAGTCTGCACTTCCCTGGTTTCTGTTATTATTGTTGTTTTCCCTGCCTTTATATTCCACCATTTTTCCTCTTGCAAGGAGCCAGAGCAGCACAACGCAGAGTTCCATATAACCTCACAACAGCGACTCTGAGAGGTGGGTAAGGCTGAGAGTGAGAGACTGACCCAAAGTCATCTAGAGAGCTTCATGGCTAATTGGGACCAGCACCTGGATCTCCTGAGTTCCAGTCCAACCTTCTAACCACTGCACCACACTGGCACTCAGTAATTTATTATTTATTAAGTAATTTATTTCAGTTGAAATAATGTATTAAATTAATTTATCACTCAGTAATGAAAAATAACTATAGCTATAAATCGATTTCCCACCTTCTCCTAGTAAATAGCTTTCCAGTTAAATAAACCCAATGATAACAAAAAAAAAAAAAGGAAACACAATTACAAATGTAGAAAGCCAGCATGGGATTGCATTGAAATCATTGAATCACATTGAATTGCATACATTTCTTTCATTATTATATTATATTTACATCCTGCATTTTTCCTTTCAAGGAACTCAGATGGCTTACATAATTCTCCTCTTCCTCTCAGTCTTATCCTCACAACAACAACCCTGTGAAGTAGATTGGACAAGAGAAATTTGTGACTGTCTGCCAGCTAGAAAGAAATCATGGGTGTGTGCTTAGTGTAAAAAGCTCCTGGTTTTCCAGGAACAATTTTATTTTATTTATTTATTAAAAGCTTTTGTATGCTGTCCTATTATACAAGATCTCAGGACAGCTTACAATATTTAAAAAAAACAATTAAAACAACAATTTCAATAAATAATAGAACAGAACAAAAAATAAACTACAAAACAAACAGAACGACTAAACTTAAAAGCTGTTACTTTTTAAAATGCTGTTTAAATTAAAAGGTTTTGGAGTATAGACTTGGCACCAGGCATACTTCTCTGGGAAGTACATTCCAGAGTCTGGGCACCACAGCAGAGAAGGCCCTACTCCGAGTTGATGACCTTTTTACCTCTCTTAGAGAGGGATCCCGGAGCAGGGCTTCTCCCATAGATCTTAAGGGGTGTGAGGGCATATAAGGAAGGAGACGTTCCTTCAGGTATTCAATCCCTTGAATCTGAGGTGGCTGCTTTGGAGAAATAGAGAGGCAGGAAGGTTGGCAGATAGATAATATTGGTTCCCCAATTCCTGGGAGACAGCTGCTCTGTTGTCACAGGCAATGGCCGCTCCAGGGAAGGAGGGCATCCTTCCAAGCAAGATGGAAATGATCCTTAGATGGGACCCATTCTTTAGAAGATAAACAAATATGTTCTCATGCTGATGATGTGCCTCCAGTGGGCAGAAGGCTTGTAGTATCGGGAGATTAAGTCACTAGGTGCAAAGGCAGTTGGGGTCATAGAGACCGCATGGCTGGACATAATTAGCAAAGCCATTGAAAATAAAACAGGCAAGGTCATTCTGCCCTTACACAAATCTATGGTGTGACTGCATTTACAATATTTTGGTTGGAAAAATATTGTAGAGATTGAAAATAAAGCTTAAAAAGAACGCCGATAAGGGGTGACATAACAGACGTGTACAGACATATACATAATGTAGTGGCAGTGGGAAGGGAGAGATTTTTCTCCCTCTTCCATAATAAAATCTGGTTCATTCCACAAAGCTGATAGATGGGAGAGGCAACACACATAGAAGGAGGTACTTTTTCACACAGCTCAAAGTTAAACTGTGGAATTCATGAGAAGTAGTGATGGCCACCAATTTGGAGAGCTTTAAAAGGGGATTGGACAAATTCATGGAGGAGAAGGCCGTCAGTGGCTACTAGTCTACTAGTCTGGATGGTTATATGCTGCTTCCAGTGTCAGAGGCAGTATGCTTATGAACATCAGTTGCTCAGATCCATGGACAGAAGAGGCCTGCTGTATTCATATCTTACGTGGTTGAGGCCCCATCGGTGCGGGTGTTCAAAGATAGGCTAGACATGCACATGGTGGACATGTCGTGAGAGGAGCCGGCTGAAGCCAGGGGTCAGACTAGATGGCCTGGGAGGTCCCTTCTGACTTGCTCTGTTTCTATGTTTCTAGTGGGATTTAGGGGACAGCTGGTTTAGCCAGTGTATGAACTAAATCCTGGACCAGATGGACCACTGGCCTGATTCTTCTTTTGATGGTGCTGTAAGAATGCCATCCTACACATGTTTACTTAGTAAGTTCTGCTGCATACAATGGGGCTTCCTCCCGACAGAGTTAGGAGTAGATTCCAGCCACAATAGCTGGCAATAATCTTGGCACTCCTTTGGATCAGTTGGCTCCAGAATATACATAATTACTGCACAATATTTTCAGAATAAGCTTATGCCAGGCAAAATAACATCTGGATTGTTTCAACTGAAGCAAGCAAAATATGTTATTGTACAGGAAGGGAAAAACCAAATGTATTTACAGAAAAGCAGATGTGGGTTCAGCAAGCACCAATCCAATTTGTCCTAGGGAAAATTAGTCACACCAGTTAGAAGATAATCTAGCCTTTGGTTTAAAACAAATAAAAAAAATATTATCCCTCAAGGAGCATCTTTAACAGAATTATGGTAGGATTCAAACTTTTATGGGCTTAATATTTTCTTATCCAGGAGCCTCAATCCCAGAGGGCGGTATGGGTGAAAAGTGTGGATGCACCCAACCTACATCTCCCCTTGCATTCCTTGGAAGGGAGAAGTATGACATCAGCGTGTGAGCATTTCTTCACTCCCAAAGGTATTGATGCTGCCACCAGACTGATGGATGCAGCACAGAGCGCCTTCGCAGGCTCATTTATCCCAGAATATGCCAGTCGATATGGTGTTAGGCAATGGCCAATGGTACTGAGACCGTTTTGGAAACCCACTTGCACTGTGTGTAAGACTTGCTCCTCAGCCATCCAGTCTTCCAGTTCTGACAGCAGAAATCTACCATAAAGTTTCGCCATTATGTCCAGTAAACGTATTGGCCTGCAATTTTGCAGGTCCGACCTGTTTGCCACCATAGGAACAGAGTGCTGAACTGGCTCGTGGGGCTTCCAAAGGACCGTTCAGTACATGGTGAAAGCAGCAGAAGCAAACTCCATTTTATTCATGTCATGAGGCCGGTGCTCTCACTGAAGATAATTTAAAATGTTACACTGCACATGTTTAAACTGTGACACTGTCCAGAGCATGGTCTGAAGGTACATAAGGCACAAACTTGTTGAAATTAAGCAAGTCTGGACCCAGCCTGAGCTTCAAGGGGAGACCACTGGGGAACTGCATGTGGCCACCTTGAGAACCCCAGCGGGTGAAAGGTAGGATATAAATATAATAAGAAATAAATGTTCAGAGCTCTTAAAATGGCAGTTTTTTTCATTCTAATATATCAAGAAGCACCTTGGCAAGCACTTTTAAAGCAAGGTTGGTGTGGGGAAGAAGAATTTGAGCTGAACATATGTGGAAGCCTTGAAGTTGCCCATCAAGAGTTAAGGTCTGGAAAGCAATTTAAGCAGGCACACATTTCTGCCAACATTTTTCTCACCATACTGAGATGCATTCCATTTCAACTTAATTTATAATGATTATTTCCATGTGTTTGCAATTACATATATGTATAGAAATTAGTGTCCTGTTTTGTCTTCTCTCTCTGTCTTTGGTGATCAATTTCCTGTTAGTAAAAGTGTAAGTGGCCACTGCCCTGGAAATTAAACTTCCGCATTTCTACTGCTAAAAAGGCAGTTATCTCAGAGCTTTGACCTGAAAATATAAAAACATCATTTTAGAGTACAATCCTGCAACTCCCAGCTGGTGTGTGCTGTCTAAGCATGCGTGGGGTTATGCTCTTACTTCTTCCAAGCCAGTGGTGCAGCTAAGCTTGGTCCACGGCCAAAATTCAGTTCCCTGCAGCCCAAGCGGAGGAAAATGACTAATGGGTGGTGAAGACCACAGAGCAACAGGAAGGGTTTGTTGGAGTGGCAGGGAGGAGAGAAATACTGGGTGGTCTTGCACAACACACTATAAGCCATGAGGTGTCATGACGTCCTGGTATACAGGTACCAAAGAAAGATTGACAGCTGTTGCTGCAGCTGCTCCAGCAATCCAACATGGGATTCAATTTCAGAGGTGGTGGCTGATGGGATACATGCAAGCAGGGGGTAGACTGAGGAGGGTGGAAACTATGCTAGCATAGAAACCACCTGATAGCACACCTAGGCAAAAACTGTGTATTGTGGATGCCATGCAGGTTGCTTGCCATGACATGAGAACCCGGCCACTGTGTGCTTCATAGCAGAATACATCTAGCTGCTCTGCTGCTCTAAGGGTGCGGTCCTATGCCATCATGTGCACGATGTATAATCCTTTGGAGACCCAGCTCCATGGTCCTGGGACCAAACTGAAAGACTCCAAACACTGAGCCCCCGCTCTGCCCGCCTCACAGTGGGCATGAAAAAAACAACCACCCTCAGGTTGTGTCTCCATGCTTGCAAATGGGCCTTGGAGCAGTGGAGAAGAGGGTGCTGGGGAGACGGAGGGGCAAAAGGCAAAGCCAATGGTTGACACCACATCCAGATGGCACCCTGTCCTCCTCCTCTGCTGGGCTTCATCTAAACAGCCAACAAAGGCCATCTAGACGAATGGCAAGTTGTGAGACGCAGGGGCAGGGTCTGGCACATTGGGTGCCCGTAAGCCTCCGGGGTGCTGCATGCACCCTGGGCAGGGGCACTGGAATGCATCTTGAAAGTCAATGGCACACACAACAATGGACTCCTAACGCAGCTATGAATCTCCCAGGGATTGATTCAGTTCCTGAAAAGAGCCATTCCAGCTCATTGCGTAGGTGGATATTTCCTAATCAAAAACACAAGACACATCTGGCAGAAAGGCTGTGCGCCCAACCCAAGGCTGTGTGCAAATGCAACGCTTATAATACCCAGAAGGGATCTGCAGGTGCTCTGATTACATCACCAAGGAAGAGGAATTCTTAGAGTTACTGGAGAAAGGCATGTTCTGATGTTAAGCAGAATGTTCCACTGGCTAATTGCTAGTTAACTGACAGTTTAAAGGAGGTGATCTGCAGTGTAATTCCCAGTTCCTTTGTAAAATATTCCCAGTTCCTTTGTAAAATATTCCCAGTTCCTTTGTAAAATATTCACAAATTGGCTGCTAGCTGAGGATGATGGAAGTTACAGTCTAATACATCTGGGGGACACCAGGATGAGGAAGGCTGCTTTAAACACTGCACTTGCCAGACCTGCTGACCATGCCTGCAGGTCACCTTTTTAGGATTTCAACAAATCAAAACAAAATGAAGGAAGACCATATCAATTAGTTGTGCACCATCCACAATAGGCATCTAGCTTCAAAGCCTGTGTTTTGCTCTAAAATTTGTATTCAAATGATGGTGCCATAACTATTTTACATTCGTTAGAAAACTGCCACTGGGCTCAGGAGATTCTGTCCTATTTACATCTGTGTGCTATGAGACAGGAAATGTGCACAGTCCAGCACTCTGGAGGCCCCTCCACCAATAGGATCTTGTTCTCTTACGTTTGGGGACAAATTCTGTAATGAGTTGCAGCTCTCCCAACTGGAGCTCTCCACATGTTTTGGACCACCACCCGTCATTCCCAGCCAGCATGGCTAACAGGCATGCTGGGAAGCGTAAAGAAAATGCCTTCAGGGTAGCAGACTGGGGAAGCTTTCTTTAGTGATGAGTTGCATCTGAATGCAGTGGCAGCTGGTGGCCACCGAAGCTAGTGGGACTGGGGAAGGGATCTAGAAGCGGAGTCAGGGGTGATGTGAGGGTGGCTCTGAATGACAAGGAGCTTGGTGGTGTCTCTGAACTATAGATCTCCACCAAGAAACATTCCTTTGCACCACGGTATCCTGCTGTGCCACCAGCAAGTCTTTGCACACTGCAAGGATCATGAATTCAAGAGTGGGGGCAGAAGGGGATTCACACAGTCATACAGAAACACTTACTTGGACCCACATTTTCTTGTTCCAACAACAATTGCGCAGAGAATCCTCATGTCTTTAACTTCATGAGTACACTGTAGTTGGGAAGAATCCACACAGCCACACAGGATGGTAACAATGACCACAACGATGGTGATGGTGATGACAACAACATCCTCAGAGCCATACAGAAAAGCAGTCTTTGGAACCAGGAGCAATGCACTGCTAAAAGAAACACTCCAATATTGATGATCTCGTCGTCATCATCATCTCTAGATACAGAAACCTCATCCATCCACTCTGCAAGCATCCTCAAGCAACAACGGAAAGCAGTACACACAGTATGGAAAGAGCACATACTATAAATGCCTGCTTTGAAGCCAAAAGAATAGGATTATTCAGGATTAACTAACACCAGACTGCATCAAAAACCCACGCACTCCACAAACAATCATAAACACTTTTTTCCCCTAAGGAAAAGAAACACCGCTGCCAGCACAAACAGATTTAAAATGAATTGTGTTCCAACAATTACAACGGATGGTTACTAAAAAAAGAAAAGGCCCGCCTCCAACCCAGAAAGACTTAAGGCCCACATAGTCCTCCCATGTTCCTTAAAAAGGGGGTAAAAGCTGCTTGTCCGCAGCCCTGCTGCTCACATACCAAAGCATGCCCTGGAGGGCCTCTCCTTCTGGTAGTCCCTGATCCACCCAGCCTGCTTTTCCCTCCTGCCATTTGGGCAGCAAGGACCGAGTGAGTGTGTGGTGGGGAAGGGCAGCACCAGGCTGCAGCCGCTCCAGGCCTCCCCGGTGCCCTTGGGAAAGTTTAGGAGCAGGCTGGGTTGTCTTCTTGGCTTGCAAAGACGGTGCCTTTTCTCCTTTGGCCTTGTAAGCCGTCCTTGTTTCCAAGACCTCCAGGAAGCAATTCCTTGGGTGGCTCTCCTCCTGGTTTGACACGCAGACGTGCTTCCCGGCTCTGTGGCGCAATTTCGGAGATGGGCTCTTCTGTGTGTTCAAATCTTTGAGTCTTATTCTACAGCTTGGGCAGGTTGTATGGCAGGAGTACGCAACTTGTGGTTCTCTGGATGGTTTGAGCTACAACCCCCATCAAACCTAGTTAGAATAGCCAGTGGTGCAGGATGATGGGAACTGTAAATCAAAACATCTGAATGGGCTTGCCTGGACTGGCTAGCCCATGAAACAGAAGATGCCTTCAAAAAGAGGTAAAACAGGTACTTCTGTCAGCGGAGAAGTAGTGGGTGGGAGGCTATTGGCTATTATACATCCGTTGCCTTTGCAAATTCTGTTGCTTTTCATTGGGTATTTTCCTGAAATGACCAGATGCCATCAACAAAAGAAAACTGTGGAGTGATGGTTAGAAAGTTGCACTGGAGACCCTGGAGACCTGGGTTCTAGTCCCTGCTCAGCCATGGAGCTCCCTGGGTGACTTTGGGTCAATCACAGACTCTCAAACCAGTCTACCTCACAGGGCTATGAGGCTAAAATGGAGTGGAGCCAGGCTAGATTATGTAAGCCAGGCCAGATTCCTCACAAGGCAAGATACAAACGTTTTAATACAATTCTCTTCAGATCTTGCTTATATCTAGTATCAAGTTGGCCACTATGGGAACTTTTCTGGACCAAGTAGACCTTTGTTCTGGACCAATGGACCTTACTGATCCTGTAGGACAATTCCTATACAGTATTCTTAAAAATCAGGCATATCCAGCCCAGATTCTATCCATATCCAGAACTGGGTAAGTGTTTTTCCACTCAAAATGTAAACAGCATTTTGTCCCTAGAAGTATCTGATATTTTGGGTATGGCAACAATAAGAAAACTAGAACAGCCCCGCTGGACCAGTCCATGGGTTCATTCAGTGCAGCATTCTGTCCTCACAGTGGCTAATCAGCTGCATGCAGAACAGCCACAAGGAGGGCTTGACTAAAATACCAACTGGTATATACTGTCATATTGCCTCTGATACTGGAGATTGCCTGGTGACTTTGTGACCTTTCATTATGTGGAACCTCATGCACTATGGCTTAACTGTGAGTCACCAAACATAACCCGGTATTCAAAGCCAAATAACAAATCATGAGTTGTTTTCCTGGGTTGTTCCTGGTTAACCTATAGTTAAAATAGTGCAGGATTCACACAACAATCCATGATGCAGTGACAACCCATATTTTGCGTCACTATTATATGTGAACAAGGTCAATCATCCAGTCCACATGCTTACTGATACTAAGAGATTAGTGAGACTGGTCTTGCCTTTGCAAGTACCATGTTAATTCTTTTCCAGCAAGACTTGTACTTCTGTGTGCTTTCTAGTTTTAACGATGTTTTCAACCAATTTATCTAGAACAGACATTAAACTATCCAGCCTGTAATTTCTTGAATCCTTCTGGATTCCTTTCTTAAAATTAGTGCTGTATTGACCATCCTCCATTCCTCTGGTATAGAGGCTGATTTTAGGGATATGTTATATATTTTTGTAAGGAAATTAGTGATTTTATATTTGTTCCTTAAGAACTCTAAGATTAATAATTTGGCATAGTGATTTGCTAGTTTTCAATTTATTAATGTTGAGAACTTCCCTGTTTGTCACCATAGTATATGGTATAGTAATATAGTTCTTCAGATGTCCTTGCTGAAAATATCAGGTCAGCCACAGGTCAGTCCATTATCTTCTGCAGCAAAGACAGATTAAAAGAATTAATTCAGCTTCTCTACAATCTCCCTACCCTCCTTTAGTACCCCTTAAATTTAGTTGTGGACCTTGATATTATTAAGGATGCGTACCTTAAGATGCTTTCTTATATCACCTAATGGGTGAGTTAACAAGTCTCAATGAGTTGGATATCAGCCAAATAACCTGTGGTGCATGTGCCAAAAACCTGGTCTCACTGCGGGGGTTTTGCCCCTGCGTAGCTCCCCTTTCCTCCATCAGTCCTCCTGTGGGTATTCCAAGGACTCCACCTGCAGCAGGACCGGCTTGTTGGCTCCACCTGCCTGCTAGGACTGTGAACCCTTTTTCACTCACCATGGCTTTTTTGTCCCTTCCCTCACCATATCACAGTCTAAAACTTGACAGCCAGTTTTCTTGATTTCCATTTTCACAGCCATAGGCAACCCTTCCAAATTAGCCAAGCAGTGCACTGGAGGAATTGCAGGTGCATTTTCAAAAGATCATGCCCCAAAAGTGAGCACATTTAAAAAGCATAGTGACACCTATGTAAGTGTGAATGTACATGATCCCCAAGTGGGTAAATGGGGAGCCTCAGCTGTACAATGTCCAGGGCAGGTCCCAAAATGCAGCAGGTAGCAACCTTGGACATGGATCCAATGAGGTTCCAAATAGTTTTTTGCTTCCTCTTGGCAACAGTGTCAAGGTGAAAAAGCAAAGGCATGAGGGATCTTTGCTCACAAAAAGGGGTGGTGAGATTTACATCTCATTCCCAGCAAGGTTCTTGCCTTTTCCTGTTTTGTCCTTACTGTCCTCAAGGTGCACTTTTTCCAAGACTCTAGCTCTTATGAAGGTCTTTAGCAGTGCTCTATATTCATCACTGTGCTCTTTTGTATCTGTACTTATGCCATATTGTATTATTGTATCTGTATTTTGTGTTTTATTAATTGCTGTGAACTGCTCAGAAAATTTGGCTATTGAGTGATGTAGAAATAAATTATTATTGATAACAACAATAATATACTGATATCATGATATTAAAAATCTTAACAGATGTTTAAATGTGACCTGAATATTTCTGCATTAAGCAAACCAGAGAAGTACGGCTGATATTTTCTAGAAGTATGTGGTTCTTATGGGTTGGAACTAGATGATGTCATTCATTCTTTAGTCCCATTAAAATCAATGAGATTTACATTATTTACGGTGGAATGAACCAAAGTATTACTAAGATTTTTGAGATCTGACCCTATGTGATTTATGAAAGATTTCGCTGATGATTATGATTTTTATCAAGATAGCAAAAAATGCTACAAATACAGGTCTGCTAAATATTATTGGATCTGGGCATCAGAATTTTGTTTTTTTTAGAACTTGACTAATTTGAATATTTCAGCTGGAATTTACTACCCATTTACTCAGATTGTACTCAGCATGTTTTATTGAGTAAAGTTATCTACTCACAAGTACATCCCACTGAATCACTCCCAGGTAAGTAGATTATTATTGATTCTATATCACTTTATAGGCTGCAATCCTATATCTATTTACCTGGGAGTAAATTCCATGGAACTTGAGTGGACTTACTTCTGAGGAAACATGCTTAAGATTGCTCGGTGTATCCCTTTCCCACACACTTCCCTCTCCATGCAATGGGTACATCTGGAACATTAGGGGGGAAACACTGCTAAATTTCCTAAAATGAAAAGCAGTAAACTGGAGCTTTAGAATCCAGCAACCACTCAGTATTCCAAGAGACAAAAAAGAGCACATTTCATAGCAGACATGTGATCCTTTCTAGGATCACTTTTTCCATTCAAAAGGATCAAAACATTTTCTCCTCCTACATTTGTAACTATGTCAAGGCATGAGTGAGGGTGTACATATTGTCAATGGTTTGAAAAAGGGAAGAATGTACATGTGCAGTAGTTATTTTGTCAGTTTTTCTTTCCAAAGGCGAGAGAGAGAGGGAGAGAGAGAGAAAAGACTAAAAATAAGTTTGCTGAAAAAACCATTGCCCTTTCAATGGTTGGTTGGAAGCAAAACGAAAACATGGAGGCAGTTGCAAGTTCTGGCTTAGTTTGATGGAGAACTCACTTGTTCGTCTATCAGCCCAGGGCATTCGCAAAGTTCTCCTCCAGCACCATGTTTCAAATGAATCCAGTTTTTCTGTCTGCTTTCTTCACTGGAGAAGGAACATCTTGGCCTCGGGCTCCATTGAAATGTCCTTATGCTTGATAGTTTTCCAGTTCATTGCTGCCCATACCTAGCTGTACTATATTTACGGCACCTTGGTATGGCCTTTAGATAGCATCCAGATGGCCACAGGATGCTCTGGAGCCCCAGCCCCAGTCCCGGAAACACACTCCAAGGCCAGAGATGGGGCGTCATCTTTGGAGTGTCCTTTGGCAGCCTTGTGGCTGGTGTGGAAAGAACCATGCCAGCCGCTTCTCCGAGGCTGCAGCTCAGACCTCAGGGGAAGGGCATTCCAGAAGGTGAGGAGGCACAGCCATGAAACAAGGCATCCTGGAAGTGTCTCACCCTCGTCCTCTCCTCTCCTCTCGCAAAGCACTGGACTTAGACAGCAGTGAAATCAGGAGAAACACTGACATGGCCTTCTCTTCTCCCACCCTACATGCAGTGCCCATGGGCCTCGGAGCTTAGAGTTACAGGGTGGCACTCTTTAGATTGCATTTGAAAAATGTATGACATACGCTTCCAATCTATTGCCACTCAAGACATCTTACTATGCGTATACGCAATACAGGCAAATGACTGTAAGGAAAGAAAAACAGATTCAGAAGATAAAAATATTTGTAAAGGACATCATTTAAGAGTCATAAGCCTGGCAGACCAAGGGACAGAGGCACAAAAACCAGTAAGGCAGGGAGCCAGACAAACCTCATGTAGTCATACATTCCATAGTCTGCGTCTGGAAACACAGAAGGAGATTTCACTTGCCTTGACCAATTGTGCCTTGCCCACAATAGGAACACGGAGGTGCTTGCTCCTGCGTGCTTTTAAAGACACTCTAGGCAGGTTCTGCATGAGGACCCCCTAGGGTGCCTTTTTGATGAAAGATCCCAAATCCCAGTCGTCAGAAAAAAAATCTTAAAACTATTTTTCTTAAACACACATTTGAAGTTGCACGATTGCCAGGGTTGATTATTGAGCATCTTTCTGCTGTTTTAGCATTCTAATTGTTGTTCTAACTGGTGTTTTTTCTTTTAGACTGGCATGCTTTAATTATGTTTGTGGACTATTTTGAGCCCACAAAGTAGCATATAGTATTTAAATGAATGCCATGGAGTCAGGGCTGCCTCCTTTTTCAGAGACTTCCTTAGCAAAGTGCCATTTGGTGAGCTTTCCTTATGGGGATATTGTGGGGGGGTCATCAGTTCTGTAATCTGCGCTAGGCAACTACCCATGTGGGGGATGCCATTGGAAGTCCCACAATGCCCCTGAATAAGGACAGCTGAGAACTGCATGTTGCAAGGGGGTTAAATAAGAATTTACCAAAATGCACCCCATCCCATTTTCTGCATGGAAAGAATTTGAGGTTTGTTTGTTTTTAACTGAATGTGGAAGAAGCCAAAACTGATAGATTTGTCCCTCTAAGCGCAGGGCTATGATTACTTTGCTCTTCTGAGTCTGAGTTTGAATCTCTGTGCATTCAAAGAAGTTAATGCTAGAGTTACCATTTCCTCTTTTTCATAAGTGTCCCATCTTAAACAATGTTGTGGTTGGCACACAGAAATTCTCCATGCTGGGAATAGCTATGCCTATTCCATTTTAGGTAGAGCATTTGATTTCGGTTTGGTTTTGATAAGAATCTACTTAAACTTACAAACTCCTCCGTATATGGGACAGAAAGTATTTGAGATTAAAAAAGAAGAAGCCAAAGCAGAACTGACAGATCACCCTTCTCTCTCTGGAAGGTGGCTTTCTCATAGGTACTGATGGAAATTAAATTGGCAGGCAGCTTATACTCTCAACTGCCTGGAGCAGTGTTCTGGCCCCCTGCCAGCTGCCTGCCTCTGCCATCTGCTGATGATGCCCCTGCATTGAGTTAAGGTAACTAGATGTAAAGAGCAGCATTCCTATTATAGCATTCATAATTGTGCTTAATGATTGTAAGCTGCCCCGAGGCTCATGCGATGGGGCGGCATATAAGTTGTCTAAATAAATAAATAAAATGTAGCACAGCGTGAGTAAATAGTACACCTGTAGAAGTTGCTTTGATGACTCAACTATTACAAATAATTTCTCCTCTGTCCCTCCTGCTCACTGATACTCAAGTAAGTAAACTGCCTGGTTTGAAACTATTTTTGGTCGTTTTGGAATTTCTGAGCAGAGAATGGATTTCTGGACTTCTTTTACTGTTATGCTATCCAACAGTGGTAAATTCCCTCCACATTTTTAAAAAAATATTATTTCTTTGAGGCTGCCAAGTCATTGGCTGTGCCAATTAGCTAAAGTGGCTCTACCTGTTGTAGAAATATACTATTGTTGTTGTTATTACACTAAATTCATATTCCACCATTTTTCCCCTTGAGAGGAATCCAAGGGATCTTCCCTAGCTCCATTTTATCAATGTTCAAAACATGGCAAATGCTGGGACTTGGGCATGGCACACACACTGTTTAGAGTTCAGATCTAATGACCTTGCCCTTTAGGGTCGAGGGCAGACTCAGCCCAAGACAGCTTGCTGCAGAAGCAAATAAAAGATCCAGATGGTGCTTTCCCTCCATGTCATATACAAAAAGCTCCTGGACTTCAACACTGGCAATGCATTTGTTCCTCTTCCACAGGGTAGCTTAGAAGCTGCAGAACAGATTGTATGATGCACCCAGCTGAGTTCTCCAAGAGGGAGGAACTCATGAAAAAGGGCTGGGTAGGTTCTCTGCCATCACTGTGTCTCCTACCTGAGACAGGTGCCTCACTCTGCCTAATGGTGTTTGTTTCTGATGGCACTCTGGAGCACCATTCTCCAGCTGGTGAAGAGCTGAGGCAGTTCAGCTGAAGCAGAAAACTAACAGATATAGCCCTCCCCCCAGTGCTGTATCACCATCCAAGGAGAAACTGCTTCAGTGGAATTCTTGAAATTTGCTCGATAAATTTGGATCGATAAAACCAAAACTATAGTGTGGACTAACAAGAAAATAATATACACACACAATGAAATTCACTGGATAACTTGGAGCCAGTCACTCCGTCTCAGCCTAACCTACATCACAGGGTAGGAGGAAAGGACCAGGTAAGCCACTTGGGGTTCCCTGCAGGAGGAAAACAAGGCAGAATATAAATGCAATGCAATTACGGTAACATAGGTTGTGAGCTAGGTTCTTCCTTCACACACACCTTTGCAAGAATTCTTTATTCAACAAAGTACATCCAACAAACTCAATCACCATGGAATGAATCTCTGAGCATGTATAGAGTGGTTTGTTGAACCCACTTCTACTTCTGGGAACCCCCCCTTTTTTTGAGTATGCCTGGGCCCCATCCCTTTGGGAGAGTACTTTCTGAAGCAAACACACCTCGTTTCTGTAAGCCATCACTCTAGCTAGCTAGCCTTCCTTTCCCAACCCCATGCCACAGCGTCCAGAGTCATACCAGCTTCATCTGGCTCTGAGAACGCCTCCCCCATGATAACATCCAACAGTTGGGCATCCTGGCTATTCCCAGAGGAAGAAAGTGGCTTTAAGGTATGTTTCTCCACATCTCCCATGTCCAATCTGAAGCCCCCAATTCCCAGGCCACCTGCACCCCCTCCTCTTCTTCCTCTGACGCAGAATCCGGATTGGCATTGTCCAGGAGTGCACACCAAGAAGAACTGCCCCTCTCATTTCCAGCTGTACGCAAATTAGGGGTTTTCGCCTCCTCTCCAGTCTTCCCTGCTGTTACTACCTGACGCTTTCCCCATTTGCGCATTGGCGGATGAGAGCATCCTTCCAAAAGGAAGCAAATGCCTGCTCCACAAACTTCGGAAAACAATTCCTTTAGGAAGTGAGGCCGGTGGAGCTGTAACGGCGTCAGGGTTTTTTTCCTAACCCATCCTGTGGGTTTCAAAGAAGTGCGGCATCCCCAACCTGACTGATCTTTCTCAAGATTTCGTGTAGCCTCTCAGAAAAGGGCAGCCACGGCGTGCGCAACCTCTCGGCTCCGCGCCGTTCTTGCTCGCTCTGCGCCACGCTTGCTCGCGGCAAACGAGCCGGCGGACGCTGCTGGAGCACCGCAGCGTTCCGCACGTGGACGGAGGAAAGCCGGCTCGAGCATCAGCGCCGCCCTGGCAGCCGCCGCCTGCCAGGGCCTCCGGGAGGGTGAAGCGCGACGAGAGGCAGGGAAACGGTCCCCGTCCCCCCCGCGCGCCCAAGCATTCGAGGCGCCCCGAGGGCGGGGCCTTCGCGGCTTAAAAACCGCCTGCGGAGACGGGAGCGCAAAAGGTGAGCGGCTGCGCCGGGCCTGGCTGTGGGCTCTGCCTCCCGGGATCCCGCCATGGGCTGGTTCTTCGCGGCAGTCCTCCTCGGCGTTCTGCTGCTGGGGCTGCTGCTGACACACCGGCTCCGCAGGTCACGGTGAGTAAGGCAGGCGTGGAAGGCGCGCGCGCTGCGCCCGCTGGGCGAAGAGAGGCTGGGCGCCACGCGCGGACAGACCTTGGCGCGAAGCGAGGGGCCGACGGAGCGGCCCCTTCTGGGCGCAAGCCCCCCGCCTCGTTGCGACGGAAGAAAGGTGCTGCTTCCTTGGGCATTTTTCTTTAGGTGGAGCGTGTAGGGAATGGTTGAATTTTATTTCTGGGCGCTGAGCATGGACAGGATTGCGCGCTCAAGCGAGTGCGCGTATGTTCGAGTGGGGTTGAGGGCGAGAGCGCGCACTCGTGCGTGTTTAGACAAAAGGAAACAACGAAAAAGCCCAGAAACTCTCAACGTTCCCCAGCTACTGAAAACTTATAGGAAAAGCAGGATACTTTTGTTTCCTGTCCAAACGCGCGCACGGGGCACGTTAAAGATCAATCGTTGAATTGTGGCGGACGTTTCCTTGCGACTAAAGCCCATAAAGCTACCCAAACGCTAAGGGGGCTGGACACCTGGCGCCCAAGGAGGACAGGTGGCAGGGTATTTAGTATGGGCGGGGTGGGGGTCTTCGTGAAAGGTCGTCATTTCGCGGGGTGCCACCTGGGAGAGGGCTCTTGCCTCTTCTGCTTGGGCACGGTGAGAAACAGGATGGTGGGCTGGATAGGAGTTTGGTTGGATCCACCAGAGCTTCCGGGATGCGTGCTAAGATAACATTCTGTGTGTGTGTGTGTGTGTGTGTGTGCGCGAGAGAGAGAGAGAGAGAGAGAGAGAGAGAGAGAGAGAGAGAGAGAGAGAGAGAGAGAGAGAGAGAGAGAGCGTGCCCAGACAAAGGTGAGGATTTGGAGCATACATGCACCAACAGAAGTTAATTTTTGGTGAATTGGATGAAGTGAAAGTTTATGCTGTAGGCTTATTCACCGCAGTCGTATATTTCTGAGGCTTAATATGTGTTCAGGATTGTCTGCAGCTGCTGTGGAATTTTCTCTGCTGGTGTGTGGTTTTGATCTGACTGATGCATTTCCAAGCTCATATATGCCATCCAGATGGCATTGGTCAACTGGATAAACTGTACTTTAGAATCACATTTTCTCCTGGTCCAAATTTAACATGTGTACACATGCACACAAACCATGCAAGGAAAGTGTAAAAACACCTTGCATGTCATGTTTGAAAATTATTATTATTCATTTAGAGCTCTCCTTTCTTCCTCTTGCAAGGATCCAAGGCAACTTACAAGGATCTCCTCTCTATTTTGTCTTTACAATAACCCTGTGGGGTAAGTTAGGCTGAGAATTCATAACTGGCCCAAAGTCACCCTGTGAGCTTTATGCCTAAATGGGGACTAGAACCAAAATCTGAATCTCAGACTTACACTCTTAACTATTATACCATTCCAACTTTTGAAAATGATCAAATGCCATGGCTGGAAGAGTTCTCAATGCCTGTTCAATCCTTGAAGGCAGGGATATCCTCCAATCAACAAACACTCCATAAAGGCTGACCCTCAGAAACCTGCACATAACACAAATTTAAAAGGTACTGGATAATAGCCACTAGTTTAAAATGAAATGGGGAAAGTATCCACCTTGATTACTGGCATGTAAGTGTTGGAACAAAGGTCAATGCACAAAATCTTAGTAAGATTCTTAGTAACAATCGCAAGTGTACATATCTTGGAAACAAAATAAATGTTATATTTCTTGAGGGACTTGGCTTTTCCAAGGCTGCTTCTTGATATACCAAATACACCAAAGACTGGACCTGGAATGGGTTCTTCCACTGATTTCCAATGTATTCTCACGTCTTCATACTTCTAAGAGCAATTCCACAGTGGCTAGGAGTATGTAGCAGATTAGATGATTTCCCTGATTTTCCCTTCTTAGAAGTCATTAAGGAAATTCTGGCATTTCAAGGAGGCCTCTTTGGTCATTCCACAAGCAACAGTGTACCTGAAGAGATTTAGCTAAAGACATGTGCTTTAAGTTATGTTATGATGTTACAGGTGTTTTGTAATGTAAAGTGCCATTTATTTATAGTGTTTGTTTAATGTATTTTTGAATTGCCTTTCCACTCAATGTATGTGCGAGGTGCTTTACAATAAAACATAAAGTACAAAAACTTTTGAAAAATCCTAAAACAAATGGATAAAATACACAAATGTGATAAAGCTGGAGAAACCCAGTAAATTAAAAGTGACATTCAACACAGAAATCTTGGGCAGTACAGAGTAATTTTTACCCTAAAGGCTGCTAATGAAGAAACCAACCTAATATTTTTATTCAGGGAGGTTAACTGCTGTGGAATAAATCAATAATAATCCTTTATTAAAACATATGTAAAATTTTTGATTTTATTTATTGTAACAGATTGAACACTGACACACCTCGGGAATTGTATTTTGTGTTGCTTTTTTAAAATCAAAAGTCATTTGTTCATCTGTTTTTCATATAAAAAAGCATGCTTCATGTACATAATTCTACATGTGCCTTCTCTGACAAGGCCTCAATGAATTTAAGGGGTCTTACAGTAAGAAAGTAGGTATAAGGCTCTGAAATTTCCCTGGAAGCAAGCTCTGTTGAACTAAAATGAGACTTGTTTCTGAGTAAATGTGTGCTTCAGATCAATGGTGATATTGGTTTAAACAGCAGTAATTTCAGCCATTAAAAAGCATATGATAATAACATTTTAAGAAGCGTTTCATTGCTAAAGAATCCATAGTCATGTAACTGTATGCAACTGCCTACATTTCAACGTTGAGTGAGCCGTAACTGACTGTGTTCTAGTGTCAAACAACAGGGTGTGCTCTGGTATTCCATCTTCCAAAAAGATGTTTGTGTTGGCAGAAGGTAATTTCTGCCATTGTGGCTGAAGTCCCAGCTAAGGAAACCCTGGAGCTAATGAGAATACAGGGCTAGCTTCAGAGAATGATAAAGTCGGGTATTGCTCAGCCCCTCAAAGGCACCTAATAAGGCCACAATCTGTTTTGCAGAAGGCACTTGAGAAGCTGAGAAATGGCATAAAAGAATGATCAGTAAACAAGCTGAGTCTTACAGATTGAGGAAAGAGGTTGCTGTGAGGAAGCTCTATAGAAAATGGTGGCATCTCAGGGCCAAACAACATGGGAAATCCATGCCACGAGTCCCATCATTATTATCTTAAGATCAACGGAGTCAGAGAGGGAATCACGCTGCCTCCCTGTTAGGTATCAAACCACATTCAGAGTTGTCACATTTTGTTGCTGACATTCAAAGCCCTAAACAACTCCAGATCAGGATACCCAGCAAGTTGTCTTCCCTGTATATACGCCCAATGGACCTCTGAGATGCTCCAGGGATTTTCCCATTGGTCATTCCTCCACCGACATTGTGCCATTGAGTAACAGGAAATTGTAACCCTATGAAAGAACCACTTGGGTGTGTTTGGAATTTGTTTTCTGGGAATTGCCAAGAAGTAGTAAAGGGTGATAGCCCCTGCTTTTCACCTGGATCACAGCTTGAAAAAAAATCTGAAGATAGACCTTTGTATAAATAAGAAATGGAGTGTAGGGTTTGCTTGTTTTTTAACTAAAACTGAGTTGTCCTATGGGGTACAGTCTACCGGCTTTAAAACACATAATCAGGGCTTCCCAGGAGAGGCACTTCTCCTTGGGAGCACTTTGTCTACAGGTGGCATAGAAATGAAATAAATTAAAGAAAGGAACAGACTCACCATGTGGTCCCAAACTGTGGTGAACTTCAGATGCTGCTTTCAGAAGCAGCTGCTTAATGTTTTTAACGTATTTATTGATTTATCTTGTTTTAAATTGAGTTTTATTTTGCATTTCATGTATTTCTTATGAAGGCTGCTTAGATGACAAGCATGATGTAGGTAGTTTAAATAAAGTCCTGGGAGAGTTGAGCCTAACTCTTCCCCACTCGTGATTTTCTAGCTCTGAATCGAACACAATCTCAAAGTTGCTCTAGGACTGTGGAAAGTGTAGGAGCAAAATAAATTAAAAATAAATAAATTTGAGAAAACACTTGTTTTTTAAAGGAATTACCATAAAAGGTAAGATATTTTTGGCACAGACACTGTGCCATTACGCACCACTCCAGATCTTAAGAACTGTGTGTTCTTGGATTAAACAGAAATGTCACTAACTAGAAAAAAATCAATAGCTAACCTTAGCTAATCGCACTGTAGTGCAATACTCCATGTTTACTCAGAATAGCAACTTCCTAAACTTTTTCCCTAGTAAGAGAGTTTAGGAGTGCAGCATTACATATAGGGTTCCTATACCACCAAAAAGGATGACATCAGTGTGCATATCCTAATTTATATGTATACATGCACTTTTAGAAATAATATGAATACAGTGCATCTCACCTAGAATGGAATTCTGTAACCAAGTATCCTGCATGAATGTTCAGTCCCGGGTCCGGGGCTACTTGTTGATAGGCCACTTGAGAGCCGCTGTTCTCTCTTATGGGCTTTCATTTTTAAACTGAAATGGACCCAAACAGTTCTCCAAAAGGAGTACTGTCCTTTCTTAAGCCTACTTTCTTAAGTCCTATTTAAATACAAAGTTGTCTAGAAGTGGGTTTTGTTATTGTAGTATTGCCATTTCCACTATTTTGTCTAAGTATTTTCTTCCTTTGATTAGTTCTAGGTTGCTTTGACTACATAAATGTAGAAAATGCCCTATAAATTATGGGACATCCATCAATCAAGTACATGTGCTACTAGCAATCTTGTGGGGATGGTGCAATTGCTTATGAATGAAAAATTGTACAACACATGCAGAGAAAGGAGCTCTGCACATGGGATACCAAAGGGGAAAAAACCATTAGCAGAAAACCTAATGTGAAGGGGAAATCCCGGAAGACTGACTGTGTCAGCCATAGTGAAATGCTGACTGACCAGCAGCAGGGGCAGAGAACAAGGAGGGGTGAGGAATGGAGAAGGGTGTGGCTAAGTGGCTAAGCATGAAGCGTTCGTATGCAGCATTCCACACTGGACCCTCTTGCTGCGGGACCCACTTGTAAGATGTTTCTTGGAAAACACTGGTGGTGCCATGGTTGGCTTCGGACAATGTGAAGCTTTCAGCACAGCTGCCTCAAGGCATTGTGCTAAATGGCCATCTGGGACAGCAAAACCTGCGAGGGGCACCATAGGCTCTCTTGCGAGGCATGCTGGATCCTGGGGTACAAGACCTGGATCCTGCAGGGCTGTGCCTACTGTACATGCTAGGCCGGCATCAACCGCTGTGTGGGCTCCTTGGACAGATGTCTAAGTGGGATCTCCACTCCATTGCATAGCAAAATATTCTCTGCCTTCAAGAACAACAAGGGTTGTGTAGCTGGCCTGTCCCTGCTCATGAGCAAAGTACTTAACACACTGTTGATAAACACACTTTACTTTGAAGTAAATATCTTCATGGGATGATTTTTTATGGGACTGGCTGTGGAACTGATGATGTTGAGGGGGTGGGCCCTGTCCCTGATGCCATGGGTCACAGCCCACCCACTGACATCCTCTCCCCGAGAGGTTCTGGGGAGCAATCCAATCCCCCCATCTCTTCCCTGGACTAAGGCTTTATAGCAGAGAAACAGGCCTCCAGCTAACTTATGATGGTCCGTGTGGCAATTGAAACGTTTGCTGTTTTTGCAGTCCAAGCCTGAAGGGGAAAAGAGCCCTCAGGTTTGTTCTTGAGGCATGTGGCTTGTGGACTGTTTGGCTTGTGTAAGTCTGGATTAATATACCTCACCTCTTAGCAATATGATACAATTGCTATAAATCAATGGAATGATAAATTGAGAAATAATTTCTCTCCACCTCTTGTTTTCCTTTTAGCTTCTATATCCTGCTTATTTTTTTTCACCCTTTGATAGAAAGCAGAAGCTGAGATTTTAATTATGTAGCTGCCCAACACTGCAAGAATGGAGACTTAAAGTTCAATGATTAGTATCATTTCTTCTGGATAGTTTGGAACTTGAGTTTTTTGGGCTCTAACTTTATAATACTCACTACTAGTGTGCATTGCTATCAATAATGAAAAATCTTACAGAGCTACAAATTGAGGGAGGGATCTTCACGAAAGCTATTTTCCCCCAATAGTCTATTCACATTGATATCTTATCAATTCTGTCAATGGCATTTGCTACTAAGAGGATCAAATTAATTTCTTGAATTGGCTTGCAGAATAGAAACCAAGGATTGGGAGGTACAGCCAGTGGCTGGTGACGCATGTGGGTGGCCATTTTGAGTGTTCAGGCACCATTTGGGGGTTACCATGGTTTGGCATGTCATCCAAACCTAGGTGGCAGAGGTAATTTGAGTTTAAACAACTCTCAAATAATCCATCACCTGCTCTATGGTTATTTCGGGACTTTTTGATAGGGAACTGCTCTGGAAGTGTCCTTGTCATCCTGTAACTTCCAGACATTTATACGAGCCTCTCTCAAGCCCTCTTAGACAAGTCCTCTGTGTCAAGCAAATGTGTGGCAGGTGGATCTGGGATTCGTTTCCTGCCATGACCAAGACAAATACACACCATGGTGGCCCCGTCTACCTGATGCTTATACACTGAACATTGCTTTTGTCAAGAGTGGCTGCTTCCACGTAGGCAATTTGTGTGGTCAAAGGAGCAGGTTACAGTTGTGATTATATAATGGGCCAGCCAGTCCATTAGGTTTGGCTTAGGAGAACGCTTAGGAGAAGGTCTCCTAAGCCTTTCAGAAACAAGGGCCACCAGATGTTGCTAGATGGCAACTCCCATCATTCCTGAACATTGGCTGTGCTGGCTGGGGATGATGAGGATCGTAGTCCAGCAGCATCTGGACATTCAAGGCTGGAAAACCTGTGCTAGAAACACAAGGCAGAAGATGCTTCTGAACTTGACCCCCTTGGGAACGTTGTACCAAAGTTATACCAAAAATGGATGGGTGAAAAGCCAGGACATGCCAGAAATGTACTTGGCTTAGCACAAGGGGGAAGTAATATCCAATTTGTCTAAAAAGGACAAGCACAGAGCTCAAAAGCTGGCCAGCTCTGCTTTCAGATCTCACTGAAATAATAAATACATTTGCTACAATATTTTTAATTGTTTGGTTTTGAAACTGCAGTAAGGCTTTGAGACAAGATGTCACTCTGCCTGTCCATTTTTGGAACGCTGTTTACATAAGCCAAGCAGCTGGTCAGTAACAATATCCTGTGTGGGCTGCTATATTTTGGGGAACTGAAAAGCGGATTTCCATTCCTGTTAAGCTCCATGTATTCAACAAATCGTCACAGCTCCAGATGTAGGAAATTCAGATTTGCTTGGGATAGCTACATGGCCACCTTGCACGTTTAAAAAATAATGGCTATATTAATTAGGTGAATTAATGATGTACTTTTTGTGGACTGCTCTGTACAGAGCATGAAATACGTTTCACACCAGTATTTGGTTCATTGTGTGATGATACTGTCACAGTAGAAGTTCAGGCTGGTGCCCAATGCAGAATTGGGCCTGGAGGGCCCATGTCCTCAGCTGAATGGGCAAGTGATGTTCTCATGAGGCCTTTAGGTTTTCCCTATGTCTAATCACATATGACTTTCAGATGTGCATGACTCCAACTCCTTGTGGTCCAATGCACCTGGAGAGTAATACGTTGGGGAAGCTGGAGTATAGTCAATTGTGAGGTGGTGGTTTTGTATCATGTTGTTCGCTGTGTTTGTATCATAAATTTCATTGCTGTGGAAGTAGGACAAAAACTTTTTAATGAAAGAATTATTATTAAACAATATAGTTAAAGGTTTATAGATATTGATGTTGTTTCCAGGCGACCAGATGAACCTCCGCTGGATAAAGGTCTCATTCCTTGGCTTGGCCATGCTCTGGAATTTGGCCAGGATGCTGCCTCCTTCCTGTCTGACATGCAAAAGAAACATGGTGATATTTTCACAGTAAGTGTCTACAGTTAACTTCTAAGACTAAACTTGTGCTGGATTCACCTTTGTTTTACACATACTTTCAGCTCTTTTTGTGGACTCATCCTATGTCTCTTTTGGAATTTTATAGGGGTGCGGAAGTCTTCATCATTTTCCATTTGTAAGCCTCCTGGAATTTTCCTAGCTTATTTATTTAAAAATATTTGTAGACTGCCTTTGTGTGTAACATTCTTTTAAGGCAACACACACAAACCTGTACAAAACAGGTGTAATAAAAATCAGGATGTTCAATAAAAGCAGAGCTTAGTAATTTTAAAAAGTCAGTAAAATCAGAAGTTACCTAGATCCACCAGCCAAGAGACTTATAGAATGGCCAGTAGAAGCAGGTGGCTCTTCAGAGCCTGAGAAGAGGCCTGGTGAATCTCTAATAGAAACTAATTCCGCATTTGTGGGGTGGGGGCCCTGGGAAGGCCCCCTCCCTTGTCACGCACCAGCCTAGCCACCCCTTGTGCTAGGCAAGTGAGAAAGGCCTCTGCAGAAATGCACAGAGTGTGGGTTTGGGAAAAGGTGGACTTTCAATTTATTTATGCAGTTGTAATTTTGCCAGATTGCCTTGCAGCAAAAATTTTCACTAGGCAGTATACCAAAATAATAAAAAAGTATAAACATAAAAAGGTTAAATATTTTAAACATAAAAGCAGAAAGAAAACTATTTAGGTTATTCCAAAGGTTCTTCTGGAATAATAAAAAAAGAGATCAGAGATGAAAATGCAAAGACTTCTCAGAGGAGCATTTCTGTAACTTTGGCCATACTTTTCCTAATATCTAGCTAGAATCTGGCTTCCTGCCACTCAAGCCTTTTATTCCATGCCCTGTGCTCCTGAGATGATTGAAAAATAGAGATAATTGAAACTTTAGTGGTTATTGTCTTTTACAATTATGGGATAGAGTATGTGAGATTGGTTTTGTATGTGCATGTTTGTGTATGTTAGTATTTAAGAATCTTAGCTGCCTGGATCCTTCAACAGTGGTATTTACATTTTTGAAAAATCTAGATAGGCATTGCAAATAAACAGAAGGAAGTGGAACCCTGTGGAATTAGCTGATTCTTTGAACCAACCAAACAATGAATTCTTTTCTGTCTAATCTTGATCCAAGCGTGAACCTACTGAGAGGGTATAAAGCACGGTAATGATTGATTTTCATACACAAAAGCCTGATGGTTGGAGGAAAAGGCACAGGGCCAAGGAAAGGGGTGTGGTTGTCTGGGGAACCCTAGGGCAGACTAGAAGCACAAGTGGGCTGGGTTCAGGGCCTGGACCGGAAGCTCTGCACTCCTGAATTACAGCAGTGCGTAGTGCCTGAGACAATGGCCAGTTGCTTTCACTGGAGTTAAAACAAATGGTGAAGTTGGTGAGTAGATGCTCTGCTACTCTTTCCACATGGTTTAGCAACTCAGGCTTGTTAAATCTGGATTGCAGCCTCTCTTTCACTGCTGTGGTCCCTGTTCTTCTTGGTGCAGCCCCCATATTGGGGTATGTGCCCTCCAGGGAAAAATCACTGACCCTGTTATTACACACTCTCCCCAGTTCCCCAAGTAGTGACACATTCAAGGGGCAGCAAGCTGCTAGGGTGGCCATGCATCCTCCTTTACAGAGGACTGTGTATGCTGCACGACGCCCTGAATGCACATGAATTTTCTACCATACAAGTGCATGAGAGTTAAGATGCATCAGGTATTTAAAGAATTGCTAGGGTGGGTGGCAGGCTGAAATTTGAACCGTGCAACTTGAGTGCATCCCTATGCACACTCACAAAAATGTTAAAGCAGTCTGCCAAAACCCCACCAACTGTGAAAAAATGTATTTTCTCTAACAAATATGTTTCTAATGTGAATAACAATAATGTGACACACTTGTTTCAATACTCTTTTTTGTACCTCTTGGATAGCTTGTTGTTTGTGTCTGATATTTGTATGCCGCTCAAATATAATGAAAACCCAAAGTGGTATATATAAACATGTAAATCACATTTACAATACAATATTCCAAACAGGTTCAGTTTCGAAAACACAGAGCAATGCATGAGTGGGGAATCAGCATGATTGATTTAGCCACAAGCCAGGGAAAGCCGGGGTGAGCAAGGGCATTTTCTGGAGACTTTTGAAGTTTGCTATACTTTCTGCCTCCCAAGCTGCGCAGGGTAGGATTTCTGAAGGGTGGGGCTGCCCGCCCCTGGGGCACCACGTGGCGATTTTCCATTAATTTTGGAATGAGCAGCAAGGCCTCCTCTGAGGACCTTAAATATCAGTGGTGGAAGTAGCCTTTTAAGTATCCTGGTGCCAAATTGTCTAGAGCTTTGCATGGCCTAGCGTGCTTTAAGAACGTGATGATTTCGTCACGTCGGCTCTCCATTTCCTACTCGATGTTCAGTGAATGGTTGATGTAACGCATCAGTGCCGCCTGCAAGAAGCAGCTGGCATATAGACTCAGGGTGCCCCTAGAGCCCTCTTCTGTCGCTGGAGGCTCAAGTGACCGGACCAGCCTGGACCATCCGTTTCCAACTTCAGCTGGCACACCAACTGGATCTGTTGCTGGATAGGGGTAGCACAGTTAAGCACTGGCAACCTCATGATTAGACTCCCTTCATAGACTCCAGGTGGGCTGCCTCTGCACCTGGTTCAGAAGTTACACAATGTGGCAGACAGGATATTTAGTGGGCAGCAAGATAGAAACATATTGCACTAAACATACAGTGGCTGCCTATTAGCTAACGAGGAATATACAGGACTGTGTTGATGGTACCCAAAGCCCTGAACATCTCATGGCAAGGATCCCCCGCTGATTGACGCCTCTTATATGAGTGCCGTCAATCCCAGTCATTAGGGAGGTCTTATTGATTGTTCCATGACCATTAAGAGTACACAAGCAGGACTTTTTGGTAGTGGCACCCATTGCCTAAAACAACATCCTACATATTGTTTAAGGTTGTATCTAACTTCAAATGCCTCTTGGAGATGTATTTGTTTTCACAGGCTTTTCCTGACGTTTACTGGAATATGACACCATTCCATTTAATTACTGTCTTCTTGTAATGTTTTTAAGGATTTATTTTTATACTTTCACTGTTTTTATATTTTACTGTAGTAGTGATCTGTCTGTCTATACATTATAAACCATTTTTAGATATTAGAATATGAGCAGAGCAATCATATAGCCTTCCTATACAGTGTCTAAACGGCCATAAGAATTTTTGGATTCCCAATTCTGAGGTTGGAAAGAGGTCTGGTTTCAGATCTGGGAATCCACACCCACCCTCTGCAGCCAGCAGGGGAAGAATCACACTGGCTGCTTCTCTGAGGTCATAACAACTGCAGATAAGAGCTTTGGAGGCATTCCAGAGAGTGGAGACAAGCATCTCCAAGCTATTCCTACCCTGGTGGTAGATGGGTGGAACTGTCCCACTCTGCAGGGACTGCCCATAATTCCTTGAGTTCAGAGGGTTATGGACATTGCCATTGGATTGCATCCTTACTGGTATAAAAGTAGTGCACACACAAAGCGGTTCCCGATATTGTATCCAAAGATGCCACTTTACTTGCAAAGCCAGATTGAGCTGCCCCCTAACCTGTTTTATCTCTCTGGAAGTGAATGGAGTTCATGTCTATGGGGGGATCAATTCTGTTTGCCAAGAAACAGAATGTCCTCCACCAAGATTCTTGGCAGAGGCCAGACTTTGCCTCCATCCCTATGATTTTTGGCAGGGGTGTCAGGTCCAAGAAATGGGTAGCAGGTGTCTGGCTCTGGAACACCAGGACAGAGATGTTGGAGGTCTTAGCAGAATGCAGAAGGCCAGAGGCAGAGGCAGGCAAAAGTGAGGGTCACGTGCCAGCAAGGCATAGCAGGACCAGTAGGAAAGAATGATCCGATTCAGGTCAGAGACCTGGCAAGGCAGAACAGGTTCAGAGGCAAAGCTGAAGCAGGACAAGCAAGGCCAGATACCAACAAGGCATGGCAGGTCCAGGAACAAGGGCAGAGTCAGGAACAGGCAAGGGCCAGTTACTGACAAGGCACGGCCAAAGCAGTGGCAAAGACAAGGTTAGGAGCAGGCAAGGATCAGATACCCAGCAAGGCATAACGGGACCAGAGATGAAAGCAAGGCTCAGTCGCCTGGCAAAGCAGGTCAGACCAGAGGCAAGGGAAGAGCTAGGAATAGGCAGGACTCAAGGCACAGTCAAAGGCGATAGAAGCATGATCAGGAACCCAGTGCAGCCACCATGCAAGCCTGGCTTGCTGGGACGAAGCCAAGCAGCCTAGGAAAGCCTATTAGAGAGCCTTCCAGTGCTCCCAGCTGCTTCAACTGATTGCACAGGCTCCAATCCTGCACCAGCAAGCCTGATCCTGCTGGTCTTCACCATCGGGGCACCAGGACAAATTGTGAGAAGGCTTCAGATCCTAACAGGACGGGTTTTTCTCATTCCATGCTAATGGATGGAGAAATGGCTTTTTTTGGTACATGGCAGTGGGAAGAGAGGGAGAAAGGGGAGCCAGAGTGAGAAAGAAGAGGAGGAGCCAAAGATAATGAGGAAGGGATGGAAGCCCGAGCAATAGGAAAGAAGGAAGGAGAGAAAGAGATCAAGACAGACAGAGAGAAAGAGAATAGGAACAGGGAGTTAGAAGGAAAGAGAGGCAGAGGTATATGTTCATTTACACATGTGCATGCAAGGGGACACTCCTAACATTTTTGTGATTGGCTTCCTGGCTCCCTGCAACAGTCAATTTTGGGTGCCTCCCAGGACAATACTTTGAAGTGCCAAATGGACCCAGAAAGGCCAGAGAGTCTTGCGTATGCATATATGGTGCATAATCATGTTTACTTTGTGGTAAAAATTGAGAAGGCTACCAGTTACGCACAGGAACAGAAGCAGTTGCACAGTAGCATATCTCTTTCTAGAGCTGGTTTTTGCAAACACATTGGTTACTTTTCTTTGATATTCAAGATTTCTATATTTGTGATTGGCTTGCTTTGTTTTTATGTAAGATTCAAGCTGCAGGGAAATTTGTCACTGTCTTACTGGATCCACGTTCCTATGATGCGGTGCTTTGGGAATCCTCCTCCAAATTGGACTTTGGCCAATATGCACGGATTTTAATGGACCGAATGTTTGATGTCCAGCTCCCAGATTATGACCCCAAGAAGGAGAAAGCCATGCTGAAAACGTAAGTTCAATGTATAGACGGAAAGGTCTTGCAATGAGAAAGCTGCACAAATGTGCCATGGATGATGTATGATCGGACCTCAGTTTAGGGATGCCACAGTGTGTATCCATGTTTACATGTAAGGATTAAGACTAGAAGAAGGAAGGTGAACTTAAATGCTCATCTGCAATGCTAAATGCCATGCGGTTTGTATGTATGTATATTGCTTAGACTTTGTTTACTCATATGGCAAAATGGGGAGACAGAATCTGGAAGTGAAACAGTAGAGCTGTATTCTGGCAAAGTGAATTAATTCCTCACTGTCCCCTTAAGTAAAGCCCAGGATCCAGACTCCCCACCAATGTGCACTTGACCTAAGAGAGAGTCAGCTGATCATACTCAGTCCCTGGACAGTAAAGGGAGAAGGCACACAAGCCACCTTGCCACAGTTTCCCCCAGTGTGCTGAGATGTATTTTGTACTTCTTTTTAATTAAGTTAAATGATTTCTAAGTGTGCATCAAGGCACATACATTCGCACATGCAACTTCTATGCAAAGGGTGTCCTCTCCTGTCTGTCTGTCTGTCTGTCTGTCTGTCTGTCTGTCTGTCTTGCCCTATGAGCAGTGGATTAACATTCAGTGGTCATTTTAAATTGCAGAAATATAGTTCTTTTTTCAGTTTTTGATCCACCAGAAGCTTTTTTGCAGTTATAAAAAGATTGCAAAAATAAATCCTTCTGGGATTTCATATGCAGCAGGTAGTCTAAGATTCATATAAAGCAGTGTAGACTGGAGGTGGAGTGGGGAGGGGGCGGCAGTGCAGTACCACATATCCTGCACTTTCAGAAAGATGCCAAGGTCTGGGTCAGTGCCAAACAATATTGCGGCAAGTTCTGTGTGGTTCTAATTCTATTACACAGCCTTTAAAGCTCCTTATAACAAGGAATTAATAAGCAGCTCAGCATGGTGACTATTGATTTTTTAAAGGGGCCTTTCTATAGAATCTCTCTTTTTTTATTTAAAGGGGGGGGTGTTTTTTATTCTCTCATAGTTGTAAAATCTCTGATGTAGCCACAAGCTACTTTCAGCTCTTAAAAATGGAGTGGGGGTGGGAAAGCAATTTCAGAACATAAATAGCCAAACCTCTGAGTTTACCCTGGCAGACGAAAGGGAAACAAAAGCACAGTAGAGCAATGTACTCTTCAGATGGGCTGGAGGTGTATGACTGGAAGCACTGATTATTAGGATTACAGTTCAAACATTACCACGGGATAGGAAAAGATGATACTTGCACAACTTGCAACAAGACCCCAATAAGCTGGTACCGTAGTGTTCCCTGCGGTACTGCCAGAAATCCTGGGACTTACCTCTTGGATTCCACAGAGGGCAGCTACTGGGAGCAGTAAAATGTGTTTGGGCAACTCCAAGAGGATGCTTTTGTTGACAGAAGTCTGATAAACACTGATGTAAGCGCCTCTTCAGGACCAAAGGAAAAATTCACCCACTCACGCACAGCAAACCTAAGTGTAATGGGATGACTTACTTTAGTGTAAGTGCATATAGCCCTGATCTGCACTGGGACCATGGTGCTGTGGAGGATTTAAGCTCTTCCACCTCACGTTTTCATCCTAAAATTGTCCTCTGCACAAGAGTGATTACTTTTCTTTATTTAACCTCCACCGCAGAAAGTTACACTTTGGAATGAAAATGGGAGGGAGAAACCTTAAATCCCCCCCTCCAGAGCGCCACAGCCCCAATCCAAATCCGAGCCATGCGCGTGTGCATTAAATCATCCAGCCATGCTTTGTTTCCCCCCATTTACATCTCACCCTTCCAGTTGGAACCTTTCCTGGTGTGGCCAGCTCAACGCCAGTCTGCTCATGAAGAGAATAAAGGAATACGTGTCCAGGGTGTCCAGGTGTTCAGAGTGCTACACATACATCCTCAAGTTGTGGTTCTTTTGACAACTTTGTAGGGCAGGTTTCCCAAACAGAAGATGGAGAGAGAGAGGAGCTTATCGAAGGCCCCAAGTGCCGGGGTAGGACATGTGGAGCCCCCACCAAGGTGTCCCACCCTCCCCTTTCAACCCATTTTTTCCCCTGAGAGCTGGGAAGTAGGTTTCTGTGAGTGCTGAACATTGTGAGTTGAAAGGAGTTTAGTGCGTTGGGGCTCAGATCTCACTTTTGCCTTTGGGCACGCTCTTTGCCACGGCTCCTGTGGCATCCATTTTGTAGTGGTGCTCAGGACAGTCCCCCAAATCCCCAAATTTCCAAGAAGGTTGCCTCCTCCTGTCCTAGAGGTGTGGGGAAGTCTCTCTGATTCACTTTCCTATTCCCATTCCCATTCCTACTGCCAGCAACAATAGCTGATGATTCCCAAGGGGGCAGACACTTTGCCTAGCAGTTCTGTTTCAGCTGGTCACTTCCAGTATTAATGGTCAATAGTACTCTTTTTGCCACAGCCTGGCTGGAAGGATCTCACAATCTTGGCACGATTGCTGCCTTAGCCAGGTGAGCCTGAAGACCAAATGGAATTGGTGTCAGCTAAGATAAACAACTGGAACTTCCTCTCATGGGAGGGGACTCCTAGGCCAGCACATTGTGAAACCTCAGCTTCAGTTGCCTGCCAGCTGGATGTGCCAAGAAAAACAGAACTTTGCTGGGCCCTTGGGGCATGATTGGATTAGCTCTCAAAGCAGCCATTAAGGAAACTTTGGTTCATGAAGCCAGTCTTAGGCTTGGAGTGAAGGAGGAAAATTTCAAGTGCCTCACTCAGAGAGGCAAGAATGCAGCTGCTCAAATGGATCAAGATTCTTAGGGCAGAGGTCTCTTGACACCTTGGGACCCATGGACACATTTCAGAATTGGAAGAAGGGCTGTGGGCACCGCCACAGATGCCTCCCATGGAGGATGTGGCCAGTCATGCAAGCACTGCTGATGGGTGTGGGGGAGGGCTAGCTAGTCAAGATGTAGTGGAGGGGAAACAAAAAAGCAAGGCTTAAAGCTGGGAGCAGTGGGAAGGATGGAAAGAATTGCTCCTGGCTTTGCTCAGCCCTCTTCTGTCCATACAAACCATTCCCCTTTCTGCTCTATCCCGCCTCCTCTCTCCATTCCCAGCCTTTGCCTTTACTCCTTTTCTCTCTTTCTATCCCTAGCCTTGTTCTTTCTCTCTCATCCCCTGCTTTATCTTGCTGTTTCTCTCCACTGCTAGCCTTGCTGTTTCTCTCTCCTTTGCCTTGCTTTCTCTTTCTGCCCACTAAACAGCTAATCAGTGGTAGGTTCAGAAACAGGAAGGAGAGTCTGGCTCCCTAAAGTGTTTCAGGTGTGTGTGTGAAAAGGACATGAGTGAATACTTTTGCAGGTGCTCAGCTGGGGATCTCTGCCATGAAGTAATACTGTCCACAGAAATGGTGTGCATGGCATGTGAATGTGAAGGTACTGCACACTTTCTGGGGTTGGACAAAAACCACAATAATCATTCATTGAACTGTGGATGGTTGTTGAAATGTGGGTTATCATGTTGTCTGAAGCCCACTTGGTAACAAACCATAGTTGGTTAACCATGAACAACTCGCACTTCACAGCCCAGCAACAAACCATAGGTCTTCAGAGCTTTTTCATGGTGAGGGTGAGTCACTTCTGAACCAGATGTTTTGTTATGCCACACATTTGTCTTGGTTCCTTAGCCCTCGGGGCTGAGCAGGGTTCGCACCCCTTTGGCCTGGCCACTGCTAACGTCTGCCCTCAGACCCCTCACAGAGATTTTGCTCCCGATCTAGCCAACTTTTCCTTTTCCTGCAGTGCTGCTGACATAGTGTTGTTCTGGGAAGTTGTGGGGGATTGGAAGGGTGGCTGACCAGTGCTCCCAGCACTGTGTGGAGTGTTGTCATCCTAGCCAGGGTGACCTGCCAGGGCCCACGGACGTCTTACCTCAAAGCTGGAGTCAGCTCTTGTCTTTGGCTGAAGCAGCTGCTACATACATCCTTTCTGTATGCTGGTTCCCCTGCCCTTTTCTCTCTTCCTGCCAAAATCTGGTCTGTAGGCAGGAAGCTAGCATCTGTTCCTGGGTCAGATGCTATAGAAATTGGGGATGAGGCCCTGGGGCCAGTCTGAGATTCTGCTCCCATCTCTGGGGCTTCCCTGACAGCTGCCCTCTTCCTCTGCTTCCACCTCCTTTTCTCATTTGCTGGTATCTGGGCATGTGTGCCTTTCCCCTCCCCACCCCACTCTAAAGATTGAAATCCGTCTCCTATGGCTTTATTGTGGGCAGGAAATGCTTTAAGCTACACCATTGGCGGTCTCCCCACTTTTGTTTTTGTAGCTTTGGCCCAACCCCTTTGCCTTTGGTCCTGCGCCTGCAAGAGCATCCCCAAAATAGAATTTGGGCTGAAAATGGCTCCACACCCCTGGTATGAATATACAATAGGCAGCACCCCAGAGAACTCGTATCTCGTAGCTTTATGCTTCCTGCCCCCGCACATTAGATCTGTCCAAATGCCAGGTTCTTGATTAGAGATGATACAGCTCAAACAAAACTTTCGTGGTTCTCTCCTACCAGTATTATAAAACAGGATACCTTGGCTGGGAGGGTCCAGATTCCACCCACTATCAAATAAATATATTCACACCAAAACACCAGAAGCAAAAGGTCACTGGCAATTGACTTGTGGATGGAGAACATGAAATTACATTATGATTACATTACGGTCATACCCTGCCTTTCTTCCTCGTGCAAGGAAGGCAGCTTAGAAGGTTCTCCTCCTTTATTTTATCTTCACAACAACAACCCTGTCAGGCATTTTAGACTGGGAGTGTGTGACCATCCTGAAGTCAGCCAGTGGGCTTCATGGCTGAGTAGAGACTAGAACTGGTATCTTCCAGCACCCAGTCTAGCCAGTGTGCTCCAGAAAGGTAGAAGGACCTGTACCATAAAGGACTATAGACATTGCTCCCATGGGGTTACTGGGGTGTGAACTCGCAGTAACATTGTTCTCGTAGCATGGTGCCATGCAAATTATATCCGTGCTGTATCAGTGCAGTGATCGCTCCAGTCCAGGTAGCATAGGTGAGTCCTCTTAAGTAGTATGCAAACCACTGGGGTTGAGCATGCTTGGAACTATTAGGTCCATATGTGGCTTTGTTCCTCTCCCAAACAGGTGCCCTCCAGATGTTTAGGACTTCAAGTCCCATCAGCCCCAAACAATGGTTAGGGGTTGTCATTCAAAACATCTGGAGAACATCAAGTTGGGGGAGAATGCTCTAACATTAATGCAGTAGTTTTAAACTGTCTGATCTCTCACATTATCAAGGATGGAACCCTGTGAATTCTAGAGGACTCCAGGAAGTACTGCGAATGGTTTGCCCCTTTCCTGTAGGGCACAGGCAGGGCTGTTACCAGTTCGCCATGAACTACAGCTGGAACCCAAAGCACAAAGTCGTCTCCATAGGTTGCAGTAGAAGGCTAGTCATGATGGATAAGCATCTTTTGGGCAAATGATTCTCTGATCTGTCTTGGTCACTTTTCCACTAGACCTTTTCCTCTGGAGTTGCTATAGTTTTTGCTGTCACAGTTTGCAAAGAATCCAAATGACATTGTTGTTAAATTGTTCTCCTGTCTTCCCCGCACCCTGATCTATATCTGTTTGAGCAGCAAGGGGTGCTGTAAAGATAATTGGGACACGAAGCACTTCCAGCCATTATACCTTTAAGAGTTTTTTGTTTGAAGATTCTTTTTGTTTTATTGACTAGCTCTCTGTGTTGGGGGTGCTGGGTTGGGTGCTCCTATGCCACTGGGGCCATGCCCAGGACTTTTAACAGGTTTAAACCAGCTATCCATGGTCCTGAACCCTGTCCCCAGAATAAGTTTGGCATTGTGGAGAGCTTAAAAGTTCAGCATACACAGATTGAGAGAGATAGGCTGGGGCATTGATGAAAAACCTTTCTATCACTCAACTCATAACCTTGAATAGCAGCTTGTAGGCCCTAATCCTGACACTTTCCCAGGGATTCATATATTCCGATTCTGGGTGTGTAAGCAGAAACAGGAAGGGATTTCCTAATACTACTTTTGTCTCCACAGGACTCTGCAGAACAAAAATCTCACCACACTCACACAGGCAGTGTCCTTCAACCTAAGAACCATTCTGCTAGACTCAAGTAAAGTCCATGGGCAATGGGAAGAGGAGGGCCTGTTTCACCTCTCCTACAGTACAATGCTCAGGTTGGTCTGAAACTCCTAAATTCTTCCCTTTGAAGTGGCCAGGAACAACAGTGTTGGCTTGGGGCTGGCAACAGCATCGAAACTGTTGACACTTACTGAAGCCCCCAGCAGAAGCAAGTCCATGGACCTGGCCAGGAGAGGCAGGTGCTTCGGATGTCATTAAGGTTCCTGATCCATTGCAGCTTTATTTTGAGCTTGACAGGGGGCCAGAGCATGAATTAAATGCTTTGGGCTGGGTAGGAGCAGGAAGGAAGAGAAGAACTGCATGAATGTTGTAGTGAAGTGACTTGTTGGCAGGAGAAATAGGGGAAGAGGAAAGGGATGAATCAGAGATAAGCCATGTAGAATGGATGATGATGCTGTCAGTCACTGAGGAGGGTGACCACACAAGAAAGGCTGAAGAAAAAGAAGCAGCTCATTCTTGGATATATCAAGTTTGGGACAACCGAGAAGAGATATTGGAGTGACAGCTGAATAGTGCTGCCTTTGCGAAGCTGGCATCCTCCTGACATGCTGGACTTAAGAGTTATAGAGATTTTGTTAAGCCCAGTCTGTCTGCGTTTCATGGACTGTTTATTGTCTTTCATTTCATCATCCGTTTATTGGTGGACTTAGGTTTTTTAACCCAGAATTTTGTTCTGTGTCTTCTAATTTGCATTAGTTCCAATGCACAATTGTGCTAACAGGCAAATGTACTTTTTCATAAATGTGCTAATCCATGTAGCAGGATGCCTTTCCCAAGTCACATGCATTCTGCAGATTTGTGGACCAGTTTTTCACTGTTAGGTAGGGACTTTATAGATCAACATGTTTGTCCAAATATGCATTAACACTAATGCAAAGTAGTGCAAATCCCACACAAAAGTGGAAACAGGTCCATGGGTCTGCAGAATCCACAAAGCTTCAAAAGGCCAGTCCACTGCAGAATCCACAGGCCAGATTGGTAGAAAACTGAACTAATGTGGATTGGTTGTGGTTTTTTGGCAGCATCCTTACTTAGACTACATCTCCCATCACTTCCAGCTGATAGAGTGGATGGGGGTTGTAGTTCAGCAGACTGCGAAGGCAGCAGGTTGTCGAAGGCTGAAACAGAGAAAGGAAGGACTAGAATACAGAGGTAGAGACGATAGGAAAAGCCACTGGGATTAATTCAAGAGGCTGTGACATCTCGCTTGTAATGTGAAGTGTCCCCTCTTGACTTCACAGAGCTGGATACCTGACCCTGTATGGCAATGAAAGCAAGAATTATGAAGATGTCTCTAGTCAAGCGAAAGACCGAGCTCACTCTCTGGAAGTATATCAAAGGTTTTATGAACTGGACCGACTGTTGATGAAAGCTGCCCGCTCCAATTTGACCACAGGTTGGTTTCCCTGGTCAAGAGTGACCACTTTTAGAATTCTGGGACTTGGTAGAGTGAAAGTGGGTTGTGGGTTAGAATTTCTAAAGGAGATTAAAAAAACAAACAAACCTGGAGATTCTTGATCTCATTTGCCTCTCCATCTTTGCTGTGGGTGTTTATTTCTAGTGTGCTTGTACTTCCCCATCAGTGTACCGGGGGGTTGGCTGTGTTGGTCTGTTGCAGCAAAACAGGCAGTCTCGCAGCCTCTCAGCACCATGGCTGGGGGACAAGAGGAGGCAGTCCTGCCCTGCTTGCACTTGTGCCGTGAGCATCTGATGGGTCGCTGTGTGACTGGAATGCTGGCCCAGGTAGGCTTGAGGTCTGATTCAGTAGGGCTTGTCCTGTGTTTTTATGCCACTTCATCTTCCTTCATCTCAGACAGCATGACTCTTAATCTGACGCACCTGAGGAAGACTCAGCTACCGCCTTTCATTGTGAATGGTTTATTGGGAAGGAGGAACTTGTGAGCAGTAGGTGGTGCCATTGTGTAACCTTCCAGTTCTACTTGCTTGCTTTTGAACAGAGAAAATAGACTCACTGTATGAAGACCAACCCAAATTCCCTATGTAAATATTTCAGGTTGCACAGGACTCTTTCTCTTGCTCAATGTTTGCAATGTAGGAAGGTGTCTCTGGAAGAAGACATGTTGGTAAGGCCCGTCCATAGTTTCTATCAACTATCAGGTTAGGGTTACGAAGGATGCCATCCTATATAGCTGCCGGGAGCCCTCCAAACTTGGAAGGCAACGGGAATCCAAAGGGCAGCAGGAGCGGCACAGGCCAGGACCCGCCAAACCTACCTAGACAGCCAGTGTTGGCTATTTGAATAATGTTCCCCTCCTTGTGAGAAGAGGCTGAGGCAGTGCCTGGATCCTTTGCAGAATGGTGGTGCCTTCCTCCCCCCCACCCCTGTAACACCCCCAACACCTGTTCTGAAGATGGTCTTCAGCACAGAAGGGAATGTGGGGGCAGAAGGACGGTCCTGCGAAGATGGAATCCCCACTTGAGTCTCAGGGCTTTTTGAGGTCACAGTGGGGACTCTGCTTTTTTCTACAGCCAGCTATGCATAAAACCACACCTCGGGTAGAGCTGTGTCTTCACCAAAAAAAAAGCAAACCCCCCCAAAAAAACCCTAAGGGAAGGCATGCTGGAACAGAGGAATAAATGAAGAAAGTCCTTCTGGAGATGCAAAGACAAGCAGTTGAGCATTACCATCAGTAACATGTGGACTCCTCTAACATATGGAACAGAAAAATCTGATAATGCTTATATTATTAAACCTGCTTATTAATGTCAGAAAATGGCCATCATGGTGGAAACGTCTGCTATCTAAGGAAGCTTTCCTTTTTTAAAAAAATAAATTTTTTTAAGATTTTTAAACTAACACTAAAAACATCAGTCATCAAATACATCAGACGTACTGGGTCAGCCCCCTACTCATGTTTTTTAACATTCCGTAGTCATATTTAAATCCATTTATGATAGCTTAAAAACATATTTAAATCTAAGCCAAGTTCCGTTTCTCTAGCCAATAATAAAAAGAGTCCCAAGTTTGATAGAAGTCAGTATCTTCTTTCTCCTTCAGTGATAAAGTAAGGAAGCTTTCCTTGAAACGCAAAGAGCATTCACTTTTTTCCATTGATTCCATTCCTATACCACCCAATGGCCAAATCTCTCTGGGCAGTTTACAAAAATTAAAGACCAAATATAATAGAACATAATATACAATATTTAAATAAATAAATAAATAAATGTAAAGTGATTTGAATCAGCAATTAACAATGGGAAATGAGATAGCAGAACCTGATGAAACAACTGACTCTGTGCCTGGGAGCAGAGGAAACCTGTCAAGATGTCTTTGTTGGTGCCAGGTGGACGCAGGCCTGGCATTCCACCACTGGAGGGGCAACCACTGAGAAGCCCCTGGGGACACTTGGAGGAGGACACAGCCTAAGAAGTTGTTCCTATTGTACAGGAAGGTTCATAACAACTTGGAACAGGTGATTTTCACAGGGACCTTGGCAGGTTGAGCACCAGCCATCCCTGTATTCCCAAGCCTGTTGAGGATTCACTACAATTCCGTAACAATATTTTTATATATGCATGGATAACAGAACCTCCTGTTCTGTTTCACTCTAACAGGAAGAGTGCTGCTAAGTTCAGCCAAGCTTCTTCTTTCTCATTATTCCCGAAAGTGCTTGTTATACCAGTGCAGGGCGGAGGGGGGATGACTCAACAAAGCAAAGGTTGAGCAGCAAAATGGGTAAATTACGTCTATGATGCAAATGCACATGAAGCTTGATTCTGCAGCTGAGATTAGTCTCATAGGAGGATGACTGAATCCATTAAGCCACAGCCATGAACTTGGAAAAGCTGGATGGAGCTGTCATGAACAAAATATTTTGGAGAGCTTTTTTTCATAGGATCACCATAAGTCGGAGACAACTGGACCACACAGAACCACCACCACAAGGCCCTTGGATAGATTCTTTAGCTGGCTGGCCTGCCACCTAGTGGCTAAATGATATGAAGCCCAGTGTTTCAGAAATCCATCCTCTGCGATTCACATGCTTTCAAAACCATACATTAGATATCACTGATCAACCACAGTGGCATTTCCATTTTTTAATGATCTCACAACACAATCCAAACAAGGCGAAAAGCAAAGTCATGCAAGTTGTAATGGTTTGCTGGGCTGCCTTCTATTAAACATATGTTAAATATCCTTTTGTTAAAGACCACGATACTGCGCAAATTAATATTCCATAATATTGACTCTGCTTCTAGTAGAAAGTGGGTGGAGGATGGGTGAGATGTGGATGGGTGTTCCACTCCCACCCATCAGCATCCTGTGCTCATGTCAAAATGCCTGGCCTTGCCCTGCCCGTTACGAACTACACGCAGGATCATGTCCATGCAGTGTGCTAGGAATCCTTGCCCAAGCACCAGGGCTGCAGAAATATGCACAATCTCTGCAGCTGATGCCCACATCATTTGTGTAATTAGGAGAGCCTGCTTATGGTTCCTCATTGCACAGCTCATTTTAATACTCAGAGCCTGCACTCAGGCTGAGCTTGCCTGCAATCAGCTGAAGCAGCCAAACAGAAAGCAGAACAGAGACCAGAGAGCTGAGCTGGGAGACTCCAACAGATGCCCTCCCCACCACAAATGGATTGCTCACACATCTCTAAGCACCAGCAATTTTGCGTCGATATCCCAAGGAGGTTCAGAGACAGGGCGGGTGTGTCCTCAAAGCATCCCCCTTACTTCTTTCGCAATCCTGGCTTCAGCCCACTGAGCAGCATGCGGTGGCGCTGCTTGGCCCCCTCTGCTTCTCTTGCAGTCACAAGGACCTCTGCTAGTGCAGCCAGTGCCAGAGGGGGCCAGTCTGTGCCCTTCCAGAAGTGAACATTTTGGCTTGCTTGTGGTGGATTCAGGTTTTGGTAGCTTTCCATTGGGTCAGTATGAGGTCCCAGTGACAGGCAGGCAGTAATGGATGAGATGATATACTATATATGATAAAAATCTGAGAGTCTTCCTAGTTTACAGGGTTATTGTCAGGATAAAATAGGATAACCCCTTCAAGGAAAAGGAGCAGACTATTAGATTACCATATCTGTGTCTCCGACTTTTCTGTATTGCAGCGGAAAGGAAAAAAATTACCATCTGCAAACAAGATCTCTGGAAGATACTTTCTGTGGAAAAGCTGAACAGCAGGGCAAATCGGAGTGTTTGGCTGGACAGCTATAAACAGCACTTGGTGGACCTGGGACTGGATGAAGACATGCAAACTAAAGCAATGGTGTTGCAGCTCTGGAGTACCCAGGTAGAAAATGCAGCCCCATGTCTCAGTGAATACTTTTGGGACTCTGAGTCACCATCCCTACTCTGACATACAACAGTGAGTGAATAGCTTTCTAGCCATCTGGATCATAATGGACTGAAGTTAGGTACACAAATGTTGATACACCCTCCTCTATTTTAAATGCAAATATAGCAAGTGAATCTAAGTTGCATCTGTGCACCAGCTGTTAGTATCTTGACAGTGCCAGTCATCTGTTAAAAACTAGGAAGGGGAGGCTGAATCCAGTTCTCCCCACTCAGCTGCTAAAGTACTGTAGGCACTGCGAAACTGCTCTGATCGATTCTGCACACACAGTTCCATTCAGCACTGGGATTTCTGTTTGCAGAATTCTTTGGGGAGAATGGAACAGGGTTTAGTGACAGACCACATGTTTGCATATGGCAAATCCTAGGTTGCCCAGGTAGGGCTAGGAAGGTTCCTGTCTGTGGAATACTGGAGATACGCTGTCAGAATATCTGTAGATAGAATAAGATGAACTTATTTTATTAATTAATTAGATGTATACCCCACCTTTCCTTACAAAGAACTCAAAGCCGCTTACGTACATCATTCTCTTCCTCTGGTCTCCATCTTACCCCCACAACAGCATCCCTGTGAGGTCAGTTGGGCTAAGAATGTGTGACTGGCCCAAAGTCACCCAGCGGGTTCCATGGCCGAGCAGGGGCTAGAACCCAGGTCGCCCGAGTCCCAGTCCTGTGTGCTTACCCACGACACCACACTGGTTCTCACTTACACTTATGGCCTGATGTGGTGCAAAGCTGCATCCACTGTTACTACGTTCTGAAGTTCCGGATCAGAGGCAGTCGCCTGTACACAGCAGTTGCTGGGAAGCATGCACAGGAGAGTGCAGTTTGTTTGCTTGCTTTTTGATTTATATCCTGCAAAGGGCTCAAGGCAGCTTACATCATTCTCCTCCTCCATCTTATCCCCACAACAACAACCCTGTGAGGTAGGCTGGGCTGAGAGTCTGTGGCTGGCCCAAAGTCACCCAGTTGGCTCCATGGCCGAGCGGGGACCAGAACCCAGGTCGCGGGAGTCCCAGTCCCGCGCTCTTCACTACGACGCCACAACTGGCTCAGTGGCACTCATGTTGTGCTTCTTGGATCCCAGAGGCATTTGGCTGGCCACATGGCAAACAGAACAGTGACCTAGGTGGACCTTTGGTCTGATCCAGCAAGTCCCTTTTAAGATGTGGCTTAAGGGGGGGATCTTCATGTGGAAATCTGGCCCCACATTTAGATAGCTTGTACTCACTCAGTGTGACTTCTGCCCATCAGCCTAAGGCATTCAGGAAGTGAAGCTCTGGCTCAGTGCCAGCTGCTTCTCTGAAGTTGGAAAATCTGGGGAATGCTGAGAGGCAGGAAGTGGAGAAAACTGCAGCACCCAGGGTATGATGTATCCTTTGTCCTCTGTAGCTTTCTTTCCTACTCCAGCTAAGTGACCACAAATGACCATTGAGCAGAAATGCATAGCAACAAGAGCAAGGAGATGCAGGTTACCCTTGCAGGTCTTCCAGCTCTGCATAAGATGCTCATAATCTTCCAAGGCTGCAGGGCATCTCAGGTGGATGGCACCTCAGCTGCTTAAGCTTTGCCTTTGGAAGTGCCTGGCATCAAGAGCCATAAAGCTGATAAGAAAGTTGTGCACACGACAGGATACCTCTTGGACCTGAAGGTGTGTTGCAGATTTGGCCAAATATTAGATGTAATCAGATTGATTCAGGGGACGTCTGAATAGAAGAGAGCCTTCTCCAAAGTGGACTGACTCTGAGCATGAATCATCCTGAAGTCTGTTAGCAATTTGGATTCAGGGGCCCCCAGAGACCCAGACTCTGTATCTGCCAGATCAATACATTTCTCCCTATGCTAACCAAGGAAAATACCAGGGTGGGGACAGCAGGTGCGCTTGTGTGACTGTCAGCTCTAGTTTCTGGTAACTTTGGATGGCTTTAACAGGCTCTCCAATTAGAGTTCTTAGGGGAAGGGATTATGAAGTAATAGATCACAAGACAGAACGTCTATATCCAGTTCTCTTTGTTAGCTTTCTCCTCACTGTTAAAAGAGTTTCTGTGGCATCTGAGGGACCTGGGACTACACCCAGTGTGTCACACTGGGTGCCTCCTTGAAAAATGCTGCGTATGCATGCCCTTCCGCATGTACCATGTCCATCAAAAACATCAGTCTCATTGCACTTTCTGTAGCTTCATTAACAATAGAACAGCAAACAAAAAGATACATACTACTTTCAATTAATCATAATTCCCCTGCAACTATCTTCCTTAAATTTTGCAGGTTTGCTGTGTAGGGACACCACAGAGAGGGAAACAAGAAATGAATTGCTCTTTCCACCCCTCAAATTACTCAAATACTCACTTTCCACAAGCACCCCAGCACCCACCTTGCAAAACAGGGTTGGTTTCTTAGCTAGGGCCACCTCTGTGTTGTATGCTGTTTTCATATGCATTGCCCATAAGCACATTTTTCTGGAAACCCCAAAGCTGTAAAGGCTGCTCTTCCACAACCTACCCAACAGGAACTTGACAGGCCTGATCCCTTCAGGGGGGCCACTAAGCCTGCAATTTACTGCAATCCAGTTCTGTTGGGGTATTAAAAAGTTACTGGTAGTTAACGGAAACTACTGCTCGAGAATACTACTGACCTTCTGTCTTCCCATTCCCACCACCATCAAAAATAAATGAACAGCCTACTTACAATATTGGATCTGCCCCAAAAGTCATTTCACTCTGCTGTTACCCTACATCGCAGAGTAGCTCGTTGCAAGAGTTTTCTGGGACACTGTCTCCAAGGAGGCAGAAGACACTTTATTCCACTGCCCCCGCCTCCCTCAGCAGGAACAAGCCTATTTGCTCACAATATGAATAATGAAAGCCCGTGTGCACTTCGTTTCCCCCTTTTTAAACAGCAGCACATTAATTATAAGAGCAAGCACATTCTTGAAAAGTTGAACAGAATAAACTTGCATTTTTCCCCTTCCGAAAACACAACCACCACCCAGCATGATTTATGTATGCCCTGTACTCCTCTCCATTGGATTTAATCTACTGCCAGTGCAACAGTGATGCTATATTGCATTTCACTTAATCATCACAACTTTTACAAGAAAGGTGCAGAAAAAGCACACAGTGCTGACCACTCAAGTATTTCTTTTACCCTCCATTTGGCATGGAGTCTGTTTCCCAAGTGTGGAAATAGCTGTGTCAACCCTGGGGGTAGCGGCTGGAGATGAGTTGTCAGATGCTTTTTCTTTCCATGAAGTCCCCCAGGACCACCTGTCCATGCTGTGAGGTCACAGGTGGGCACTCATTTTCCAAGATCAACTCATCTAGAAGGCAGCAGCAAAGGAGCACGGATGCTGGTACGGTTTCCAACCATGTGCCTTTCATGAAGAGGGTCCTCATTCAGTCCCTCCAAGGCTGAAATCCTGGAGAGCGGTTGTCAGTCGGTGCAGACAATACTGAGCCAGAGAGATCTGTGCTTTGACTCGGTATAACTTTGTGTAACTATGTCCGTAAGGCAAGGGTAAGAGCTCTGCTGGCTCAGGTGAAGGATCCCTCCAGTCCAGCATTCGGCTCGCACAGGCCAGGCAGCTGCCCTGCTGGAACAGGAGTGCAACAGCCCCTTCCCGCACATGGTCAAGCCAGTGGTATAGAGAGCCATAGTGCCTGCGATACTGCAGGGAGTGTGTAGGCATCGGGACCAGTAGCCGCTGACAGCCTTCTCTCCCAGTCCCCTTTTAAAGACGGGCTCCCACTACACCTCTTAGTAGCTAATCCCATAGTTTAACTATGTGCGGTGTGAAGAAGTACTCCCTTTTCTCTGTCCTGAAACTCCAGCCAGTCAGGTTGGAAGGATGACCCTGGGTCCAGTGCTATAAGAGAGGGGGGAAAGGTTTCTCTATCAGCTTTGTCTGTTGTATAGTTGTGTATACTGCTGTTATATCTCCTCTTACTACCCTTTTTCTTCAGCCGAACAATCCCAGCTATTCTACCCTCATAGGGGAGATAATATGTAGGATTTCAAGCCTAGAGGCCCAAATCGACCCTCTAGGGCCCCCCAAAGGAGATGGTCTCACCTCCTTTCCATGCCCCCAACCACTATGCACCAACCACTGATCATCTGAGGGTTTCCTGGTTTTTGTGCATTCCCCCCACCCCTATTCTGGGGGGCGGGGGGTTAAAGTGCAGCTCCTAAGGCAGGGACAGATAACTTTTAGCCCTCCAGATGTGCTGGCTTACAACTCCCTTGATCCCTCACAGTTGCCTCTGCTCACTAGGACTGATGAGGTTTGCAGGCGAAAATATTTGGAAGCCACCTTTGTTCAGTTGTGTAAGACTCAGATGCAGTAAGAGCTTTATGCTACCAATATTTTTTCCCTGTACTGCTGCATTTGTCCCCACTCACCACTGGAATGCAGCCTCCAAAAGCTGCTCTGAAATTAATTGCAGTGCTTGGGCTGAAAGAACTTCTGCACCCCTTTGCTGTGGTTTGCACTGGCATAGGCAAGGCTGTTGGACGTGCACAGGTAGCCACTGACAATGCCCACCTTGCTCTATGGAGTGAGAAATTTTGCAGGAAAAATTGTACGTGATCTCCACAAGGTCTCTTCTTTTTGCATGTATGCACCAAATAGGCTCCATTTTTTATTTTTAGTATGGAATTCACTTCTTGCAGGGAATGGTTTTTCCTCAAAACCCTTAGAATTCATTCCTGGAGGTTGGGTTTCACCTTTCTTCTTCTTCATAAGAGTGGTTCTGTAATCATCTGGGTGTCCAAAGTGGCATCATGGAAGTGTGGCCTGAAGAGGTGGCCCTCATGTCTATTTCAGCTGCCATCCATTTGGTCAGTTGGGTGCCTCCAGTTTTTGAAGCCCTACTGCAGCTCCTGTGAACAAAGGAGCTGGAAGCTTTGTTCAAGCAGTGCCCGATCATGTGTGGAGGGTGGAGCAGGGCCCATGCACAGCCTGACCCCAGTGGCTGGGGGTGGAGGGGAGGAAGGGCTCCATGTGCTAGCCTGAGCACACTGGCTATGTCCCCAGCAGCTGTGATTTCAAGCCACCCTGCCCTGAGTGGGACCGCCGAGACTGTGCTTAGGATGTTCTGTGTGACCCGGAAGCCCAGTTGTTCAGGTTCTCAGTGGCAGGGAAGATGCCAAGCGTGTATGGCTGCATCCCTGAAGATTCCCACCTCAGACCTTCTGCTCAGCACACGAAGGCCTGAGGCTGCAGCCAGGAGGAGTGAGGTTTTGCAGATGGGGCTAGCCCTGTTGCTGTCCCAGTCTCTGCATTGCCCCCTTGCAGTGTGAGAAAGGGTGGAAGGGCATGAGTAATGCATACGCCACACAAGCAACGAGGCCTCTATTGTACCACATCCGAATCGTCGCAGTGAAAATTATAGTCTGTTTCTAGACTGTGATTTTATTTTTCTACTGCAGGTTTTGGTTTGGCTGCATGTTCACAGGGCATGACTAATTTCCTTCTGCTGTGGCCCAATCCCCCAAGAACGTTTCTGCTGTTAATTTACTGAGCTGCCAGCAAAGACTTTCTGTGTATGAAAAAAGTGTTTTTTCCACCTGAAAATGTTATTTACATAGGCATGTGTTTTGCATCCATGTGACGTAGGAGATATTTTACATCTGCCGAAGGCAATTAAGAAGAAACACTGATTTGTTGTTGTTTTATTTTTAGAATAATGCCGGCCCTGCAGTTTTTTGGCTTCTCCTGTTTCTTTTAAAATACCCTTCAGCCATGGCAGCAGTTCAAGGTGAAATGGAAAAGATTTTGAAAAGCAAAAATCGAGCAACTGGGAAAGTGGATTGGATCAGCCAAGAGATTTTGGACGGCATGCACATTTTTGGTTAGTATTTTCCCATCCAGAGCCGTTCTTGGGCAGTTTGGTCTTTTTGGCAGAAGAGGTAGATATCTTCTGGAGAACTTCTTATCCATCCCAGTGGCTCCTTTGGCATGCAGATTTCCTTCACATGGGGATCTGGGGCCATCAGATTCTCCATCAGCCCCCTGTTTCTGTGATCATGCGAACAGCTCTTCTCCACGTTCAGTTTCTCCATCTTCTGAACTGATATATGTGATCACATGGAGAAAGTAAGTGGGCTGAACATGGACTGACTGGCATTCAGGTACAGGGTGTTTAGCAAACCTTGAGAGAAAATCCTAAATACAAGAAACAATTCCTTCTTTCCTATATCATTTCCTTCTATATATACTTGTCCAGACCCTAAGAGCATCTTCAGCAGTCTTCTCCAGGAACCACTGTTAAAGGAAGTGAGGTGTGTAGCCACTAAAAAGAAGACTTTTTCTATGGTGGCTCCCAGTTGTGGGAAAAGCTTCCCAGAGAGCTTCCCTGGCACCTACATTGTGGTCTTCTGGGCATCAGGTGAAAACCTTTTTTATTTCCCCAAGCATTTTAATTTAAATTTGTTACTCCATTTTAAATCACCAGAATGCTGCTAGGTTCTACTACATTATTATTTTTATTTTTTACTGCAGTTTTCAACTTTTCAGCTTTTGTGCTGTTTTCTCATGTTAGGGTCACTACCTACAGAGAAAGTATTTATTTGTGGGAAATGGTGGGTGATGCATACATGAAAATGGCATGTGCAAACTTTCCACCAGTTTTTCTGTCTTGTACTAGCTAGTTGGGGGCTCACAAGAAAGTGAACAAGATTATCTACATTTCTGCCCTCCCTAAAAGCCAAAGCTGTCTATGTGGTTCACAAAACCTAACTTTAAACTATAAACTCAGTTATATACACAAATATAAAAACCTTAAGTTTAAAGCAGAATTAAACCAGAGTAGCAGAGCAAAGATCTAAAACTGCATCAATGCTTCCTCAAACACAAACGAATCTCAAATCTGAACAAGTAAAATGCCTGGGAAGACCTGCCACCAAAAAGATGTTTCTGGAAAGGATACACAACAATTTTGGTGCCACCACTGAAAAACCCCCATCTTTAGTAGCCATCTGGCTTACCTCATGTGGTAGGGATGCTTAAGCAAGGGAGAAGATTTGGAAGAGATTCTGAATCTGAGAAGTCAGAAGCCAGTGTTCGTGTTAGGCTCCAGTGACCTTGGACAGCTCCTAGGGACAGATCAGCATTCCCTATCATGCTGTCTTCCAGACACATTGGACTTACAATCCCATGCTGGTTGGGTGATACCTGGCATTGTATTCAGCACATCCGGAGGCCAGCAGGTTTTAGAAGGGTGGGATAGATGCACTACCTCAAGAATGCTTAGGGTCTAAGTGAACTCCCAAGTGGTGGCACAGATCATCTGCATCTTTGGCAGAACCCTAATGTGGAAATCTGCATGCCAGTGTTGTTGGATGTCCTACTGGCATGCCTTCTAACCTCTCAGCAAGGAGATGGTGGTTGGAGTTGGGTAAGTTGGTAGAGCCTCACACTGGAAGAGCCTGGAGCTGCTTCAAGGGCAGAAGCAGATGCCTACCCTAGATGACCTGGGAAGAGCTACTCATGGAGGGACTAGGCTTGCCTCTCCCAAAATACACCCCAGAACCTGAAACAACTGGAATAATAGGTAGAGCAGAATTCTTAGCTGAAATGCCACGGCTAGCAGAAATGGCAATAGGCCAAGAGGCTGGTGAGAACCACATTGCGTCTGGTTCCATGAACTCTGTTTCCCTCATAACTGGTATTCTAACTTTGCTGGTATTCTTTTGTTGAATGACTCCTGCCACACTCCTTTGTATCCCAAAGCCAGCACAGCCTAGCCAGTCTTAATGTAATTAAGACTGCAGTTAGAATCCTGTTTCCTGACCTGCTTGGAAGGAGAGGAGAGGGAAAGAGCAGCAATTCAGTACTAAGCCTCAGGCAGGCTTTGGGAACACACAGAGTCCCTGAAGTAGGCACCTGCTGACAAAAATCTCCATAGGCTTCCTCTACCCAGGGATCAATATCTGAAGTATAATGAGTGGTTTGGCCTTGGATGCCTCTTGTTCGTTTGGACCAAATTACTCTGTAATGCAAAGCTAAGTTGCTGCTGAAATTCTCTTGCAGTATTTATGCAAATGGGTGATTATTGTTCATTTGGACTAGAGAGATGGAAGCAAAACCTTTGGGAATTAGACTGCCCAATGCGGAAATTGAACAGGAGCTGATATAATCATTGCAACCAAGTTGCGCGTACATGAACTTTGCCCTGTACCTGCAGCTAAAAAGTTTTTTAAAGGGTTCTTAGTCTTGTTGACATGATCCGGTCAATCAGGGATCGTGTAACCAACATGATGCCATGGCATCCCACACCCAGTCAGCTCTGACTACATGATATTGAGAGGGACAGCTCTGCCTCTGCCTTCACTTTGAATGAACGTGGACAATAAATTACGGTGGGATATTTGCAGGACCCAAAATCGTTACGCCTTCCCAATTCATTTCAGTGCAACACAAGAAATCTTTGCAAAATGTAATGGCAGTGGTGAGCACATCAGCCATGGTGATCTTTTCATGGGAGCATAATTTCTTGGGCATAACCATTATTTCAAGTCACTATATCTCATTCCAAATGCTATAACTCCTACATTAGCAGAACAGCTTCTCGCCATCAGTCAAGTCTAGTAAAAGAAAATGCTCATTAGTCGTGTTCGGAACTGCTATTAAAATGGGGTTGATTTGTCCCAGCAGTGACATATTTTCACACTATTCTTCCTGCTAAAGATCAACATATGCCATGCAAGGGCCTTTTATGTATGCTTCAAGAGATGGCCAATAAACTTGTTAAAACCAAGAGTACTCTTGTGAAGGCAAAGACTCTTAGTCCCAAGGTCAACTGCTTGAAATTGAGACACTTTTGAAAAACAGATTGTTGCATGGTGAATCTGTTCAGAGACTGGACTGGTTGCATAAGTAAATATTCTCCCACATGAAAGAAAAACGAGGACACACAGAAACATAACTTATCAGGGTGTGGATTCTAACCTAGCTCTCTCCTTGCAGTCTAATTCTCTTTAAATATGGGTTGAAATGGCAACGTATGCATCACATTTAATCGATCAACCCTTCCTCACCTTCAACTGTACTGGTACAGTCTGGAACTGATTTGACCTAGCCATAAGCTGTTTCTTTAAAAGGCTTCTAAATTCTAACAAAATTATTAGAATTTGCCCAGGTGAGTGCATTTACAAATGGTAGCAAAAGACTCATTTTCTGAACTACAACAGGAATAATAAAACCTCAGAAGTACTGGAATTTTGAAAGTAGGTTCTGATACCAAAAATGCTCTCCTTGATTTTTTTAATAGCATTTTACATTCCACCTACGTTCAGTTTTGTGATTTGTGGTCAGCCTCCCCTAAACTTATGCACTACAATGTTCCACATTCCTGACCATTGGGCATTCTGGCTGGGGCTGAGAGGACATAAAGTCCCAAACATCTGAAGTATACCAAATTAGGGAAAGCTTGCATTGTGCCTTCTGCATAATTTTCCATGACTATGTACTGGGTTGTCCTTTGTTAGAAAATACATCTAGTCTGGGCCTGGCTTGCTTAAAGAACTGCTCTCCAAGCGCATATGTTCTAGAGATTCAGTAAGTAAAGGTACCTGGCCCTGTTTTCCATGCTTCTTTTGCACTGCAAGAAAAGATGGGATTCCCAGAATTGCTAGAGCGGTCGTCTTCAACCTGATGCCATCCAGATACATTGGACTTACCTGTTGGCCAGGCTGACTGGAGCTGATGACATTTGAAGTCCAAGACATCTGCAGTGGACCAGGTTGTGCAAGGCCAACCCAGAATAACTGCAGGGAAAGAGTAATGCCATTTACTCTGGCTCCATCTTTTTTTCTAATGGAGAAGGCTGAGCTGTTCCACACCTCATGCTGTCTTCACCACCAGTCCATCAGTGTGGCACACAAGTTCTCCCACAGCAAACATGCAAAAGAAAGAATTGCAGGTGTGTGTTTTTAAACACTTGTGTACACATACTGGGAGACAGTAGCCCAGTAACGGCTCACAGGTGTGTGTGCAAATCCATATTCATTCCATGTTTTTCTCTGAGCCTGCTATCGATCTTCCTTGCCTTCTGTTTTTACTATCCCAGTGACCTGAGAGGTAGGTTACCCAGTGAGTTGCATGGCTCAGCCTAGGACCTGAGTTGTGCCCAGGTCTCCCTGGTCATAGTCTTTCCAGTCTCAGTTACACCTCACCTCACTGGCTCCCCAAGCTGTGTTTAAGATCAGCCACCTCTTTTTTTTCCCTTTGGAAGCCCCCATGTAACCATGTCTGACCTGTGGCAAATATAAGCTTTGCCTTTGACACTGAGCCTGGAATACAGGGCCTGAGTTCTTGTTTTGTGTTTTCTTGCTGCTAGTTCAGATTTTTGGAAGCAGTCAGAGATCGTGCCTTTTCTATATGCTCTTTTTGTAAGCCAGCCCACAGTGCAATGTTATAAAGCAATTGTCTTGTTGAAAGTGGAGCCATCCTCTTCTTTGGGCAGCAACCCACACCTTTACTCTTGCATTTGCATGCACTAATTGTTCCCTTTGGGTTCCTCTCCTGTTTTCCACAGACAGTGCCTTGAAGGAAACCCTGCGTATGACAGCAGCTCCTTTTATCAGCAGAGAAGTCCTTCAAGACATGTCCCTGAAACTAGCTGATGGCAGAGAGTACCACCTGAGAAAGGGAGACAGGCTTTGCCTCTTTCCATTCATAAGCCCTCAGATGGACCCTGAAATCTACGAGGAGCCAGAGGTAATGCCTTCCAAATCATGTTCAGTATGACCATTTCCTCCGTAGGTTTCTTTTATTTTGTGGTTAAGCTGAACCCAGCTGAGAATTGTGATAATAATGTAGGTGTGCAGCCCTTGTGAGCACAAGATAATATAAAATCAAAACTGCGTGGCAACGGAACAGAAACACAATGCCCAGCCTAGAGACAGAGTAGTGCTACTGTGGACAAGTCTGTGTATATTCCAGGATTCTTCACACTGCACCTCTGGTCCTTTAGTGTGCTTAAAAAACAGGTTTCTAGCATTCAGGGCTAGATAAAATTTCAGAAGGGAGGTAGGGAGACTGCAGAATTTCTGTTGGTCAGAAATGAAAGCTCAGGAATTCTGCAGAACTGCTTTGCCCATCTCATGACTGACAAAGGCAAGATCAATGGTGCAAAAATATGCAAACTTGGAGCTTGCAACTTTAAATACGGCCTATATAAAATGGGATAATTGAAAACAATGCTAGTTAGAGACGCAGGAAAAAGAACAAGAGAAATGCTGTTCTGCAGCCCATCCTTTGGACTTTCTGATTTGTGATTCTTCCAGACTGACATTTGGACTAGTCGGGAAGGATACAAGAACAGATAGAGCTGCAGGAGAAAATCATTCAGTTTGACTTTAATTTTACACTTTCCAACTAATATGCATACTAAAACTGAGCTGTCCAGCAATATCTGCAGTTTTCTAGAATTTTGCAATGGAGTTCTCCAGTCAAAAACTTCATAGATCCAAGAAACATGCACACACAAAATGCATATATCAATGGAAATAATGTTAAATGACATATATTAAGAAAAATGTTTGCAAGAATGGATACATTAGGCAAAAGTGTACTTACTAGAAATGTGTACAAAAATATGTAAAACCTTTTGTACAAACTTGTAGTGCTATTTTCAGAGTTCAAGATGAGCCAAACTTAAGACTGGAAAAAGGGAAACTAAGAGACATTGAAATGGACTGATTTGACTGTCCTCAGAGGCTGCATTGCTTGCGCCAGATATCACAGACACTAAATCAGCTCAAACGATACCTGAGGAATCTTCTCTGTCTAAAAGGACCTGACTTACCATCATCATTCTGGCGTACCCGAGATGCCTTTTGACATTCCAGTCTTGGGAGAGCTCCCTGAAGTGCTCTCATGAGCAAAATCTTAATGGACTTATGCAGCCATTTAAACTCTGCAAATCAGATATAAATTTGCTGAGGAGCCATTAATGTCTCTGTCCAAATCACAAGAAGCTCATTCACATTTCACTTGGGTTCTCTGCACCTAATTAATTTGCTCCCAAGGAGTGGCTGCTGAACAAGTGTCCTGTTTCCACCGAAAAACATTGTGTTGGATGATGCAAAAATTCTGTCTGCGATGTTAGATGTGCGATTCAGGCAAGACTTGGTATTGCACTCATCTGTGAACCACATACCTATTTATATTTTCATTAGTGCTCTCTCTGGGGGAAAGATTAATAACTCTCTGGATTTATATCTAAATCCTCGAAATAGAATTATTTAAACTATCCTTCCCAACCTGTTACCTTTTTGACGTGTTCAGCTGCGATTCCCAGTATTCCTCACCAGCATGGTCATGGCGATAGCTCTGCTGGCTGGAAATGTTGAAGTCCAACACATCCAGGGAATACCAAGTTGGAAAGGCAGCACTAGACAGTAATAAACAAAGAGCATACTGATTTATTATGATCAGTGGAATTCCTAATTGACTGTTGCTGTGACAACAGAAGGTTCTTTAAAAATATGTATCAATGTGGCTTTCCCTTCTTTGTGTTCCTAGCCTGACTCCCCTGCCTCATCCCATTAATTTTCTCTCCTGTTAACAAAGAATCAAACTGAGATCTTTTCCATTTATAAACAGCTCCCCAGGGACCGTCATGGCAGAAATGACACTGATATTATTGTAACACAAGTCTCATTAAATTATTGTTTGCAAGATTAGATGATGCCCACTTGTGTTCCAATAAGCAGGAAAATTCCCATGTTCTATTCCTGGACAAAAAGTGTTTTAGAACCTGTTTAATTTTTATATTTTTAAATGTTCAGTAAAGCCTTGTCGCTGGTTTAATTTGGAGTAAGGAAAAAATCCCAGAAAAGCTTAGGAAAAATTAAGATGATCAGAGAAACTTCAATTAAATGTTCCATTTTTACACAGAAAGTTTTCATGTAACCATGGTTAGAGAGCATATGTGTATCAAATCCCCAAACACTTTAAACCCAAGCCCCTATTAAAGGGTCCAAGTTCAGATTCTGTCCAGGCAAATGGAGTTGGTTACGGAATGTACAGCTGAAGGATGCTGGCAATTATATGAAGGCACGTGCAGTGGTCTCAGTGCAATGATGAAGCATGCACCACGCTGCACCCAATCGGCCCGTCTCTCTCTTGTCTGAACGAGACCTCTGAGGAGCATCAGTTGACATAATGACAATATTTTGATCTTTGCCGCCTCCTCTTATGTAGCTGTCAGACAAACATAGAGCAATGGACTGGTTACAGCACTGGCTTCAGACAACAAATTAATCTCCACTCACAGGGTGAATATGGAATATCACTGAATGTGTGTTCTTGCTGAAATGTACGTTAATCGTCTTGCTTGAACCCAGTTGCACTAACAAGGTTAACCATAAAGGAACCATGGTTTGTAGTTGGGTTATGAACTGTGGGTTATGCACCATGGTTTGCTATCTCAGACAACATGATAGCTCCCATTTCCACAACAACTCAAAGTTCAGTGAAAGTCCACTCTTGATTGTGAGTTAATCACGTAGTCAGTGTGTTAACAACACTCATAACAGGCTGTATCCAGTATTGCCAACATGCAACCCACCACTAGTGCAACATGTCGCTAGCAGTTTATAAAGCAGGAAAGAAATGCTCTTTTCCGGAATGGGACTGGCAGTAGGGAGCTCGACTAACATCTCCTCATGCAGAAATGGACTTGCTTTAGGCAGTGCTGATTTTCTGCTGTGCTACTGGGTGAGTCCTGCAATTGCAACAGAATGAGCAGAAGCAGAGTGATACTGGATGCTGCCCAGTGAAACCCCTGTTTATTTCAGTGGAGTCTGCTGGGGAAAATATACTGTGGATTGTACCCTATTCAGCTGCGGAGATTCCCTCCCCAACAAGCCCCAAAGGCTTGCTTCAGCTGGACTTTCGCTCCACTGGGACCAGCTCATGACCTGCCCTACCTGGAGACCCCCTTCAGCAACGCGCATGCACTCCCAGGGTCACCTGCTGCCATAAACAGCCCCGAGACAAGGATGCCAGGAGCAAAGGAGGCAAACTCGAATGGCACCTGTCCCTGACTGCCTGGACTCATGCCAACCCCATCCCAGGGCTGTCATCCACCCATTGCCCTGAGAGAAGGAGCTTTCTGAGGATTATTGTTTCTGATTGTAATATTTTTATGTCATTTTTAAGATGCTTCTCTTGTATTTGCACCCAAAAGCAGCATAAAATAATAGGGATAAACAAATAAAAAGAACCCAAATCAAGGGCAGCTATGTAAACATTATGAGTTGTTTCCAGATTTAGAGTGCAAGCCTATGCAAGTTTAGACAGGAAAATGGTCTAAAACTCCAAGCAATTTTTCTGTCTAAACTTGCATAGGATTGCACCTTTCAACCCACACTTAGAACAGGCTCATTGACATCAATGTGACTGAAGTCAGACTCTCTTAAGGCCTAATTTGATTTCAGTAGGTTTGCCTGAAGTATGACTAAGCTTGAATCCAACTCTTACATTTGTTACATGGTCATCCGTTTGTTTTTTATTTCCACTGCTCGAAACAGTCAGACAGAGCTCTGCATAACTTAAAATCTTGCATCCTGCATTTTAAACACTGATTGGCACATGCAACAATAAAAAATTGTCTCGCTCTGACCTTTTTGTTTTTCAGGTATTCAAATATGATCGATTCCTCAATTCAGATGGCACAGAAAAAACAGACTTCTATAAAGGAGGCCAAAAGCTCAAGTATTACACCATGCCATGGGGAGGAGGGCTGAATGTCTGTATTGGAAAGGACTTTGCCATCAACAGCATCAAACTGTGAGTGAATATATTGACATTCTTTTAATGCCCATCGCTAACTATAATATTTTATTTAGTAAGTTATAATGTTTATAAACTGCTCCACATCTAAACTGATTTTGCAGCAGTGAAAAATAAAAAATGAAGCAGAGTTTTAAAAATAAAGCAATGTGTTAGAAAGAGAATATCAGTAAATCCACAAGTGATTGGTCAAAGCAGGCTTCCTGAAATGAAGGTGGTTGCAAGAGGCACCACAAACAGCACCGTGTCAGTACCTGCCTGATCTCCAGGGGGAGTGCCACGGAAATGAAAGTGAAGGGGCTTCTCCAGGTGGACTCCAGCTGGGCCATGGGGAATCACCAGGAACATGCCATTTGGTGACTTCAGTGTGGATGTATTTTTTTTCCTCCACGTTATTATGTTTTTATTCTTGTTCAAGTTTGATTTTCAATTTTGAGCTGTAAATTAATTAGTATAGTGCATTTTCTACTGTGTTTTACACCTGCTGGGCTGAACTGCCCAGAGAGCTTTGCCTGTGCTCCTGAGCCAGCCGTGTAACATTCAGGTTGACCCTGCTTCTGGTGGCTGCTTGGTGCCGGGCAGCTGCCATTTTTGTTTCCCAAAGGCACTCAAGGAGATCAGGAGGAGTGAAACGACCGCTTTCTAGGTGCCCAGTGCTGCGCATCAGAACAAAAGTCAGGGTGGAGGGTGCTGCAGCGCCGGGGTCAGCAGTGGGTTATGCCAGGCCACTGGTCCCAAAAGCCTCTGGAGAAGGGTGGCAATCGGTATTTGGGACCAGTTTGGGACCATTCTGTGATTTCAGTCTTCTAAAGCAAAAAATGGTCCTTGACATTAGCTTGCCATTTGGACGCTCTGTTTTCAGCTGGAGTTTGCCTCTGTGCAGAAGCCTGTTGGAATCAGCAGGCTTACTGATGTCAGTGAAGAAGAATGCATAGGATTGCACCACCGGGCTACAGCTGCCATTAGAAATGAGCTACAGCAAACTTCTCTCCCATAGAGCTGCATGCTCGTTGCAGGAGACCTGCTCCAAGTGGAGGGGGAAGCTGCTAGAACTGATTTGTTGATCTAGATCAGCATCTTTGCTTGAGGATGGGAATGTGGGCACTGCTGAGATGGATGCCTCCACCAGGGCCATCACTCCAGGCTGGTCCATTATTCAGCCATTGTAGGGTGGCCAGATGCTAAAGAAGACAGTCCTCCTGAGCTTGCAACAGCAGCATAGAAGAGGGGATTTCAACAGGCGCAACTTGTCAGTGCAAGAGCCCCGGCCACTTTGGGCTCAGGTCACCCCACGGCTATGCATGATTAAATCAGGAGTGGGTCAGACCTGCTCAGGATGTAGCTGTTGATCCCTGGATGGCTTGCAGTGCTTTGTAAGGATTTCTTACTGCCAGTTGTTTAACAATACAAACAACAGAACCATTTTCTCTCCCCACTTAGATTATATTGCTGAAATGATGAAAACTTGGGCTAGTAACCAGGGATAAAAAGGATGTGAGCTCAGCTCAGTGCTGATGTTTGGCAGATGCTCAGGAACACCAAGTGCATGATTTTTGCAGCTGGCTCCAGCTGGGGAATTTTGAGATTCCTGTAAAACATGAAGTAAATCCTGTAAGCGTGAAGTCTGCCTTCCCCGGAATTAAGGCATACAATCCGCAAGTCTGTACAATGGAAAGAGGTCTGTCTGCTGGGCTTCCTTCTTTTAAGAATTGACCTTTATAGACAGGCCCCTGTTTGGATAATGTCTCTTCTGATCAGCCCCTACTGAAGCCCATGAAAATAGGTTATCTGTGACTCTGAAATGCCATTGCGTTACCATGTGACTTAGGTGCACGTCATATTTCAGCTTATCTACAAGCAAGCCCTCTGAACTCAGAGAGACTTAGTTGTGAATCAAACTGCATACGTCTGTACTGCTGGATTGCAATCTCTATTAGAACAAATCCCATAGAATAAAACTGAACTTTCTTCTATGGTTACCATGCACAGAATTGTAACCTTCATTAGCAGGATGGAGGCCAATGAAGGAAATTTAGATTTGTTTATGCATTTCCACCCATTCAACCTCTCTAGGTACTTGAATCCATTTTATATTGAAATATCAAAATGAGTCAGCATCTTAGGCCCTGATTCACATAATACTTTTATCATTTCAGGTGTGTTTTTCTCCTGCTAAGCTCTCTTGATTTGGAGCTGAAAGATCCCAAAGCAGAGATCCCAGGCTTTGACAAAGAAAGATACGGTTTTGGAATGCTACAGCCAGACAAGGAGGTCATAGTGCGATATAAACGGAAAGACCAGTAAAATGGTGCCTTCCTTCTCCTGACCAGGTTATTCTGGCTACTGCTTTGCAATTTGCAAGAAAAAAGTACTTCATTTGTTTCAGCAGAAATGTATTTGGACATGATATTGCTAAGGATTGGTTTATGCTATTGCCCCAAGGAGATCATTTTAAATTTGATCTCTGCAGCCTCACTGAATGGGTTTGGCATTAACACCACACTAGCGCAAGCCAGTAACCCGGTTTGCGCAGTATGATGGCAATTCCTAGGTTGTTTGAGTCTGGATAAATAATAACTAGCTCATAATTCATTTGTGAGTCTGGAAAAATAACAAACTAGCTTATAATTACTTTGTGAGTCTGGAAAAATATGAACAGATTGATAATGCATTTGTGAGCATAAAAGAATCAAGGCCTGGGCTTTTTGTTAGTCCAGAAAATCATAAACTGCTTACAGTGCATTTGCACACTGTAAGTCCTCCTTAACAGATTTTTCCTGTGAAGAAAGAAGATGGAAGGAGCATTGCAAAAACACAGGAAGGCTACATGTGGAAGATCCCTGTGAAGAGGCAGGCACAGTCAAAGGAAAACAACACTGCCATTAACAATTCTAAAGCTGCTACAGCTGTTCCAGAAACACCTGTCCAGAGGTGCCCGTAGCTGTCTCTTTGTTACAATCTTGGGAAACCAAAATCCCCAAGTGTGCCTTATTCACATACAACAAGTTCAGCCATTTAGGTTGGCCACTCCATCTTGTGACCCCAGTTCCCAGTCCAGGCTTGCCAGTCCTAGCCCTGATTTATTTGCAGGTAAGATGAAGGTGATCCCCTTGCCACAAAGGTCAGTACATAGCCTTCTGGTCACTCAGACTGGAGAAAGGAAGCCATTTCAGGGCTTTATCAGCTCCAAGTAACACCTGTAGATACGGCTGGAGATTTTTATTCCATAAGGACAAAGGAGAAAATCAATACTGGAGCCCACCAAATGTTTCCAAGCTCCAGCTTCCAAGCTCCCTTCCCAGTTGCCATTTGTTTTTCTTTTCATTTGACTGAGAAAGTTTGCATTTCTTTAAAACTGCTGTTATTGTTGTTTAAAAATACTTCTAAAAGGACAATTTTTTTGTAAAGCATGCATTTCCAAACATGACTACAGGTTCAGGAATGTGTGAGCTTTTCCCCAAACCTGCTTCTATTCATGTTCACAGTCAGGGAAAATTTCAGGGAAAATATATCAAAAACAAATTCTTATATATTTCTCTCTAACACCATTGCCAACTAACAGAGCACAAACCGTTAAGAATAATTTCTAAGTAGAGATTGGTACCTATAGACAAGAAGAAGGGAAGGGAAGGCCAGGCCAGTAACTGATGATTTTGGTAATTAACACAACAGTCCAAACTATCCTAACCATTTCAATCTGACTAAAATATTTGTGTAACTGGGCTACTGTAGATTTTAAAACTGAAGTTAATTATAAGCTAGAGTGTGCAAATTCTGGCCCTCCAGATGTTTTGGCCTGCATCTTCCATCAACCCTCCCTACCACAGCCAGTTGTGAAGGCTGATAGGAGCTGCCATCCACAAGTCTCCCCTGAAAATTAGAATTGCTTGCACAATCACAGTGGACAGTAGTCTCCTGTGAAGTGCAAACTGGCTTTTGTGCACCTGAGATTTGTTATGATTGGAGAGTCAAAATTTATTTTTAGTTATCTGGGATATGTCTGTCTGTCTGTCTGTCTGTCTCTCTCTCTCTCTCTCTATATATATATATATATATAGAGAGAGAGAGAGAGAGAGAGAATGAGAGAAAGCATGCAGAAGTACACAAAGTCTTTAACACAAAGAAAATGTACCTTTAATGCAAAAGATGGTGTGCATTTCATAATTAAAGAAAAGCTAAAAAAACCCCTACAGAACTGGAAAGACAATGTGGTATATTGGTTAGAGCAGAAATGGAGCAGCCTACCAGGACAGGAGCGGCAGTGCTGCCTCAGCCCCTTTCAGCTTGCTTTTAGACAGGTTGCTCCTGTGAATACTTACGGAGTGCCATCTTTAATCGTTGTTATGCTGCTATGGCTTTTTTAGTCCCATTTTGAGGGTTTCTGTGGTTTGATTGAGTTTTTGTTCCTTTTATTATTGTGCATTTTTATCCTGATCATCCCAAATGTTTTTTAGAATGGTCAGATACAAATTTAAAAATAAACAGCAAGGAATTCAGCATCCTGAGAACCTCAGCTTGCATTCTTTTAATATCGCTAGCCCTGGTGGTTGCCAATGGAAGTGTAAAAAAGCTGAAGGGTTGCGTCATCAAATCTTCAGCAGGCACCATAGGATTTACCTTGGCCAGGTGGCTGGACCTTTGGTGTCTTACAGAGCTGCTGCTGTTCACCCTGTTTATCTGCAGCATAATGAAATGAGAAAAAACCCTGAAGGGTTTCTTAGTCTGCATAATATATTCTGCTTGCAAAAACGGTTATTATTTCTCAGTGCACAGTTCAGACTGTTTTGGAGCAGGGAACACATTGGGCAGTTTCAGGTGACATGGAAAGAGCTGTGACTTCTTTGCCCCAGAGAATCATGCCTATTGTGGCTCAGGGGGTACTTCCCCTGCCTCTCCCCTCAGTCCCAGGGACACCAGAGGAGCATCGATGTCATGCTGCCCCCACCCCCAGCCGTGATCACAAGCCTTTTTTGGCTCACTGTTTTTAAAAATGGACGACATACAAAAAGTGGTATTTTGGGGCAGTTTTCCCTGTTTTGAGACGCTGCAAGCTGATACCCCTTCCCAGGATCTCCAGCAGCTTCTTGGCCCATGGTAGTCCCCTCACCCCACCCTTTTTTAAAAGAAATAACTGGGATTCTTTGCTCAAATAATTGCACTCTTAACATTTTCTTTCCCCCAAACTCCCCTGTTTGCACAAACAGGGCAGGTAGGAAAAAAAGATGTGGGGAGACCACGAGGGAGGCACTGGCCAGGGAGGGTGGCTACATATAAATAATTTTCTGCTCTCCCCATTTCTCAAGGATCTGTCAAATCTGGCACGTCAGGACAGGGCAGCCCAGTGCAAAAGGAGATTTTACCACATTCACGGCATCCTTGTCTGGTTTTGGGGAGATCAGGTTCCCCGCCTATCTGCCAGTTTTGCAAGTGTCTCCTTGCTGTTCTCATGAGGGAACCTGCAACCCTGGAGGGGAATCCCAGTGCCTGTAGGCAGGGGGTTTGCTGTGTCATCCAAATCCAGGAAGCATGGCTTGTTGGAGGGAGAACAACCTTACAACAACTCTACAACAAGCAATGGGTTACTGGAGGGCTGTTTCCCTTTCAACATGCCATGCCGGCCAGGTTGAGATGACATGACAATGTTTCCAAAGCCTGAATATGCTACTTGGCACCCATGTGCAGCACAGCTTGTCCACTGTGATAATCATGCAAACCTGGTCAAACGGTTCCTACAACCTGCTAAGCCATTGAGGTGCGATCCAGTGCCTCCCCTGCAGATGAATGTAAGCCACTGAACTCGGAAGCTACTAGTTCTTCTGTGCTCATGTTCATCTAATGCATGGAGTGATGCATGGCGGCAGCAGTCTCTTGCCGCAGCCCCTCTTACCATCCATTTCACCGAGATGGCTGTTAGCAACCCAGATGAAGCACCTGGCAGGTGGGAGAAGGAGATGAAGATGGCAGTTAGAGATGGCATAAGGCATCAGCCCCAGCCTGCTCTTCCCCCTGATCCCTGGACCATGTCCTGTCCTTTTCTTCAAGACCCTTTATGCCCTTGGAGAGGCTGCCAGCACAGATCTTCCCAACTGGCTGCAAGGGCGTAGGACGGGGGCCCAGCCATCAAAACCCCAGACGCAAAATCAGAGGACCTAAAGCTGGGGCTCCACATAATCCATAATAGCCACCAGACAATGGGAGGATTGCATCCATGGTTGCTTTTTCTGAATCTTTCCAATTCTACAATATTCACCTAAAGTTCTCCCTTGGGGCAGAATGCTATTGGGAAGTTTATCTTCCATTTCTTTCCGAATTATGCCTACCACAGAGCTTTCCCTTTCCACAGCAGCCACACACCGGTTTGACATTTTCATCAAGCTGTCCATCACAGCTTCAAAATCTCTGTTGTTCAGTCACCACTATGTAGATCCCATCCCCTTACCATCAACTTATGCTTCCAGCTGGGATATGTTGCCCCAGTATACATTACTGTACACTGGCTTATACTGAACTTCATTTTCCAGTTTGATCCCCATTTGCACAACTCGGAGAGATCCTTTTGCAGTGCCTCACAATCTCTTCTGCTTTTAATTAGACATCACTCTAATTAGATGTCACCAGCAGACCTGTCACTGCTCACTCCTAATCCAGATCCTTTAGTAAAAAGGTGAACAACATAGCTCCTAATTTGGAAGTAAGTATTCCTAATTTAAGTTCTCTAGGATGAATACCTTCAGTCCCAATGATTTATTAACTTTCTATTTTATCATTAAGGTGGAGAGCTTCCTGAAAACATCACACACAGCCCTCTCTCCTCTACCTTCTGTGGTGAAGATAGATGACGAGAGTTCATTCGGCTTCTCTGCAATGTGCTTATCCTCTTTAGTACTCCTTTAACTCCATTATCACACAGTGGTCCAAGTGCCTCTCTAGTTGGTTTCCTGCTTCTCTTATATTTATTTGTGGCCTTGATATTGTTAGCTATATGCATCACAGAAAGCTTTTTGCATCACTTAGTATCTGTTCGCATCTTCCTTGTTCAAGCTTGCATTGCCCTTTGTTTTTCTCATTTGGGCAAGACTTCCATTTTATTTATTTATTTATTATTTATTTATTAAAACATTTCTATGCTGCCCCTTGCCGAAGCCTCGGGGCGGCTCACAGCACAAAATAAAATACAATAAAATACAAAAATAACAATATAAAATTAACAATATAAAATAAACAAACAATATAAATATAACAATATAAATATAAATATTTTCTGAAAGAAGCCTTGTTTTCTCTAATAGCACCCTTGACACAGGCTGGCGACCTTTTGGACTAGGTGCTACCTTTCTTAATTTGTAGCATACATAGTATCTAAGATTCTACTATAGTAGTTTTAAATTACCCCCAAGCATTTTGAAGGAAATCCTGGGATCCTGCTATGAGAGCTGAGTTTCACTATCCACTGCTCACACACATGAGCACCTGGGGGATTTACTTATTCTCACCACTATTTTCAGCCCAATTCATACTTTATAGCTATTTTGGTAACAGATACATTAACAAATACCCTTTGAATCCCTATCATCATCAGCCTAGGTTTGCAGTTTTTCTAATGGCTGTAGCAGTGAATCTTTAAATTACAATTGCAAATGGAAATTTAACATATCTATAATTTCTTCATCAATAAGTAAGTGGAATGTTTGGATCATTTTGCAGTGAGGGGAGCTTGACAGTGAATGGTAAGTCCCAAAATAAGCGGACCTTGCCATACATCAGTGTTACTCAGCCAGCTGCTTTCCAGATGTGTTGGATGGTAACTCCCAAAATTCCAAGCCTACATGGCCTGCAGGGGAGGCTGGAGGCTCCAATGTCGAGTAACGTTGCGTATCTACTCTAGCTCCCAGTCTAAACTGTTGAGGAATATCCACGGTGCTGACCCCCTTCCTAAAATAGGTTTAGTGCCATGAATAACTACTTTAAATTAAAGACTGAAACTTTGAGTGGATGCATTGCCCAATGGTTTTGGAGCCAGTGGTCTCTGCTGGTGGTCAATGCATGGTTACGTCATGCTAGTTGTCCCCCCTTCACACATTCAAAGCCACAGCCCTTTCTTGAAAAAATATATTTATTGACCAAAGCACAATCACCAGGATGAACCTCTGAGCATGTACAAAGGGATTCATCAAACAATCTAGTATTTACTTCTTGGAACTCCCCTTATGAGATAGTTTGGGCTTCATCCTTTTGGGAGGGACCATTTGGAAACAAGCATACCTCCTCTTGGCGCGGCAAACCTCTAACTGGGTAGCCCTCCTCTGCTGATACTAAGAGGTCAAGAGCTGTATCTGCTTGACCTCCCCCGCCCCTTGCAAGCCCCCTCTTGGTTATTCTCAGAGGCCGCCAGAGCACCTGAAGAGTTTGGCTCCGAGATAAGTGCCTCTGCTTCTCTCATCAACATCTGGAATTGGCCGACATTCCAAGGCCTCCCCTGCTGCTCCTCCTCCTCCTCCTCCAGATCAGCATGCCCTGGGGAGGCATGTCAAGAGCAACTGCCCTTCTCACTCCAAACAGGTTGGCACAGAGCTCAAACCGGGAGTGTGTGCAGCGGGTTGCCGGGTTGCGATATTATCTCTGCATCTCGGAGCTCAAAAAGCCTATTCACCAACTTCTCTCTGTATGCATGTCACACACCCCATTGGTGTAAGGAGGATACTTCCAGTTGGTCAAGCGAGGAGTAGGAGGTGCTTTGGGGCTGCCACTCTGCCATTCAAGCTACCATCAGGGAATCTGCCCCCAGGTTTGCACAAAAGCTGTTAAGGGGAAGGGGATTTGCATAAAATCCGTGTATGATCGTTGGTATGCGTAGTTACACATTTAGAAGCATTTACTGTATTCTGAGCAGAAATGCAGTACATTTTAATGCTATGCAGAGGCGTGTGACCACATGGACTGCATGCCTAGCTCATTCTGCTGCCCAGGTGCTGTGCTGGGCAGCGCCAAGGGCCAGTGCTCCCTTCTTGTGGTTGCTTAAGTGGGATGGCAACTGGACTGCTGTGCAAACAGCATAACTCCACATGAGAGGCAGTCCTCTGATAACCCTTCAAGTAGAGGACTGAGCACCTGAAGAGGGCACCTGACCACCTTGTGCCTGAAGCAGACCCCCATATCTTCCATCCATCTGTTCATCCACACGCTTTCCCCTGGTGCTGTTGGGTCTGATGTTATAGGTTACTTTTTGAACTCAGGAATTAGTTTCTGCCTGCAAATCATAAACCACTTCTTTTTTGAAAGGCATTCATGTGCACAAGGTGCCTCAATACAGGAAGAAGGTCTTACATTTAGTCCCCAGAAAAAGACTAGCATATCCTTTCAAGATATTTGTGTATTATAGCACATAAACATTAAAAGAGTGAAAGAGAGAAATGCTGCCATATGTTCTCCCCTGAAATTAATTAGCATTTTACAATAGCCGTCTCTGCAGGAGTGGGGGAACATTATGCTTCAATAACAAGCAGAATCATAAATAAATGATGGCAATTTTATGAAGTTTGGCCCTAAAAGGGTGCTTCTGTTGCAGCTTCACTCTGGGCAAGATTGCATCTGTTACAATTCAGAATATCTAAATCATTTTGTGAACAAATTATTTTGTGCAGGCCTTCCTTTGTACAGGAGTATGCATATGTTCTAAGCACAAAGATGGGATGCAGATGAGATGTGACAGTGAACAGATGTGCTTAACCAATTCAGACTTCTTACATATTCTGATGTTTTGGTGAGAAAGAATCCCATGAATAGAAACATTGGGTTGAACTGACACTAAAGCTACCACATACTTGAGAGAAAACTCACAGACTGGGTGCCATCAACGTGGTAACCAGAATGGAAGTGGGAGAGCACTGAACACACACCTGGCAACCAGCCTGGAACATGGACTTCTTGCACCCCTTCCTGCCCATGCCCAGGACCACTCTCAAGAGCCTGCTGCACAGTGCAACCTACAAAGTAGCCTTGGACTCTCTCTTTTTTAGTTAACCTCTACCTCTCTATCTATCTATCTATCTATCTATCTATCTATCTATCTATCTATCTATCTGGCTATTAGGCTGGAAGCATTTTACCTCTTTGGAAATATAGGGTAAGATTGTGATGCAATGGAAATATTTGCTGCCTAGAGGACATTGGCCGAGGTTTTGTACCTGCTCTATATTTTCTTCTGAATACACTTGCCTTTGTTTTCTAAGTGGTGTGTGTCTCCTGTCCAAATGTTAAGACATTCTATTTGGTGGCTTGCATTACACCCCAGCAAACGATCCTGAAGCTCTGGAAGTATCTAGAGGGCATGCAACTCCTTTTGGGAAGTACTGTGCCCCAAGGTTATCTGAGTAAAACTCCCAGGCATATCCCTGCTTTGTAATGTGCTTCACAACTTTGATGCATTTGACTTTAGCTCGGTTTGTCTACAAACAAATTAACAGTCACTCCTCCCCATATGCTTTTTTCTGCCACTGCCTGGCCTGGCTGAGCAGTCGCCCCCTTTTATTTGAGTAATACAGAAGCAGCTTATGGTGGACGGTCCATAACAGCCTTGCCCCCTTGTGCCGCACCGGCAGGCTGGAGACACTTCCCAGAGCTGCCCTCCCACCCCACCTTCAGGTAAGGAAAGTAACTCAAAGGGCCATTCATGGAAGAAGTGCTTTCTGTATTCATGACACAGAGGACCATTCAGTGCAGGTGACCTGAATTTGGAAGACCCTCCTGGGAGGGGTCTGGCTGGCCCCAGCGTTGTCTTCCAGTAAATCAACTGCCTAGTTTTGACTTGATAAAAGTCTCTTGTTTATTGGCTTACCGTTTCATCACCACAATGTGCAATTGTTATTAGTTGCTTTGCTACAGTATCAATAACTGGAGTTTTTATATATGCATTGCAAGAGTCCATTTTTGGATGAAGGTGTAATTTAGAAAATGTTAAAATGACTCTCTAAATAAATACAGAACTAATGGATAGTCAGCTTGTCCTTGGGTTGCATCAGCCACATGGCGCCCTCTAGAAGTGCTGGGTTGCAATTGCAATCATTTCTATGCCAGCTGGTGTGGATAAGGACTGTACTCCAACCCTTCTGGAAGGCATAGGGAAAAGCTGGGTTACACTGTGCTTTCAGCTGCATGGCTCCCTGACTGACATCCACTTAAGCCAGGGCAGGGAGTGGTGAGGTCATGTATACACCCCCAAAACACTGGATCTGCATCACCAAAAAGAGGACGAGAGGGCATTGCTTTGCATAACATTTCTGTGTGATGAAGGCTATGTATAGATCCAAATCTAGAAAGGCTGGCTATAACCTAAATAGAAATCTAGCATTTCTGTTTCTCCCCTAGTGAGGAAGACTGTAGCCAGGGGGCTGCATGTCTGCTCAGTTGGCTGTCAAGTGGATGGACTGTGGTTGGACTCCTCCAAAGTCCTTGCTCTCCTGGCTTCTTTATTTTTAAACTGAATTTGGATTGGGCCGCTTGTCTGCTAGAGAACAAACAGAGGCTTGTCCTCTGACTAGACTTCAGGTAAAATGGTAAAGGTTTCTCCTTGACATTAAGTCCAGCCATGCCTGACTCTAGGGGGCGGTGCTCATCTCCATTTCCTGGCCGAGGGAGCCAGCGTTTGTCCACAGACAGTCTCCGTGGTCATGTGGCCGGCATGACTAAACACCAAAGTGCACGGAACGCTGTTGGCAGGAGCTGGGACGGAGCAACGGGAACTCACCCCGTTGTGCAGATTCGAACCTGCGACCTTTTGATCTACCAGCCCAGCAGCACAGCGGTTTAAACCACTGCGCCACCTGCTGTCCCTGGACTTCAGGTAGGGGATTGTTATCTGTGAAGCAGGACAGATCACCATACCAACAGGCAATGTGGCAATTATGGGCTATGCATTCTGCACTCCATTGCACAGTTCTGCCTCATGGTTTTCCTATACTTAACTCTGAACAATGGAGAAGGAAAGCATGGTTTTTCCAGGTCCAAGAAATGCATTTCCGTGCCCACCAGGCTCAATGCTCAAGAAGAGAGCCTCAACAAGTGGGCAGTGTAAATAAATAAGATACCTTCTTTATAAAATGTATTATTTTTGGTTATATTGATATTCCATCTCTGAAGAATTAAAAAATTCCAACTTCAGCTGGAAATCCAGCTTTCCCAAAGAGCCAAAGGATTCCCAAAGAAAGCCTTTGATAGTTTGACAAAGAACAGCATCCACTGGAGGTCTTTTAGTCTGAACAAGCCATCAAGGCAACAAACACTTAACATCCATTTGGGGTCTGTGGTCTGGAGTTAATGTATCCAATTACCAAAAAAGCCTCTACAATGCTTTTTCCCCTCCACACGGACATGCCTCTGGGTCATTTTTGCTGTTTTGTCTGTAAGTTAGAGCTGGCATCATTAAATATTTACTTAGAATTACAGTTTGCATTTATTACTTTTCAGCACTTGGCATTAACTTCACAAATCGCAAGTACTACATTATTACAGAAAAACACAGAGGAAGGCAAATGATATGGAAATTGAAGAGTAAAAACTTCTCCACCCCCGCATCTCAGAGCAGGGGGTCCGTATGTATATCAGCACAGTCCGCAAGGATCACACTGAAGGTGTGATTTATAGCAGGATGGCCTCTGAAAAGTCCTTAACCTCCTAAAGTTCTTATTTATTTATTTAAAATATTTTTATGCCGCCCCTTATGCACAAGGCCTCAGATTTTCCAGGACCTGTTTATTTATTATTTATTTATTTGGAAAACTTATTTGCCGCCCCATTTGCATAAGCCTCAGGGCGGCTTCCAATCCATAAATAAATACAATCAGTAGAAATGCATAAAATACTGGAGACAACCTGGCAATTTTTTTTAAATCAATAAATAAGATCAACAATTAAAATAAAGTTTAAATAGAAAGGTCTTGCCCTTTCACAGAAAGCCAATGGTAATCAAGATCCCTTGAGTAGTTAAGCCCTCATGACAATCTCTAACTCCTGGAAGAGCAATATGTTTTCCATTTGAATGCTAAGTGCTTTATAAGCAAGCTACTGTTTGAAAGGGAGGTTCTGTAGCTCCATAGCAGCTTACATGCTTTGCTTGCAAATGGCCCCAGGTTCAATTGTGGGCATTGCCTGTTAGGAAGTTCTGATAGCCGGTGAGGGAAAGATCCCTTCTGGAGATCCCAGAATACTTCTGCTACTAAGTATGAGGGACAAATGGAGGTTGCTCTGTCCCTTCCATCTGTGTTTTGCAGATTGTCAGGGATCTTTTGCTCTGTTGTCCACTAATGGACAGAATTTATTTCAACCAGAGTTGTGTTCTATGCACAGGCACATGCTTGGTTTTGCACACTAATATAAATGCACTAATATACACCAGCTAATGAAGAATAACATGAATGCAAATTAGTGAAAAAGTGAAAAGCCCATCCATAAATCCTCAGAATCCACATGACTTGGACATAGCTAGTCTGCCGAGGAATCTGCATTTGAAATTCATAGACACCTGAGCTCACTGGCATCCATTGTGGATTCATCTGAGATCCCCAGTGTGTTGTTCTCCTTATGTGCCATCAAGCCGTCTCTGACTTAAGTTGACGATATGAATGAATGGCCTCTAAAGTACCTGCCCTTGCCAGCCCTGCTCAGCAATTGCGAACTCGAGGCTGTGGCTTCCTTTATGCAACTGACCTGTCCCTAGTAAGAGTTGACGATATAACACTAGATGGAAAAATGCTCCAACCTGGTCTAAGGCAGCTCCCAAGGGAGATATGCAATGGGAGCGATCCAATCCACATCTGTAAGCTTCCAGACTCAGAGGATTATGCATATTCCTTGGAGGGGAGAGATGAATGGCGGCAAAGCTCACTGCCACACCCTTCCTGCCCTGCAGTGTTTTGGACATGGAGGGAAGGATGCTGGGGTGCTCTTTGGGTCCTGGAGGTAGAACTGGCGTGCTTTTTTCCATGGCAGTTATGAGGGGGGCAGAAGGTGATCCTAGCAAGGAGGCCCAGCTTTGGGGTTGGATTTCTTTTCCATTCTTGGAGCTGGGAGTCTGAAGGACCCTATGGGCTTCCAGACTCTATCTTGGGGCCATAGGATTGCCCTGTAACTGATTTAAAAGAATCTCCAGTGTAACCTATGCTTTGCTTCATAAAATAGACTTAGACTACACATGCAGCAGAATGAGGGAGTAGAATCCTGGGGAGGAGAACAGATTGTACTATTTCAATCTATAGGTCATGGAGCCATTTTTGAATGCTGTTCCACGGGGGGGAAATGCGCTTCATCCCACGAGAGAGAGCCAGTCTCTGTCAGGCCTCATTACTCTGCTTGCTTTAGCTTTTTAAATGATTTTAATTTTAAAAGAACATGGTAGGAGAGAATTCAAACTCTGAGTCCCCTCAGCTGAAGTCTGAAGTGGTTTCTGCCACCTCATAACCATCCTATTCTCAAGGCTTAGGGTTCTTTTAAATGCTACCATGGGTTCTCCACATAAAGGCACCCTTGCAGTTCCAACCAGGGATTGAGAAGCACAAATATGGTTGTGGGTCTTCACTAAAGATTGTTGCAATCACAGATTCACAGTTTGCTCAGTCCAGGTGGGACAAGCAGGTAATTTTAGCCCCTGGATTTAATGGTCTTGTCAGCAGGAGTGGTGCTAAGTAAGGTAGAACAACAAAAACAAAAAGGCACACATTTTCTAATTTAGGTGTACATTGAACTGTCTATGTGTACATGTGTGTGCATCTTTGAAGGATCCTGTCTCCTTGGAACACCCTTATTTACCAAATGGGATGCACAGACAAGGGAAAGGAGAGCTGAATTTCAGAAAAAGACCTCAGGCAGGAAAAATCAAGGGTGTGGGGGAAAGAGGAGGGGAAGCCCATGGGTGCAAGAAGCCAACGAATCTCGTGGGAGCAGATGCCACAGAGATCATCAGAGTTTCATTTCGGCATGTGCCCATGGGCAGCAGGGTGGCGGGGCAAAGAGCTTCCCAAAGATTCAGGGCTGCAGATGAAAGATTCGGGACTCCTCCAGTCCCAGCGACATTGACACTTTTTATGGGGTGGGGGAGGTTAAGATGGCCACAGGTACCACTTCCCCCATGAAGCACACAACTAGCGTTTCTATCCTCCCTTCCACTCTGCATCAGCTTTCAATTAAAAAAAAAGTTCAGCTCTGCATGCCCTTGTAGTTTTCCACACAAATACAGTCCACATCAGATTCATTTTGAAATGCAACATCCAGATTAGCCTGTTTTCCATTCTTACATAATCTATATGCAAACTGGACCTTTCATGCTTCTACATAAAATATAGCTGGACTGACCCCATGGACCAAGTCTTTGCTTAACTCTATATAAAGCTAGAAGACAGACTGGATCATGTGTAAACTGAGTCTTAATGGCTGAAATGTCATCTAATGCCTGACCTCACCGGGAGTGGGGGATCCTTAGGGAAACGGAGATGATGGGTGCATGTGGCCTGCCTTACAGGTTTCTGTTTGGCTTCTAGATCAAGAGTGTGGCTTCTAGATCAAGTGTGGCTTCTAGATCAAGAGAGGTATTACTACCACTCTACATGACTCTGGTGCGCCCGCAACTGGAGTATTGTGCTCAGTTTTGGGCCCCTCATTACAGAAAGGATATAGCCAGGTTGGAGTCAGTGCAGCGTAGGGCCACAAGGTTGGTGGCCGGTTTGCAGGGGATGCCATATGAGGCGAGACTGAGGAAACTGGGTCTCTTCAGCCTGGAGAAGAGGAGACTCAGAGGGAATATGTTGGCGACATACAGGTATGTGAGGGGATGTCACATGGAGATGGGTAGATACCTGTTCCCTACTGCAGAGGAAGGCAGGATGCGCTCCAACGGAGCAAAGCTCAGGGAGCCAAGGTTCCATTTGGATGCCAGGAAGCACTTCCTGACAGTCAGGACACCGAGGGTGTGGAATGGGCTTCCACGAGAGGTCGTTGAGGCCCCATCAGTGCGGGTGTTCAAGGATAGGCTGAATGTCCACATGGTGGGCATGTCGTGAGCGGAGCCGGCTGGTGCCGGAGGTCAGACTAGATGGCCCGGGAGACCCCTTCTGACTCACTCTGTTTCTATGTTTCTATGTTTCTAAGAACTTAAAACAAGGACATATACATTTTCAGTATCGCTACCATGGTTAGAGTGAATTGTCTTTCTGTGAACATCTCCAAGGAAAGAGATTCCTTTGCACCATGTGTCTGTTCCTGCTTGTCCTCATACAAGTGGATAGGTGCCCTTGTACACTTCTGTGCAACCACAGCAGTTCAGTGTTTTGTTCTTTCCAAGAATTAGGACGTTGTCTGCACTCCAGGGATGATGCACATTTACGCACAGAGCTACCTCTGATGGTGTTTTACAACACTTAAGAGCCATTAGCACTCCAGATTCATCTTCATAAGTGACACTGAATGCAGGGGGCATCTCTCAACATTTTCTAGGCATAAAACCCACAATGGATTTGTTTGAATGAGCAAATCATGCTGAATGGCATTAACAGTGCGTTCCTATCTATCCCGTCTCCTCAAAAGTAAGCAACACTGAATTCAGTAGGACTTACTCGCAGGTAAATGTGTACAAGATTGCAATTCTGGACTACATACTGGAGGAGGGAAGCCTTTTAATATTTCTGGAAAAGCAAAGGTTTGCAATCTTAATTTATGTCTTAGAGGTCACGTTTATTTGTTTTTGTTTTTAATGTTTCCCAGCAACTCCAAATTTATCTGCTTGTTTCTGCCACTTCATACTCAACTCGGATTTCAGCCAAAGAAATCCTGATGCTGATTAAGAACAAAGTACAAAACCAATAAAATAGTTTTTTTTCCAGTGAATTAAATTCAAATGTTGTTTTGCTTCTTAATGGGTTGTTTGATGATGAAGAGAAATGAGAGGTAAAGGAGACAGAGAAAGAAATCCTGTGAGTGCCTTGAGCTCCCCCCCCACCCTCTCTCTCTGTCACACACACACTCACACACACACACACTCATCTTTACAAGGTATTTCTGAGGATGCTCCATCCATATACACCACTAGTGCTAGTGCTGTAGTGGAGACAGGATTCATAGGGTCAGGACACTGGCACCTTTTATTAGCAGGGTTGCTGGCATCCTCTGGTACCCTCCTTGGACTTCTCTGTTCCCTCTGAGTGATCCTCACGGTTGCTGGAAGGAAATGATTCTTCCTGGTAGCAACAAGCGGTCATGCCAGCACCAGCTCTCCTTTCACCTTAGAGCCATTCAACCCACCCCATAGGAAACCTGGTCCTGAACCTCGTTCTTGCACAGTGGGCGCCTTTTGCAGGTGACCTGGTCTTGAACGGGAAATTAAAACCAATCAGCTTTACAAAAGACTGCATTCTACCATCTTGGGTCCAGTCTGTCTGAAAGTCAGATATTCCCTGTATGAGCCTGCCCAGGGGCTAAGATTTTCGGGGGAGGCGCTTCCCTTGTGCCCACCACCCTCATAGGCATGCTTTCAGGGGATGCAGGAGCGGGCCTTCTCAGTGGCGGCCCCAAAGCTCTGGAATTCCCTTCCTAGGAAGGCTAGGCTGGTACCCTCCCTGGCAGGTTTCCAAAAGCAGGCAAACCCTTTTTTCCCAGCAAGCATTAGGGAATGGGCTGGGCCACTGAGTTTGTGCTGGATTGGTTTTACTTTTTATATTATTTATAGATTTTTTTTAAAATGGCATGTTTGTTCAATTTTAATATTTAAATTGATTAAATTATGTTCGTGACTTTTGTATATTTTTGAATGTTTTTATGTTGTGGGCCACCTTGAGACCTGATTGCTGGGGGAACACGGGATATAAATAGAGGCAAAAGATAATCCGATTTAATAATAGTAGTAGCAACAGCAGCAGAAACCACTAGAACTTATCGACTGACATGGCTCAACCCAACGAAGTGCCACTGTGGATCTCCTGGTGGGGGTGGGTTATAGACACTACCATGACGACCACCTGCACTTCAAAAGTTGCCACTACCCCACTGTGCTTCTCCGGTAGCTCTCTGAAAGCAAGGCAGTGTGATGACAAACAACATCCCATTCTTCGCAGGAGCTTTCCACCAGCCAGCAGCCCAAGCTCCAGTCTTTGCATTGCAATCCTCAGTTTAGCATCCTTGTGTCAACACCAGCTGCGGGTTTTGGGAGCCTCTTGGGCAAGACACTTGGATGCCCTTCCAACTACTACCAGCTGCTCCCGCTCCTCTCCTCAATGGACCATCTCCTCAGTGGCCACAGAGCCAGTGAGCTGCCCGTCAGTGCCATTGCTGCTTCTCCCCAGCATCACCACCACAGCCTGGGGCAGAGCGAGAGGCAGGTGAAGAGTCTGCAATGGGGAAGAGGAGAAGCAACTCCAGGTGGCTCTGGTCATTGGGCTCCTGCTGGCATGGGGCACCTGGACAGATTCCCAACAAAACCTACTCTTAATGGCAGCCCTGCCTTACATGGAAGTAATGTCCTGCTGACAGCTATTAATTGTAGGATTTTCTTTCCCAGAAAAAGGTTCCTGAGGGCTACAAGGCATGACTTCTGTATTTAGACAAAGCAGTGGGTCCTTCCCACATGGCTATCATGGAATTTGGATGGGACTCCCCAGCCAGTTACAATGCTCCCCAGATAATCATCATCCTTGCAGACTAACCTGCCTGATGGGGTCTTGGGAGAACAAAATGGGGAAAGGAGACATCACAGTTACTGCTGTGAGGAAGAGTGAGCTGATAGAAAGAAAACTGATGTGTTCAGAACATAGTGATGGGGGACAGCTGTATGAATATCCCAGCCTGACAGAAAGATGAACAAGTGTGTTCCCGATTAAATCAAGTTAGAATTTTCCCTGAAAGCAAAAATGATGAAACTGATACTTTGAGGATATCATGAGAAGGCAAGACAACAATGCGAGGCAATGACAAAGGCATAGAAGAGGAAGACTAAATATGAGAAGGATCGATTCCATAAAGGAAGCCAAGGCCCTGAACTTACAAGAGCTGGCCGGGGCTACTGAGAACAGAACATTTTAGAGGGCATCCATTCATACGGTTGCCGTAAGTCAGAGTCAACTTGATGACACATAACGGGGGGATCAGTGGACAGTAATGCAAAATAAATAATTAGTTCCATGATTATTACTTTCATATAAGTAATTTATATCCAGTTAACATCCAAGGCACTTACCAACAAACCAGTTAAAATATGATTCAAAAAATAGACAGAGGAGGCAGAGAAAAATAACAAAAGAGCATAGCCTGAAATCATAAACTCATCCTCCAACAGATGTGGCAGAAGAAACATACAAAAATTGGATTGCAAATGGGGTGGGATTGGGCTGGTATTTGAATTGTCTGGAACAGGGAGTTCCCCAGTTCCACAACAGATAGGACTCTTACCAAAGGAGGCAGGATCCTCAAAAGGGCCTCTCCAGCTGACCTAAGTGGACTGACAAGATCATATTGGAGGAAACAAGCCAAGTGGAACTTCAATCAACTGCGCTGCCAAGTGCACCTTAACCTTAATTAAACCCTGGTGATGAACCAGCACCCCCTGGGGTTGATTCATGGAATGGAGGCTTCTGGCAGTCATAGCCAATACTGGAGAGTAACAGGTTGGGAGAGGCTGATTTTTACGACTGAATGTTGTCACCTCTGAGGTTTCTGGATGTTTTTCACAGGCTCCTACAAGCAGAACACATCGACCATGATGCTTCTGTGCATGCATGTATCATCCAGGCCAGGTCCGCTTTCTCCTTTCTCTATAGCTTGCAGTCCACCCATTTAGGCTGGGCAGCTGTTGGTGATCAGACCATCCAGTATGATCAAGGCTGCATCCAGAAACATTCCCCAGCTGTGAATAGACATTGTCATTCAAAGCTCCTTTGTGGGATTTTTTACAATGAATGCCATGTTATACCCAGAAACCACCATGGCTTAATGTTTTTAGTGTGGTATCAGAAATGAGAGGCATTTAAACATCAAATGCTAGTGATCTATTTTTCCTTCCATTTACAGATGAAGGAAATAGGGTGAGCAGGGAGACTGAGTTAAGCACTTTTGTGAAAACTGTCTCCTGTTCGGTTGTGGCATCTATAAATCTGACAGTAGTAGAAACAGCACATTCCACCAGCTATTAAGAAGTAATCATATGATATAAAATACCTGATTGAGGTAGGGTATTTTTATAGATTTCATTTCGGAAATATTGAGATGGTTGACTTTCTGGAACAGAATCATTTCAGTGAGCCTGGCATTGCAGGTAGATGCAATGTTCCATGAGAAGAAAACAGGGTAACAACAGGGCTTGCGACAACCATATTGCAGTATGGAAAGCTTCTTTTGAACTTTTCAGCCCCCCATGCCTGCATCCAGGGTATTCCACTCCATTCCTCTCGCCTCTACTACCAGCCAGAATTCTGTGGCCTCAAGCCAAGCTTAATTTGTATTGGGTTGTTTGGGAAATTCATTCTTAGGGTCTTTTGATCTTCTGCCAACCCAACCCTGCTTACACCTCCCATTTGTGTAAAATGATGACTCCAGTTTGGCTATGTAGGAACTGGCACTCTGGGACAAGAGGCAGGTTTCCTGTTTACTCATGAGCAGGCTTACTTCTCACACTTACTTCCGAGCAGCCATGCAAAGACATGTTTGGTTCACTCAAGCAGGCTCTAAAACAGGAAGACTCATCTTTGACCCTGCCCAATTTGCCTCTGGCCACACCCACCTGCATTAGGCTCCACCCACGCACAGAATGACACCTTCCCCAGATTGAAATGTGGCCTTTGGATTGAAGAAGGTACTCAGAGCCTTATGGACAGGATGCCTGTATGAGGGCCATCTAAGCAGTGCAAAGAAATCAGCAAGCATTTGAATTCACCAGAACTCTTGATCAGACTGAGTGCTAAGCAAAGCACATGAACATACAGTGGCAGGTGGACGTGAGCGAAAGGAAATATTCTGGACATGATGAAAAAGCTCCAATATGAAGACCGTGATTGCTTTTTAGTGACTGTTTACTCAAAACTGAGTCCTGTGGGGTTCAATAGGCTTTTCTCCCAGGTAATCATGCATTGGGTTGCATTGAATTTGAAGTCTGCAACACTCATCAGCACAGCCAAAGGAGACAGGAGTTGTAGGAAACCCGCAAAACATCTGCAGAGCCACAAGCTGCTCAACCTCCTGTTGAAAAAAGTTACTGCACCATTTCCCTCTTCAGCATCTGCGGGCGCCTCCGTAGGCGATTTCTTCTGGTCTTGTTTCCTTCCTTCCTTTTAGCCGTGAGGGGAGGAAGGGCCCCAGTGTGCTCGCTGTGCCTGTAATACCGCATCAGGACTCAAGGTGGAGCTGTTTTCTTATACTCGTCTTCCTCCTCCTCCTCTTCCATCCAACTTCGAATTCTCTCTTCACCAAACTCTGGGACAGAATCGCAGGGGAAAGCCGGAGGCGCAGACTGGACTTGTTGATCTCCGTCAAGAATAAGCCAAGGGAGAAAGGAGAGCGAACGAGCGGGAGGCGTTTTCTTTTTGCGGTGTCCTGCCCTTTTACTCCAACTGGGTCCAAGCCCCATTTTGGGATTCGGCGGATTTGAAGGTGGAGCTTGGGGAATTAGAAAGAGACAGAGGCAGAGATCCACAGGAGGGCCTTGGAGACGCTTCTTGCAACAATGCACTCTAATCCGGGAACGATCTGAGCGCTTTGGAGCGCCTGGCTCGCCTTCCCAGCCTCCCCTCCAGCAGTGGGGTGCTCGGCCATCCTGGGGCTCCGTTTCAAGGAGTCTCCCGCCCTCCCCGCGCCGTTCTCCCGCCCGCCCCCCAGCCCGCCCCCCGAGCGGCTCGCAAGGAAAGATGCCTGTGACGCCTCGCCTCGCCTCTCCCGGAGCGTGATGTAGCTACCCGACCGATGTCCTCCTCTCCGCCTAGAGCTCCTTTCGGCGTCTCCCTGGCATCGCAGCTGAGGCAGTCAGGCTGAGGAGGTATGGAGCGCGGGGGACGCGGAGGAAGAGGAGGCAGGCGGCGCGGCGGCGCGGGGGGGTCGCCGGGCAAGCCCGAGGTCGCTCGCCGCGGAGTGCGCCGCCGCGCGCTCTCCTCCGCGCACGGGCTTGCGGCGCGCAACTGGGCTTGCGCGCAGGCTGGGCTGGGGGCTGGGGTCGGAGGTGGCTGCCGGAGGGCCGTGCTCTTCGAGCGGGCTCCCTGGCTCTCTCCCCGCCACACGCACCCGCTGAAATCCTGGCATGATCTCGCGCGCAGCGTGCATGAGGGAAGGGACGGTGGCGCGTCTCCTCGGCTGGGGAGGGCTTCTGTGCCATCTTGTGTAAGCAACAGTGCGAGGAGGGCTGCTCGCGAGGCAGCTGTTTCTGGGGGCTGGGGTGGAGGGAGGGCGGCTGTTGTTATGACGACCCCTCTGAAGTATGGGGTTGGTGGAGGAAGGAACGAAAGGAGGAAGCATCCCCAGAAAGGAGGGAGCACACCCCACGCCTTAAAAATAACGAAGACTTGGAAGCAGACGAGATGATTCCTTCTGTTCAGTTAGGTTAGAAACTCCGCTTCTGGATCTTACCACTATTCACACGTACACACGCGGGGACATCCCTGGGTGCTTCCAGAAGAGGCTTTTATTGGGCACGCGCCCTGATGTTGGCGTCAGCTTGTCACACTCCAGCGTTTTCGCCTTGTTTTCCCTCGCCCTTTTTGAGCAGGGGGCCAAAAAAAAAAAAAAAAAAAAAGAGCTAAGGAATTAAAAACGAAGTAGCTGCACAGAGCCCTTTCTTTGCTAGTTGTAGGAGCCTTCCTCCACCTGAAAGCACCATCTCCCTTTTTCATGGACCGAGACAAGCAGCACAGCACCAGGGTGCTGCTTGAAAGAATTGAACTAACCCTTGTACAACCTCAGCACCCAGCTTGCACAGGGATGTTTAGAATCTGGCTTGAGATCTGTTTCGTATAGACAGGATATACATGTCATTAAGTTAATTAAATAAATAAAGCAAGCCTGGGACTCATTAGAAGCAAATTTTGCATCTTGTTTGTTTTTCTTTCCTCAAATCTCCGCAGATGCAACCTCTAATTGACTTAAATGGCGTGGTTTAAACTTTGCTTCCCCCCTCCCCCTTGCCACCCACACCCCAGTAGCTGGCATAAATAAATCAAAACAAGTCTGGCTTCCTTGCTCTGCTCATTGCACCAGAGAGATTTATCGGTGAAAGATGCTGAAAGGTCCGTTCTTCCCTCCTTCCTCAAGACCCCTGCTGATGTCATCTCCTGTAGCATGAGATCTCTGTAGGCCCATTAGTCCATTTGTAGACCACCCTCCAAGTGACCGTCCCCCACTCTCTTCTTTGGTGTATCAGCATCATCAGGGCTTAGAGGAGGGCAAAAAGATTGGTTGCCATTAAAAGCTTTGTTTTACCTGTAACTAGACTGCCATTGCTTTGCAAAAATCTCTCTCTTCCAGGATACAGAAATATTATGCTGTCAAAATAATTTGGTCTTGCTCTACCCTCAACTGCCTCTATTGAAGGCTGCATTTTCTAATACAGGATGTATTATTAGGTGTGTACATGTAAAATGCTCAGCCTGACACCTCTGCGTTTGATTTATAAATAGGTAACAGATCAGAAGCACACATGAGGGGCCTAGAGTGGAAGTATTCGTATGTCTCTAAATAGCTAAGAAAGAATACATCACGTTTGCTCTTTCAAAGTAGTTCAGCCCTTTGGCAGAATAGCGAAAACCAGGGGGATGCACATAAAAAAGCACATGAAACAAGGAATGCTTTGAAATTTTAGAGACAGTGCATACAAATTACATGCTTATGTTTCAGGCATGAAAGATATACATAAAGAAGACATGTAGAAATCAACGGGACTCAATGAAGTCCTGAGTAATCTGCCCCATTATTTTCAAATAGTCTGTTCTAAGTATGACTATATCTGGATCCAACCCATTGACAGTAGCTGAATTTACTTCAAAGCAGTGGGTTCCGTAGAAGCTCCGTTTCATCATGGATGTGCTATTGCTAGGTGCTTTTTTAAAAAAACTGCACATGAATGCATGATGCCTTTTATTCGCTTCCCATTTGTTTCTCTTGCACTCTTCCATCTCTCATGGATAACATTGTGTGTAGCATGCCTTCATATGCATTAGAAGAATGTATATGAAATGTTTGTGTTTTTGTTCGAGAGTGGGCATCTTGCTGGTTCCTCAGCAAATTTCTCTTTTCGTTTGATTCACATGGTTTATGTGGAAAGCAGCGTTCACATGTACTCAGCCTTTCTAGAAAAAAACTAGGAGCCAAATCATCTCAGTTGCTAATTTAAGTCGGAGTAGGGAAGAACACAAATCTAATTTCCTGCCTATCCCTTTAAAAACAAAGCCTGTTATGATTGTATGAAATAATTTGTTCTGTGCAACAAGATCAAACTTTTTACCACACCAAAAATCAAGCCCTTTGCCTGGACGTCTATCCCTGTGTATGTGTTTTACCTAAGTGAAAACAATGCTTTTAAATGTCCAAAGCATTGAAAATATTGCTTTCTAAAATTATAAGCAAGGGCTTTGTGTGGTTGGCCAATATAAAACATACCAAATCGTCCATATGATGAGCTGCACTCATCAGTCCCAACCAGAAATTGTTAGGGATTATGGGAATTGTTGTCCAAAACATCTGGAAGGTACCATGTTGTCTGCTTTTTGTTTAGAGATATCAGTTGTGCAACAAATAACAACAAAGCTAAGTAAAATTCAGGCAAAATTGAATGTGGGTAGAGGTGAAGAGGTTATGGAATGCACATTATTGAAAGAAGAGCAAAAATTAATTCAGAATGATGCTGCCATGAACAGATTTTTCATCTGTCCCACCAACACACAAAGCTAATGCCAGGGGATCGCAAGCGTTAGGAAACCTTGTTCAGTACTTAAAGCTGTGGAAAGTACACTGGGTCCCACTAGAATAGGTTCCTTTCAAGTATGGAGCTAGTGAAGACCACACTAACATCTTGTTAGCCTAGTGGCAAAAAAGCTGGCACAAACACCCCCCACCCCCCTCACATCCCTCTGTGAACTTCCCCTTGTGAGTCTCTCTTCAGTTTCAGCACCATGAAGCTGAACAGCGACCTGTGCTCTGGCTGTTCCTGTTGCTTTCGGAGCAGAACAGGGCTACTTGCAGGTCTGCCTAATTAATTGATCCAGAAGACAGTCCACAAGCAAAGGAAGAGGTTCTCCATTGATTCTAGGAAGTCAACATTGGTTCTATGGATTATTTTTCTTGCAGGTATGGAGGACACAGAGAACAGCTGAAGAGATCCTGCTCAGAAGTTTGAATACCCTGGAAGCTACCATAACCCTGCTCCAGCCTTACAGAGACAAGCAATGCCTGCAGGAATGAACAAGCATGGATCTCGATCTACTACCTCTTTGCCTCCGGATCCCATGGAAATTGTCAGGAGCAAGGCCTGCTCCAGAAGGGTCAAGCTTAATGTGGGTGGCTTGGCCCATGAGGTTTTATGGAGGACTTTGGACAGGCTACCACGGACTAGGTTGGGTAAGCTCCGAGACTGCAACACCCATGAATCCCTGATGGATATATGTGATGACTACAACTTAGAGGAGAATGAGTATTTCTTTGATAGGCACCCAGGGGCATTTACTTCTATTTTAAACTTTTATCGCACAGGCAAGCTGCACATGATGGAGGAAATGTGTGCCTTGTCCTTCAGCCAAGAACTGGACTATTGGGGGATTGATGAGATCTATCTGGAGTCCTGTTGCCAGGCAAGGTACCACCAGAAAAAGGAGCAGATGAATGAGGAGCTCAAGAGAGAAGCAGAAACAATGCGGGAGAGGGAAGGAGAGGAGTTTGACAACACCTGCTGTGCCGAGAAGAGGAAAAAACTCTGGGACCTTCTGGAGAAGCCCAATTCTTCTGTAGCTGCCAAGGTAAATTTAAAGCAAGTTCTTTCCCTCTCATGGATAGGATATGTGTATATTGATCAGATGAGAAGGAATATGGTGCTTCAAGCTTTTGATTCCATTGCCCTGTTTGTTCCCCGTCGTATTTGGCATCAAAAAGGATTGAAAAAACCCATTCAGTTCTATGGCGTCTGTTGTTTTTTTCCTTTCTCAACATACATATTGTGATTGTGATTTGGTATGAGTTGTAAGAGAAAGGGAGATAGATAGTGGCATGACTTTCTACATTTGATATATTTTTATTGACACAACCATAGAGGATTTTTCATAGCAAACTGAAGTAATGGCTGGAAGATTAGGAAGAAATGGTACACTTGAGTCTGTAAGGATTATACCAGTCTTCTCTGACCTGGTGCCCTCCAGATGACTACAACTTCCATCATCCCAGCCAATACCATCACAGTTTATGCCATCTGGGGATGAGTTGTGGTCCAACATATCTAGGGGTACTTGGCTGAGGAAGGTTGGATTATGTCAACATTGCCTATAGCAAAGGTTAGATGTGTAATACATTTATATTATTTATATATGCATAAATATAGTATTTGATTGGAACGCTGCCAAAATGAATGTACTGTTTGCCTGGACTATTTGGATGGAGTGTTGCCAAATCTCTTGAAAACAGGTATATCTCCTGTTGATATACAAAGAAAAATACCTTTTGGCATGAGTGAAATATAGCAGGTTTAAAAGTTTTGTTGTCTTTGTATATGTCTGTTTCAAGTATTATTGGTTTGATAGCAGCTAAATTCAGCCCTCTTTTTAAAGTAAATTGCATGGATTTATTTGTCAGCTGCCCTAAATAATAGACAAAAATGCGTGAAGGTGTCACCTCATTATGCAAACCTCAATTATCTGGAGAGCTTCCTTATTTAGCTCTGTCAAGTGTGTCCCCCTTTCTTTTGCCCCAGTCTGTACATTGGTGGCTTAGTAAACAAAATATACCAGATACACCAGCCACCTCTTATATCTGCAGAGTGCTAGCAGAGTGCTAGCTTTTAGGTTTATTGTTTAGTGATATGTTTCTTCTTTTCCCCCCATTTAACTGTAAACATTTCTCACAGATATGAAAATGTTGACTTTGTTTTCAGTAGAGCCCATCGTTAGTTTTGAATAATTGTGATAACGTCTCCAAACCACTATCTCTGCACTGTCTGTGATGCGATTCCATAGAAGGTATGCTGAGTCAAACGCTCCACCTTGATGAGACCAAATCAGCCTGCTTGCTAAATGCCCGTGTTCCTCATGATCATATGTGATGACTCGGAAAAGTATTTCTGTGGTAGACATTTGGGAGCACGTTCTTTCACCTTGCAATATGTGTGTGTATCTTGAACAAGAAAGTAACTCATGATGGAGGAGATGTTTGCTTTGTCCTTAAGCCAGGAGTTGCATGACTGAGGGACTAGAAATGCATTTGTACTGGGAGAAGCCATGAGAGAAAATGGGTGGCATCTGCTGTCAAAAGAACTTTCCAGAAGAGTCCATGGCACAACCCAAACCTTAGCAGTTGAGCTCATGCTTTACTTGTAGGAAGACTCAGGTTCTGTCCATGGCAACTTCAGGATTTTAGGATTTCAGGCAGCAGCATTATGCAGCGTCTCTGGCTAGAGTTGCTGCCAGTCAGAACAGAAAATATTGGGAAATATGGATACATGAGTAAAAGATGACGTCACATGTTCTAGGGAAGCACTTCTTTACCTCCCTTACTCCCTTCTAACTGGTTGAGATAGTACCTGTTCTTTCTTCCTAGCTGTAAAGTGGTGGGAGGAAAATAGTCCCAACTAAGCTGTTCTGTGCTTAATTTTATTCATTTTATTTTTAAAGCTTTTCTATCCCGTCCCCTACAGATCGTCTTGGGACGGCTTACAGTAACAATACAATTACAATAACAATACATTTGCAATTCATTTTTCTGGGCAAGAGCCCTTCACTTTGGGACCTTTACATTGCCTTGTCTTTTTTAATACAATTTTTAATACGCTGTGCTACCATTTGTAGTCAATGAGTTCTAGCCAGTGGTTGAGTGAGCAAAAGGCACCTTCTACAGTTCTTCTCTCCTTCCTGCCACAAACCCTGGGCAACATCTCCCGCCTTCAGAGAAGCACAACCCTCCCTGCATTACCCTGGTTGCATGGAACTGCATTGGGAGGCAGGTGTCACACAAAAACTGACAAAGGGACCTGGCTCCGGCACACGATTGCTTTGTCTGGTACTGGATGACTCTTTTTCTCCCATTGCAATTCTGTGACACAAACCACCCAGGTTTGGAGGACCACCAGCACCATAGTGGAGGGGGTTTTTGGAGGGGGGTGTCAAGGGGTTGCAGAGGTGGAGGGAAGAGAAAGATTTGTTGCATTATCTGCCTTCCATTCATGGAACCCCAATGAATGCTGCTAGATTTGAATTTTTGATACTGGACAGATCCTTAGAATGCATCCTTCAGCTGCAGATATCCAACACGATATGCATTCAAACTACATCACTCAGGACATGTATATGGGTATACAGTTCCCCTTTGCCTTTAAAATACCCAGAAGTGGTGAATGGGTCTTTTTTCAGGCACTGCCCTCCATGTATTTTAGACTAAAGTACTGATTTTGTTTAGTTCTGATTGAGCCATATAGTATATATGCCTTTGATACTCAAGTATCTGTGTCTTTCTACAAAATATAATATGAAAAGCTATTCTTAAGCTCCATCAGATTCTCTTCTGATTTCTTTTTGGTGGAAACAGGTCATGCACTTTGGAAAGATTAAAGCTCCAAAAGTAAATAAATAATAATAATAATAATAATCACCAAACTTATTGCTAATTCGATTTTGGCTGCTGTTGTATCATCTTGAAACTGCATTATTTCCAGTAGCAATAGCATGCATGCAAAGAAACTTGGTGCAAGTATAAAGCCTAATAAAGTGATGGCATATAGTATTAAAACTGCAGACCATAAGATGGTCAAATGTATGCGTGTATGTGCATCTTGTAGTAAACCAATGATTTTCAGATGGCATTCTGAAAAATCCTGTGGTTATGTGGAAGCTTATCACATTTTTTTCCAGTGTAAAGATCAGAACTGTAAGGAACTGGTTTTGTTGTTAGTCAAGGTTGGAGATGCCAAGTCATCTCCAACTTATGGCAACCCTAGGAATGAATATCTTCAAATGGTCCTGTCAAGGCTGTGGCTTCCTTTAGCGACTCAGTCCATCTCATCATTGATGTTCCTCTTTCCCTCCTGCCTTCAGCTTTCGCTAACATGGTTGTCTTCCAGTGAGTCGCACCTTCTCATGATGTGCCTAAAGTCTGACAGCCTCAACTTTGCCATTTTTGCTTCCAAGGCAAGTTCTGGCTTGATCTGCTCTAGGAGCCACTTGTCCATCTTTCTGTCAATCCAGGGCATTCGCAAAGGTTTGCCCGACCACCGCGTCTCAAATGCATCAATTTTCTCCCTGTAAGCTTTCTTCACAGTCCAGCTTACACTTCTGTACATAGGGAGGAAGCATTGCAACATTCTTTATTTGAAGCTGCCTTTGAGAGAACTGTTCGGAAACTTCAGCCAGTCCAAAATGCTGCAACAAGTCTGTAGTCTGGAGCTAACTAAAGGGAATTGTCCAGCTTTTAAGATTCAAGGGAAGTCCATCTCTCAGTACCACGACCATCTGAGGCAGGTTTGATGTGGATGCAAAAAGAAGACCTTCTCAGTGAGAAGGAAACTATGAGAGTCCCTGCCAGAGAAAGCTAGGTTGGCCCTTTCTTTGTTTTACCATCAATAGGCAAAGTCGTTTTTATTCAGGCAGGTGTCTTGCACGTATGCTAGTCTATTGCTCAGCAGTTTTAATTCGATGAAGACAATGCTTATTGTTACAATAATAATCAACAAAACTGGATTGTCATTCTGCCTAGGAGGTAAGATGTTCTCTTGAGTTTAGTAGCTAAAAGAGCAAAGTTCATCATGGTCAACAAGGTCATCTTTCATGGAATTTAAACACACAGAACATTAAAAACAAGAATTCGTAATCATGAAACCTATTTGTCTTTGCACATAGTTCATGAGAAGTTAGTTAGCATTAATTCGAATTTTAGATACCAGGAGGACAAAGTTTGTCATGGCAGCAATAACATCGTCCCTTTATGGGATGTAAACAGAAAATTGGTTGGTGCTGTTGATTTCTTTGAGTGTTGTGTATTTCAATCTTTCAAAGGTGTAATTGTTCTCATGTTTTAATTCAGAATTTGGGTTTAATCTGTATTTTATTATTAAGGCTCTTTATTGTTGGCATGTTGCCAATAGTGGGACTTTTTTCTGCCTAAATCACATAAGATTGCTCTTATGTAATCTTGCATATTAAGCAAATATAGAAACTGCCTTACAATGAGTCATTTCTTTGGTCCATATAATCCAGTACACTTGACACTGACTGAAAGCTGCTCTCCAGGATTTCAGGAGAGGGTTTTTCCAGGCCCACCTGAACATTTCAACAATGTGACCTGGGACTTTTTGCATGCAGAGTAGGCACTGCACCATACAGCTGCAGCCTGAACTTGCCCAAGCTGCTGTGAAGTAGTGACAGCTCACCATGATCCATCTTCCATTGTACAGCACAGAAAAAGAGGTGTGATGAAGGATTCACATGAAGTTGAAATAGTGCGATAGGGACATCCAAAAAGCTTCTCCATTGTCTTGGCTACAGTGAGTACAATATATTACAGAATCTTCTGTGGAAGATTCTGTAGGCCTAACATGGAGTTAGGCCTAATGAGGAAAGGAGCTGAAAATAAAACTGCCAAGATCATACTGTCTTTGTACAAATATGTGATGTGACCACTGTGAGAATGCCGTGTACAGTTCTGGTTGCTGAACCTGAAAAAGATGTGGTGCCAGCATCATTTCCAATTACTGCCGCCGCATAGTAACCACTGCTGGAGAGGTTGGTTGCTTCTCAATCTGATGTTTCAGCTTTGATCATTCTCTCTTGGGTGACCTAGTAAGAGACTCTGGCCTCTTGGTGGCATTGCTCTTGGCTTCTCTCAGACTCGCTGGCCACATTCAGGTGTGCATCCAAGATGGGGTCAGTGGAGTAAAGGACACTACTGAGTTGAAAAAAGTGTAGCAAGGAGTAGCTAAAATGACAAAGGGGTTAGATCCCTATGAGGAGCAGTTACAACAACTAGAACTGTTCAGCTTAGAAAAAGGGCAAGTAAGCGGAGACATGATAGAGGTGTTTCAAATTATGCATGGTCTGGAGAAAGTAGAAAAGGAAACATTTTACTCCTTCTCCCCTAATACTGGATCCTGGAATAACCCCATAAGGCTGATTGATGGAGATTCGGAACAGTCTGTCTGTGTTTAAGTACGTATTTGCACAGCACAGAGATGAACTATGGAATTCACTGTCGCAGGAAGTAGCGATGGCTGCCAGTTTGGCTGCCTTTAAAGGGGATTGGACAAACTGATGGAGGAGAAGACTATTCATGGCTTCTAGCCTTGATGGTCAGGACCAGAGGCAGTATGCTTGTGCGTGCCATTTATTGGAGAGCTTGGCAGGACAGAGCTGTTCCAGCAAAGCTGTTTGAAGGATCCTGTGGGCAATGGGTTTGCCACCATGTGAATGGACTTCTGGACTGGGTGGACCACTGGTCTGATCCAACATGGCATCTTCTAGTTTTCTGTTTTTATCCTTAGAGCCTTCTTGGCAGACAAATCAATTTAGCCTTTTCTGAAGGGAGAATGTTTGGAAAAGGCTGTCAAAAACAAATTGATGGAACAGTGGATGGAAGTGCTTGGGTTGGTCCCTCCCTACTAATACGTTATATTGAATGATACATTTAGCAAATCAGTTGAAACACATGAGCCTGGATTCGATTCTGCTGCTTGGGCATGGCAAGCGAGAGTAAAACGAAAAGAGTTTCTTTGCAATTCTGGAAAGCATTTGAAAGATTGAGAGCTATTTGATGTGGTGTGTCAGGGAAAGGAATGTTGCACTGCTTTCAATAGCCAATTCCCATTTTTATCTCTCACAACAGAGAGATCCAGGCTGCCTTTTCTTATATTTTAGATGTCATGGTACTAAATGTGAATAATTTATAAGGATATTTTGGCATGCTTTCGGGATCCCAAAACATCAGCCTCCAACTTAGGCTATCCATGGCTCCAGATCAAAATCCATTAGAGGCTGTCGATGTTCCATGATTTATAGTATAGGAGGATCATCATCCTTGCCAAGGAAATGTCTTTTGTGATTTACAAGTTGAATCTAGGTTTAGCTCCTGAAAAGAAAAGTCCAGTGTGAACGCATGTAACAATTGCAGACAAATATGCTCAGTTAGACTAGACCGCAGAAGCAAGTAAATGTACGAGGTAAGTTTCTACGGTTGAGGTTCTTGGTATTAGCTTACGTAGGTCCCGCATTCTTCTGAGTGCATTTAAGAGGAGATTATGAGAAGGAAGGACTCTCTGGAGAAGAGCCTAATGCTGGGAACAATAGATGGCAAAAGAAGAAGGGGACGGCAGAGAATGAGGTGGCTGCATGGAGTCACTGAAGCAGTTGGTGTGAGCTTGAGTGGACTCCGGGGGATGGTGGAGGACAGGAAGGCCTGGAGGAATGTTGTCCATGGGGTCGTGATGGGTCGGACATGACTTTGCGACTAACAACAACAACAGTTCTTTCCACCAATTCTTCAATTTCCCCTCCTGCCCACACACACACCAGTTGTACTTCATAAAGTACAGAGCTACCCTTTAAGGTACAAGCTCTCATTACCACAGTCCCCATAACCCTGAGAGTACCAGAGTTCAGGCAGCTTTTAATCAGGAAGTCTCCTCTCTAGCAGGAACAAGTCTTTTGTGACACTCGCAGATCTGACTGGCTCATTCAAGCCCAAGGCACCTTTTGCAAAAATTGTTGCAAAAATTTCTGGCAAAGATTGTTGCCAGAAAAATTCTGAGGGAGGTGGCAGATGACATCAGCATTCTTGCTGAGAAAACATGTCCCCTGGAAGCCTTGGCTCCATTTCACCACTGACCCACACCTTCCCTGACAGTTCTCCAGCTCTGGAACTGCTTTGCAGGAGGTAGGGGGAGCTGCAGAGCAAGAAGGAAAGCTGGAAAGCCCTGTTCTGTGAGCATGAACTCCGTTCCATTGACACAAGGTGAGTTAGGAACTGCCTATGAGCAGAAAGAATGGCTCCAAGGCAGCTGCTACCTCCGCAAAGATCTGCAAATAAAGTGCGAGTGTGTGGAGAAAGAGAGAGAGAAAGAGAGCACCCACTTGTGATGGTGGCGTGGCATGGCCTGATGATGGCCATCTTTGGCCTTCTGAGCCAAGGCAGAGGAAATAGGACTGTGATGTGTCAGCCTTCACATGTTTCAGCAAAAACAGTAGGTGCTTCTTATCTGTTAGAAAGGAAACTTGTTCTTGTTCAAGGATATTAACACACAACCTCTCCAGTCCCAAATTCCTGCCTGTGACTTCCACTTAGATTCCTCAGAATTTACTGTAAATGCTCTTACAAAATCTTTTCCAAATATTTACTGGGGGAAAGGAGGAGAACTACCCAACTGTTAACAAGATCACATAAAATGAACAAGCTGAGGTTAAATCCAGACAAGACAGAGGTGCTGCTGGTCAGTAGAAAGCCCGATCCTGCCACTCTTGAAAGCTAAGCAGGGTCAGGCCTGGTTAGAATCTGGATTGGGAGTCCAGCACCGACTGGGCGCCTTCTAACTGTATGAGTCTATGAATCTCTTCTGAATGGGGTTGAACTCCTCCTGAAACATCCAGTTTGCAGCTTGGAAGCATTCCTGGATCCTACACTATCCCTGGATCTTTTAGTGACTGGGACCAGTGGGGGACAGGGGAGAAGTGCCTTCACATAGCTCTGTCTAGTCCACCAACTGTGGCTGTTACAGAATTAGTTGAATCTGGCTGTGGTTCTCCATGTCTTGCTTACAGCATGGTTAAACTATTGCTACACACTCTGTAAGGGGCTACCAATAATGAAAATATGGAAGCTTTTGTTGGTGCAAAAGGTGGCAGCTAGGCTGGCACAAAGAACCGTAATCATATCATCCCACTACTGAAAAATCTACATTAGATGCTGATTGTTTTTCTCAGCTCAGTTCATGGTGCTTGTTGAATCTTGAAGGCTCTTAATAATTTAGGGCCTGACTATTTTAGAGTTAGGCTATCTCTGTGGGAATCTGCTCCATTACTAAGACTGGCAAGAGAAGACTTCGGGGCCCGGAGAAGATGTAAACTGGAGAATTTAAATGCTCCCCTTTCTCACTGCTGCTATTTGCAGTGAATTCAGAATGACCTGCATCCATACTTTTTGCTTTGTTTGGCTTTTATTTTAAAGCAGAAGAGCCAATCACGTATCATTTATGTTTGGCCCTGTTTTAAGGGGTTCGCCTCCATATGTGCTGCATACAGACTTTAGGCTCTGTTCTATTGTTATGAGTAAAAGAGCTGTGCCCGATTATAATAATCTGATGACTGCAAGCTGCACACAACTCAAGTTCATCCCAACCCATTGTGTGCAACCACTTCATCAATATTATCCTTTGTGTTGAACAGGTGGCATTGTCCTGTGGCCAACAGACTGGCTTTCTTTCTTTGAAAGGGCCATTTATTTTATATCCCAGCAAGATATCTCCTTCTCCTGGGCAACCCAACATCTAACCAATCTTTGGAGTAATGCAGGCAACGCTTGAAAAAGGCTCTCTAGTCAGCACTGAGCCAGCCAGATGAATTCGTCATAATTGTAACCTTTAAAATCTATACATCTTTGTTCTGTTGTATTTATGTTAATCCAAAACTAACTGTAGTGCACCATGCTCTAATATGCTATTTCAATTTTTAAGAAAGCAATTATTTTTACCATATTAAATGTGTATTTTCTGGAAAAAGGCTCATAGTATATTTAAATGCATATTTAAATGTGTTTTTTCCATGAAGATTGTTTTAAAAGCAGATTCATCTGGAAATGTGGGAGAAACAAAAGTGATGGATTCATCCATCCCTAGTGGGAAGGAAACCACTGGATTTGTTCATCATACATTATCATTAAGTCTCAGCAGGCAGCTGTGTTGAAGACTGGGAGGCTGCCCCGCTGCAGAGCCAGGATGGAAGGATGCTGCCTGTGTAGGAGGTTGTAATTCCATATTTTGCACACCCAGTCCTGTTCCAGGAACACCCCTGATCCTAATAACGTTTGTGATTTGCTTCACTCGGTATACAAACTAAGCTAAGTCATTGGCATGAGTGTCAAAATCCATGAGAAACCCCAGCTTGACAGCCCTGTGTTCCCCAAGCACACTGGGCAAGCACTCTTGACCTGAGAACTTAGATTCGTAATGGCATGCTGCCAGCCGTGGCGGTTGTCACCCCACTAGAAGCAGTGAGCACGAAAACGGCAGGGATCAGGGAAGTCAGAGCAACAGACACTCACTGCGTGTGTCTGTGGCTGCCATCTGAAGACAGTTGTCTCTTTTGTTGGATGTGGAAAACAAGAGCTAGCAGCGATGATGGAGGGCACTTTGCAACACTCAGCTTTTATTGGCCTTTGGCTTCTCCTTTCCATCATCTGCTATGTCTTCATCACCTCTTTTGTCATTCCTGCTGGATTAAGTTGAGTTAAAAGCTGTTGGTGGAGTGTTCCCTAAATGTTCTTTCATCACTGCGGAACACTGGATTTTCCTGCAGGTTTCCTTAGAGGTGCCCTATAAACGTGATTGATGTTTGTTTTCTCTGTCTGTCATTGAAAACACATTTGTGTTTTTGAAAAACAAATATTGATAGCCCCCCAGAGCTGAAATAAATTTGTTACAAATGTTAGCCTTTGTGTATTTAGATACTTGAGGCATACATATTTAAAATAAAAATACTACTGAAAATAATTGTTTATTTCTTTCATAGCCTTTCCAAATAAAAGGTGCAAAACAATGTCAGAACTAGGCATGTTGGAAGAACATCCCTAACAGATTCATATGGTTTGCGTTTCTAGGAATCTGATCCATGGTTTCTATAGCAGGCTTTCCCCCGCAGTATTGTGGATTTGAAAGACTTTTAGACTTGGTTCTTCATTTCTGGAGGACGAGGGAGGATATATGCTAATATATATTGGTGCTAAAAAGCAATAGTATATTAGCACAAGTGTGCATTTTTGTTGTTGTTGTTGTTGTTGTTGTTGTTAGTTGCGAAGTCGTGTCCGACCCATCGCGACCCAATGGAGAACATTCCTCCAGGCCTTCCTGTCCTCCACCATCCCCCGGGGTCCACTTAAGCTCGCACCAACTGCTTCAGAGACTCCATCTAGCCACCTCATCCTCTGCCGTCCCCTTCTTCTTTTGCCGTCAGTTGTTCCCAGCATTAGGGTCTTCTTCAGGGAGTCCTTCCTTCTCATTAGGTGGCCAAAGTATTTGAGTTTCATCTTCACTCTCTGGCCTTCTAAAGAGCAGTCAGGGTTGATCTCCTCTAGGACTGACCGGTTTGATCGCCTTGCGGTCCAAGGGACTCGCAGGAGGCTCCTCCAGCACCACAATTCAAAGGCCTCAATTCTTCCGCGCTCAGCCTTCCTTATGGTCCAGCTTTCACAGCCATACATTGCAGCTGGGAAAACCATAGTCTTGACTATATGCACTTTTGTTGGCAGGGTGACATTTCTGCTTTTTAATATGCTGTCTAGATTGCCATAGCTTTCCTCCCCAGGAGCAAGCATCTTTTAATTTCTTGGCTGCAGTCTCCATCTGCGGTGATTTTGGAGCACAGGAAAATAAAATCTGTCACTACCTCCATTTCTTTCCCATTTATTTGCCAGGAAGTGAGAGGACCGGATGCCATAATCTTAGTTTTCTTAATGTTGAGTTTCAAGCCAACTTTTGCACTCTCCTCCTTCACCCGCATCAAGAGGCTCTTTAGTTCCTCTTCACTTTCTGCCATTAGAGTGGTATCATCTGCATATCTGAGGTTGTTGATATTTCTCCCAGCAATCTTAATTCCAACTTAATTCCAAGCCTTTCTCATGATGTGCTCTGCATATAAGTTAAATAGGCAGGGCAACAGTATACAGCCTTGCCGTACACTTTTCTCAATTTTGAACCAATCAGTGGTTCCGTGTCCAGTTCTTACTGTTGCTTTTTGACCCACATATAGGTTTCTGAAGAGACAAATAAGATGGTCTGGTACTTCCATCTCTTTAAGGACTTGCCACAATTTGTTGTGATCCACACAATCAAAGGCTTTAGCATAGTCCTAATGCAGATTAGCATATGCAAAACAAATTTCTGTTTCAAAAAATCCCCAATGAGAAGATGATGAGGCCTGCCAGTCTACAAAATGCAGAAGGAAAAGAATTAACAAAATCTGTGCATCCCTATGTAGAATTTAATAGATGTATTTCAATGGAAGCAAACATTGTGCAGTATTCAATAGAAAAGAGTGAGTCGGTATTTCCTAATAGCATGTATTATCATCATGGTTCAATGTGGGTGGGCTAAGAACAATGGCTTCATACGTGTGAAGATGTTCCACTTCAGGTATTGAGTGGTAAGGGATCGGCATGCCTTTGTCTGAATGGGCCTGGGATAATATATAGGAAAATAGGTTACTGTATTCAAATAAAGTATGACACAGTTATAGAATCTGTGGTAAGTATAGCTCAATATTGGCCTCTGGTACCTCTCATTCAGTCCCTGTAATTAATGGATATGGATTTAAATAAGTGAGAAAAAATGGAAAATGTTGCTGCTTAGGTAAGAGGGGGCATTCCTAGATTCCAGCTTCCCAAGGAGCTATTTTATGGTGCGGCCAACGGATATGCAAGTAACCTGAAATCTACTTACCATTTTACTGGTGCCTGCAGTTTCGAAATGATATTCAAACCATGGTAATAGGTATAAATACATGTATTAATACCATCTGGTGGGGGGAAATCCATTCAGGAAAGGCAAAAAGACTGTTATCAGAAACATGTAAGATCTTATTAAACCTAAGCAATATTAATGGAATTGCTGTTCTAAAGCAGAATAGGGAAATACAGTGTTAGGCATTCCGATTAAGCATGCATCTATTTGTAAGAGGTCTATCAGGTTTTTCCCCAGCATTAGACAGCATGGTATGCCCACTGGACTAGCAAAAATGTGCCCCAGTTTATACGGGAAGCCGGTGATTCCTAGGTCAGTGAAACCTTTCAACTGCAGCAGCTTTTATTTTGAGTGTTACAAGAACAATCCATGGTGCTGAACTTCTTCTGCAAAATAGTTTCCTTAGCACGGAGAGCTCCTATAAAGCTGCAGCTGAAAGCTAAAATACGTGAGGAGCCCACTGACACAGGAATGACTGACTTCCCCTGCTAATTTTTCAAAATCTGCTGGAGAGGAGTAAGGGAAGTGAGACCTTTCCAGGTATCTGATGGGAATGTCTCCATTTTAAAAAATATTTATTAGATATCTGAGAAAGAGTAGTGCTAATTTATTGACCTGTCAAGGGTTTTTTTTGTTAAAGGCAGTGGATAGATGGTTATTTGCATGTGTATTATTGGAAAAAAGTTAAACTCTTTCCTTCTACCATCGCTGTCAGTGGAGAAGAAAATATGGAATAGTATAAAGTAAAGGTAAAGGAGTCCCTGCTGATTTTAATTTGCTTAGCCAGTGGCTAATAGTGGGCAGTGCCTATCTCTTTGTTTGAGGCCATCGGCCAGCACTGTTTGAAAACAATCCTGCGGTCATGTGGCCAGCACGATGTCATGGAGCAGTGTTACCTTCTCACCGAGGTGGTCTCTATTTATCTAGTTGCATTACATGCTTTTGAACTGCTAGGCTGCCTAGGTGCTGGGGGCAAATGATGGGAGAACACTCCGTCTGGTGGAGGCTGGGCTCAGACCACTGGAGTGCTGGCCATTTCTGGCTGACAGTTCCAGCATCACTAAGCCACTGCGCCACTGCTTCCCCATGGAATTTTTATGTATTTATTTATTTAGTCACTTAAAGCTTTTATAACCCATCCACCATTGACGTCTCGGGATGGCTTACAACAGAAGCAACATATAAAATGAAATAAAGTAAAGCAATGAAACAAAGCAGAACACAGCATTCGACATCTCAATATGGTAAAACCCAGATTAAAACCAATTAGACATTAAAATAATGGGAAATTAAAAAGGTTTTCACCTGACGCCAAAAAGAATAAAGCCTTGGCACCAGGTGAACCTCTCTGGGGCGCATATTCCATAGATGGGGTGCCACTGCCAAAAAGGCCCTGTTCCCCAGAATAGTATGTGATTAATAAAGTCACAATGCAGGAAGGAAGAAATAACATTCTTAACAATAAGAATTCTTATTATTCTTAATAATAATTAAAATATCAGAAACATTTCCACAGAATTGGGTTTCATTTATTCAGTTGTAACAGGTAGGCCTTCTGGCTTACACTCAATGGACCTTGTGATAATGAGGTCTTGCGAATTTCTGTTGTACTTTGGAGTTTGGTTTGTAAGTCTGGATTGTTGTTGAAGTTAATTTTTTACTGTGTGTCCAATATCAATAAACTGAGAATTTAAAAAAATGGATATGGACACACCACAGATATTCTCTGAGTATGTTGACAGTAATTAAATATCCACGACACACAATTTGCTTACCATTTCACATGCTAGGCTTGTCACATGATCATCACTATGGAGCCTCGTGGCTAATGGGGTGGGCTAAAAATCTAATAAATAAATAGATCACTATTATCACAGGACAGAAATAGGCAACTGATGGTTCTCCCGAAGTTCTGGTCTACAATTTCCACCATCCCTTATCCTTGACTATTCTGGCTAGTGCTGATGAGAATTGTAGCCCAAAACTTCTGTAGAAGTGACCCTTAATGAAAGACCTTGGCTATTCCCACCTGTTAGCACATAATCCCTACAATGAACAGTTAGTCCAAAAATTTTGCCACGCTGGCCTTTATCCTACCTCTGGCAGATTTGTGATAGAAGCAACATATTTTCTGGAAGCTAGGAAAAAATGGCAAGGTATATAGAGATTGGTTGGGTGATGAGGCAAAGTCTAATGACCTTCCCCAACCTGGCACCCTCCAGCTTGTTTAGACCACAAATTCTGTCATCCCAGAACATTGACCTGGCTAGCTGGAAACAGAAGGCACTTATAGATTAAAACTTCTGGATGGTACCAGGTTAGGAAAGACTGCACTATAAGTTCTGAAAAAGCATGTTTTTTTTAAAAAAAAATGCACTTAAAGCCATTGCTTTTGCTTTTAAAGAGAAACATCCCCTAGGGCTAGAATGCAGAATGTGCTCCCTAGCTGGATTGGCGGACCACCAGATATAAGCAGTACTTTTGCGTATACACTGTATCCAGGAGTGGATGAAATGATTCTCAGGAACTGGCATGGTCCCCTGATCTGGGTGAGGAGCCTTTTTTTTTTTTTTTGGATCAGGGCTCCACAGCTGCATTTTCTCCAAAATAAAACTTGCCAATTGAACTTCAGTTGTGTAGCAGTATGAGTATCATAACTTAGCAACACAGAATGCCAAGTGAAACCATTGGTCCATCTAGCCCCATATTATTGACAGTGGCTGGCAATAGCTCTCCAATTTAGGGACGATTCTTTTCTAAGCCTTCCTGGTGATTCCAGGGGTAGAAGCTGGGACCTTCTCATAAGAAGCAGGTGCTCTGTCATGGAGCCACATCCCTCTCCTGTGTTGATCCATCTGTGTCATACGTAGCTCAGGCCCCAGTATGTGGATACAAAGTCATCCCAGCCCTGTTGGTATTAATTCTTGGCAAGCTGGGCCTTCAGTGATCTTACTCCCTTTTGATTCACACAGTGTCCCTGGGAAGCTTCTTTGTATGTTTTAACTGGGCAGTGCCAACAAACATTTGCCAGGCTATGAGACATTAATGCACACTTCAGTCCAGACATTAATTATGTCAGCTGAATGACAGAAAATATTGAGTCACCTAGTTTTCTTGCTATTGCCTGGCTGGCAAATGATATGTCTGTAGGCCAAGTAAATGGTATGTCTGTAGTCCACCAAATGCAAGGTAATTCTCAGGAGGAATATCAGAGAAGCAACATTAATTCTAGGAAGGTATTCCAGATTGTGAGAAAAATGCAGATGTTCTGATCTTCTGAACATGGGTTCAAAATCTAGAAGGGAGTGCACAGATAAGGTTTCACATGATTTTATTAGCTGCAGGTAGATAATGGATTGTAGTCAAGGTTTAGTTTCAGGAAGGAATCCATACTGAGTTGTGGTTCACCATTCAGATGATATTCATTTTTATCTCATTCAGTTTACTTCTCTGACTATCTCATTTACCATCCAGTTCAATTTGTGAAAGTCCTTGCTGCTAAGTAGGATAAATGCTGATTATACACAGGAATTGGTTTCAGTGAGTAAAACCAAAATAAATGTGTTTGCATAACTGACGTGCTGCATCCAGGCAAATACAATGTTGACAACTTTATCAGACGGGCAAATTAAGGGCCAGAGATTTATTCTTCTGAAAACAGTGCACTGCTTAATAAGGTTTACAGTGCATATTTATGAACCATGTGTTCTCTCGCAAGGTCTCTAGATGGTGTCCACACTCCCGCTCTCCGTTCCATCCTCACAGGAACCCTGTGTGGTGGGTTAGGCTGAGAGGAACTGAGCGGGCCAAGGTTGGCCAGTGAGCTTCATGGCTGGTGAGAAACAGACAACCTGGCTCACCTGAGGCCAAGCCTAACTCCTGCTTCCTACTGGCTCTCAATGATGTTTTGGTAGTACAAGCTTTGCTGCATTACTGGGGGAATGCTGAAATGGAACACTGTCATGTTCCTTAGTACCACTTCAGTGTTGCACATGTGCCATTCAAATCACCTGGAACTAAACTGGTTAGATGTTTAGATGTATGCAGGGTGCCTTTATTCTAGGCATTTGTCCAGCTGGGAGTCAGGAGTGTTTTCAGGCTTCCCCCTGTAATTAAATTGGGTGGGTTTGCTCGTCAGGCTAAGCCACCCTGCAAATAAGCCACGATGGGCTGGCTCTTGGCTGAACACCCCATGGCACTCCCCACAGACAAGTGGGCTTAGTGGGGCTTATCCCTGAACCCATTCCCCTCTGTCTTCTTGCTGGCTCCAGTATGTATCCCAGGAGCCTTTGCAGCAGACTGCTGTTGCCTTGATTGGTATGTCAGCACATGCCCTGCATTTGGTCTGCGGGTGCTGCTGGCTACCAAGCGACTCTCCCACCTCAACACATCTGCTCACCAAATGGAATTAATAGCATGAGCCTTCATCAATGTGATGGCCCATTTGTTGGCTTTTTTCTCCTGGGGACTTTTACTCTTGTATAATTATCACTATTTTGCCAAGCATCCCCGTATTCTCCTCCTCCACTTCAGTGCTTACTCTGCTAGCTAGCAAACAACATGATTTTAAAAGTCTGCTTCATGTTACTCTAAAGGAAGCACATCCGCTCCCTCCTGCCAATGCACCTTTTCCGAGCCACTTTCTCGCTTGTCATTTGCTCCGGTTGCTTGCCATCACATCTTGATTCAGGTAACAGAGCAGTGAGCAGAATCGGGAAACATACACAAATGTCAAAGCAAGGCAGCAACACAGTGGGGAGAATTGCGTCTGTCAGCCAGGAAGCCGTGAGTGACGATGGCAGCAGCATGAGCAAGACTGCAAGGAGGGGCGAAGCTTTTTGCCACTCTTGCCAGGCAGCTGCAACCCATTCCGGGCAACCCGTTTTATAATCACCCTACCAGGTTCAGATAACACAACCATTGCCATGTGCATCAACAACCCTCAGACAAGCCATGGAATCTTAGGGTGGTTTGCTCAGGAAAAATAAGCCACCCGGCGGAAACCACACTGGGTTTGCATGACACAATGGCCCACCATAGCTGGTCACCAGTGCTGAGTTGTCACGTCATACAAGCCAAGTCCATAGTTACATCTAGATCAGCTTTCCCAGCCTGGTGCCCCTCAGAATGTGTTGGACTACAACTGCCATTGTCCCCAGCCAGCAGCCATGCTGGGATTGATCACAGTTGCAGTCTACCAAACCAGATTGTGGAAGGCTGCTCTGGAGAATGAAAACTGAGAGGAAAAAAGTGAACCCCAGTGCATGAGGAATCTCTCGGGAAGGCAGATAGCATTGAAACACTTGTGAGTTCAGATGGCAGAATGTAGCTCAAAGCCAACCTGTACATGCTTGGGTATGTCTTCTGTATGGCAATTCTCCATTTCATTTCATTTGTTACATTCATCACATTTCTACAGTAACTCTTCCAGATAAAGCCTTTTTTGTGTAGTTGCCCTGCATTATTCACGGGATTTTACAGGGGGTCTAGAATCCTGGGTTTCGCAACACTCCTTCAGTTTTTTGTCTTACCTTTAAGGAGGAAAAGATGGAACAACTGTAGCGTCTTTGCTTGGGTGTGCTTGGAGCTGTCTGGAGGATGCATGCTGAATTTAAACTTGGAGTACAGAACCTCTTTCAAGCCCCAGGGCCAAATTCTATTTTAGGGAAGCTCTTGGGATTCACTTGTGAATGGAGGCAGGGCCAGAATACTAAAAAGACAGCATAATTTAACTTAATTAGTGACTTTTAGAAAGCAGGAGGATCTGCAACACAGACAGGAAACCACCAAATAATTGGTGAGTGGAGGAAAGCAGATGGGGCATTAGGAAGGTATTTAGCCTTCCAGGGAACCCCAGAGGGCTGGACTGGGATCTCCAGAGGCCCAGATTTTATCATGTCTGTTTCTTCATCTGTATTTGGTGTGTTTTTCCTGTTTAGAGTGCAGAGTTCTCCCTGTGGAAGGAAAAAGAGGCCCCTCTAGAATGAAAATCTGTGTCCTCTTATCTATCGAAGCAGGTTCTTTGACAAATGGCATCTTATTTTCTGGAGACAACAAAGCTGTACATCTGCAAATGGCTTTCAATTGCATGGAGCAGTTCTTAATCATCAAATTGCCCAGGAATGATGTTCTAGCTGGTCCCTAGCCTAGGCTTGGCTGCAACTCAGGGACTACTGCTGTGGAATGAAGGGATTTCCCTAAGCAGCTGCTGTTGCTCAGCTGGGGGAAGGATCAGGAAGGCATCAGCCTGGGGAGGGTAATCCTTGTTCCTCCTGTGCAAACTAGGGTTGAGCAGCTACCCAGTGTTTGTGTTAAGATTGCCATACCTTCTTATCACAGATACTTGCAGCCCCGTGTGAAATGGAAAGGAAAGCTTGCAATGATGAGGCATGAGGGAAGACGTAGCCCAAAACATCCAGAGGCCATCAAGTTCAGGAAGGCTGCTTTAGAGTGATGTCCAGATGCGGTCTAAATAGGTGCTAATGCAATGTTTTAGAAAAACATCACAGTAATGTTTTTATTATTACAAAGGCACAGGGGCAGAGTACTGGTCCCAGGTAACAACCTGTAGCTATATTGGCTTTCTTCACATTAGCGTGCACCTTGGAAACATCAAAAGCTCATCTCTCACCCTTAGTAAACAAAAAAGCCTGCGCAGCGGCTGCTACAGTATATTAAAGGAGAGTCCAGCGTGCTGTCGTTTGGATTGCATCCGCACTGTAGCATGCAAGTGATGCCTTTCGAATGGAAATTCCCAGGCAGCAGCAAAGCAGGAAAGCTTCCCCAAGATAAAGGCTAGCAACAAGAAGCCTTGCCTAAAAATAGCTTTTCAAGTTGATTGGGACAATTCTTATATATATCTTTGCACTTGCCTTTCATTAAGATCTTTTTTCTAATCCAATCTACTTATTGCTGTACTATCTCAGTATCAATGTAATTAAGCTCAAAGACATGGGTGAAATATGGAATCTGGTTTCATTATGATCCAGGAAATGTTGTCTCTGCTGCAAGGGGAAAAATTGAATTGACACTGGAACATATGCCAAGAGCTTCCTCATTTAAAAAAGCAGTTGTCTGGCAGTAGAAGGATTTCCTGTGAGGGGTCTGAGGAACTGGAATGTACTCTCGCCTTTCTCTAAAACAGTCTGGATTTAAAGAACCTTTAGAGAACACTGCAAGATTTCTCTGAGCCTCATCCCAATTTTGCTTGGCAAAAATGCCTTGGGTGGGTCAGGCTGAACTCAAGAACAGCTATACCTGAATCCAGGTAAATCCCATGAAAATGCACCATTTGCAACCCGGAACATGAGCGGGAGTGCATTTTCTTCAAACATATTGGCAAAGTTCTGAACCTGTGTTTGAAAAAAGCACAATTTAAAAATGTGCATTTAAAGAAATGGACCATTTTTAAGAGTGTGCATTTTTACAAGTATTCATTTTCTTTTAAACATCATACTTTTAAAGTGTGCATTTTACACTAGTTAACCAAGAAATAATGCACAAATTCCCATTTGAAAGGCACACTTTTTCTGTGTGAATGAACAACTATGCAGGGAGAGCCACATTTTTAATGTTTGTTTTGAACAAAGACTCCCATTCTTCTGCTAAGGGCTCTTCTGAGCTCTACCTCTGAGGGACGCTCAGTTGGTGGCAACAAGGAAGAGGGCTTCTCAGTGATGCCCTTTGATTGGGAAATTTTCCCCCCTCTGAAGCCCAGCCAGTGCCAACTTGGTTTTCCTGTTGGTGCAAGTTAAGGCTGCCCTCTATGTCAAGGCATTTAATGGCATTTAATTGGCTCTCAATGGCATATGTGGGGTGGGGGGTGGATTATGTCAAAAACTTTAAACTGGTCTAGTTGTATGAACTTTTTAGTTGCTGAAATTGTTTAAATTTTGCAGTGAACATTTATGATGCTTTTAATTACTTCTGTATTTTGTACTATATTATATTGCATTCTGTATAGTTGCAGGCCACAACTAGCTGTAATAATTGTAAGCCACACAGAGAGCTTTGACTATGGGGGGTGGGTGGTATATGAAAATGGCAACAATGACTAGAAAACAACAACAATAAAAACCAGGTTTTGAAGAACGGGAATGAACCAAACCAAGTTTTAAAGAGGGATTCAGAGAGTTTTGCGGAGCTGAAGCATCCCTGGTCCCCAAGGCAGCAAATTTCTTTGCTAGAGATTAAATTGTATCACTATTTCTTTCCCCTGACTTTATGTTTTGGGATCAGAGTCTAGGTGCTTGTTTGGACCTATAAAGCCTCTCAAGGTTTGGGACTGCAGCATCTGGGGAAGTGCCTCTCCCAACATGAACCAACCTGTGTGTCATCTAAAGCTCTCCTCCAGGTGTCCGCTGCATGACAGCAGCAAGAAGGGAAGGGGCTTCCTCAAAAGTGGTCCCCACAAACATGAAGGTCTCCCCGTCTGGTGCCAATACTGTTCTCTTTGTACCGGCTGGAGACCTTCTCCTCTCAGACATGTAATCAGGTGTTTACTCAGGTCTTGTATGTTTTCTTCTTGATTGTTTAGAACTGCTTTTGATCTCTCTCTCTCCCTGTGTGTTGCACATTTATGTTAGTATGTATGTGTTTTTTTATGTTAGTATGTATGTGTTTTTTTATAATGTATCTTTGTAAACCATTCAGAGAGCTTTGGCTATTGGGCAGTATAGAAATGTAATGGGTGTAAACATGAAATAAGAGCATTGTCATACAAAAAATGCTTTCCAGCATGTGAAGAGGCGATGGCTTGGCCTTGTGTTGGCTTCTGTCATCTGAAGCATTTTAAAAATATATCCATCCTCATCCTTTATTGGGCTTCACTTTTTTCTCATTTTTAATTCTGATGCATTAGACTGCAACTCCAATCAACAATGATCCTGCTAGCTAGGAGTTATACTCCAATACAGCTGGAAGGTGCTAGGTTGGGTCAGGCTGAGGCAGGGCTTAGCCCAAAGTTGGGCAACCCTTTATCTTGCTGCGGGTCACATTCCCATGTGACTAACCCGTCAGGGCTGTGTGTTAGTGGTGTGCAAAGTTAGAGCTAGCACTGTATGGGCCTTCCTCTTTCTCTTTCTGCTTCTGTCACTCCTTTCTCTGGCTTTTCCTCCCTGTTGCTGTCTCCCTCCCTCCCTCCCTCCCTCCCTCCCTCTCTCTCTCTCTCTCTCTCTCTCTCTCTCTCTCTCTCTTCCTATCTTGTTGGCTCTTGCCAGAGGTCTGAACTGACTGCATGCAGAAAGCTTCTGAAATTAGGTTTAGGGCTGATGACATTAAGATGGAAGGCACAAGTGGCCACAAGCTGCCCACTCCTTGTCTAGCCTCAGCTGTGCCGATCTTCTAGTTCAAGGCTCCAGCGTCCCCAACAGTCACTTCTTATCCAAGGCATTGTCACTCTCTGTAATGGTTGCATCACATAGAGAAGTACAGGTCCAGTCTGTTCGGTTGCTGTGTTTCTATTCTCCCCTACTTGTTTTTGAGCATTTTAAGAGAGAAGATGCATTGGAGAGATTCTGTGCAGCCCATTTGGAAAAGCGAAAAGGGAGCCTGCACAGGGTAAGTCCTTTCCAAAATGCACTGAGTTTAATAAGGGATTTGGAGGCACTTGAGGACATTCTCCCTTCTGATCTGGACATTTCCCCTTCTTGTACTACATGAGCAAGTCCCAGGGAAAGGAGTCCTGTGCGGCTGCAGTATGGCATGCTGGCACAGGATTGGATCAGAGCCCGCTGATTCCAGATGACAGCATCCATTCACTGTGATCCAGACGTTTGCAGAGCAAATAGTCCCTGATGACTCAGGAAAGCAAGCCAAGCAGTGGACACTGCCTGGGAAACAGAACTGCAAGCCAACCTGATCAGGTGGGAATCATTCCGGGGTGCCAGCTGGATAATCTGTGAAGCACGATGCACACATGCATGTACACAAACTGATTACATTGCTCTTGGTTACGGTTCAATTGATGGGCGGCAGCTGAGTGCTTGAACTGGTTCCATTGAAAAGCATCCCGCATGGGGTAAAACTAAAGTGAAACAGGCAAAAACTAATAACCGAATGCTGTTGTGAAGCAGGGCTGCAGAACCTCTCTCAGCTTTCATTCTGTAAGACGGAAAATACTTTCCCTAAGGTTTTGCTACACATATGGGTATGGCCACTTTTGCTTTTCACCTTGCCCACTTTATTTATTTATTTATTTAGAATATTTTTATGCTGCCCCATTCGCAAAAAGCCTTGGGTCAGCTTACAAAACAAATAAACAATCATAATTACCTAACAAATCTGGAGACATCTCGGCACAGATATAAAATCAATAAATGCAATTAACAATTAAAATAACGTTTAAATAAAAAGGTCTTGGCCTGGCGCTGAAAAACAAATAACGACGGCACCAGGCAGACCTCTCTGGGGAGCTCATTCCATAGGTGGGGCACCACCGCAGAGACGGCCCTCCTCCGGGTACTCACCCTCCTAATATCTTTCCCGGAGGGTTCCCGGAGAAGGGACTCTGCCGCCGATCTCAAGGGAATGAATGCAGAATGCAGCCCCCAGAAGCATCTCCCAATTTGAATTCAGCTGAAAGAGGTTCAGCATCCATGTTTTGAAGTGATGAACATGTAAGTATGAAGCAATCCTTGAATCCCATGTAATCTTAAGGCAAACTGATTGCACCAACAGTGCCATTAATACTGACTCTTCTGAGTACACAGGGAAAGGTTGCAAAAAGCCCTCCAACCCGAGCTGTGCTGGCATCAGTGTCTCTGAACATCACAGATTCCTTGTTCTCAGTTCTGCCTGATGCACAAACACTCATTGCCACATCACCATATTAATCTTAGGTCATTCAGCATGCAGCTATTCTTACTCTCTCTTTCTCAGGTAACAGTCTGACTAATCCCAGCAGGTGCTGCCACATTTAACCATGTGTGATCCTCGTCATGACACCTGTTACTATTTCAGTACTGAGACAAGAGCTGCTCTGTGTTCCCAAGTGTCCTCTAAGTTCTCCTCCAGCACTGCAGTTTGCTGGGATGCCATTATATTAGCATATCTGGAAAATGCAACAGAACAGCAACATCAGGATGACTTTGGGAAATGCTCCATGTTTTCCACATTTCTCATGAGAATTTCTGAGTGAGATGCAGTCCTGGAAGGTTCCGTGTGTCATGAACAGGTACCTTCCCTCTGTTCCTCTTGTTTATCAAACTCAAAACAAAACCTTTGAAGTGCAGTTCTTCTATTGAAACTTAACTGGTCACAGAAGAGTATGAACTATCCAGAGCACTTTGGCTATAGCATAGTATAGAAATGAAATCAATAATTATAATAACTCCAAATAGCCTTCTATTAAAGGTGAAGGAGAAACCTCTGCCCAGATAAAGAGCAGAATCCAAACTGAAACTTCCCCTCTGTCTCTCCCTTTCAGTAAAGCTTCTGACTCCACCTCCAGGCTGGCTCCTGCTCCTTGAGGGCTAGATGGCAGGAATACCTAAAACCTTGTAAATAGGCAGCTCATCTCTGACTAGTTCCAGGAGTTCCTCTTGCATCTGCTCCCACTCCCACCCTGAGCAACTTTCCTCCCTTTCCAAGACAGGCAGATTCCTATGCTCTGTTTGAAAAATGCCACTGGGTAACCTTGAATCAGTGAGAAGTGGATCAATCTATCTGAGCAGACTGTACTGAGTGAGAGATGGGCCTGCTCTCTACACGGTGGCCGTTTTTGTCCTGTTGGACAAAGAGAAGTATTGCAAGGACGAATGAGTGGCTGCAACTGGTGGGATCACAGGGCCTGCTAAGCTGGCAAATGAGCAGTCCCTTCCGCTCTAATGAGCGGTTCTCATTTCAATTTAATGAACCACGGGTTATTACACCAAGAGCAAACATCAGGCCTGCATGCATCTACCACAGGACTGGCCTCAAGGGTAGGCCTGGTGGCCACCTGTGTAGGGCCCACCTCCCAGCAAGAGTCCACTAGCAAGAATCCCCCGGACCTGCTGCTTCCTTTCAGCATTGCAACTTGCAAGGTTCCCCTGCCTTGCTCTTTTGCCCAGACATGGTGGTTGGGGTGAGGGCTGCAAGCAGCTGCTGACTTACCTCCTGCCTCCTTGTCGGTTATGCAAACAAGTAGTAGCAATGATGGAGAAAAGGATAAGGAGTGAGGCAGCAAAAAGTGGACTCACCTATTGAGGATACTTTGCCCAAGAGCCCTTGGGTAGTTAGTCTGAAATATGACAATTTAGAAGTTGAAATATTACTGTTGCATTTGGACATGTCATATTCATAAAGATTCCTTTGTTGTCCTTGTTGGCATTCCTCACCGCCACTATCCAGTGCAGACTTTGTAAATTCTTTGGAAGAAGGGACCTGCTTCTTTCTTACATTAGTTAAGCATCATACAGTGCTGACCCCGTGTTTTTGCTGCAATAAGCTAGAGAAAGATTACATCACTTCACCAGAAGACCAGCTTCTTAAGCAGCTGATTTGCCTCGCCAGTTTTACAGGACTGTGTATAAATTCGGAGAGAAGCGGGATTCAAATACTCCTCTGAAGAAGAGCAGTTTGAGTTTGTGGCCTGATCTTTGGGCATTGATTATTAATATATATTAATAATCAATCATAAGCAAGTGCAGAGAAATGCATGTTGGGGCAAAAATCCCAACTTCATGTATACCCTGATGGGATCTGAACGAGCAGTGACTGGGCAAAAGGGGAATCTTGGGGTAGTGGTGGACAGCATGATGAAAACGTTGGCCATGGCTGCTGTGAAGAAGGCAGACTCCATGCTGGGCATCATGAGAAGTGGAATAGAGAATCGAACTGCCAAAATCTTACTTCCCTTCTGCAAATCTTTGGTGCTACTGCACTTGGAATATTGTGTTCAGTTCTGGTCACCTTGCCTGAAAAAGGACATTATTGCGTTGGAAGAAGTACAGAGAAGGGCAATGAAAATGACAAAAGGGCTGGAGCAGATCCCTTGTGAGAAGCAGCTACAACAGCAGGGACTGTTCAGCTTAGAAAGAAGGCGAATAAGGGGAGACATGGAAGAGGTGTGGAGAAAGTAGAGGAGGAGAGACATTTTACTCCCTCTTCCTTAATACTTGAACCAGGGTCATCCCATGAAGCGGATTGGTGGGACGTCTGCACCACAAGTGTGAGTGCAAAGATAGGGCTTTATGGCTCAGCCTTCCTTAACCTGGTGCCTTGGACTCATTTAATGTCAAAAGCCCTCTGCAAGCAATCCATGCAGACCTCTGACATGTGCAACCTGCGCCTCTCTTGGCAACCTGCTAGGTAAGAGGTATAGGTGGCAGGAAGGGATGGCAGGGCCGGGGGGAGAGAGAGAGAGAGAGAAGGAAAGAGGGAGAAAGAAGCCGCCCCGAGGCTTCGGCGAATGGGGCGGCATAAAAATGTTTTAATAAATAAATAAAAATAAAATAAAAAATAAAAAGAAGGGAAGATATGACTGGCAGGATGTTCTTCTACACATACATAACATATAATTAAAACTATGGAATCTCCTGCCTGAGGAAGTGATGATCTGGATGACTTTAAAAAGGGATTGGACAGATTCCAGAGGGAGGAGGCTGTCAGTGCCCACTAGTCTTGCTGGCCATGTGCTACTTTCTTTACCAGAGGTGGCATGCCTGCATACACCAGCTGCTGAGGAGCTTGGGCAGAAGGAGGTCTTGCACCCATCCTGTTGAGGGATCCTGTGAGCTGCTGGTTTGTCACCATGTGCATGGAGTTCTGGACTGGATGGACCTTTGATCTGATCCAACATAGTTTATCTTATGTTCTTAGTATTAGACTTGAAATATTCCCCATGACCATTTTGGAATCTTAAAAACAGGCCAGTCCTAATGCACACTTGTTTCTTGTTTTTATGCTCCCAAGACTTTACTTGCAGTTCAAGGTGACCTTGGCTGCTGTCCTTGCTCTGTGGATGTATTTCTGGTATTTTTTCAGCACCAGACATTACTTTGCTGATGAGCAAGAATACATTGTGTCCCTGCCTATGTTTACACACACAAGGTTATTTTATAGAAGTAATTGAAATCTCTTAACAGTCCTACCAAATGCAAATGAAATGTGATCACTTTAAATGGCTGGATTAGTAGCCAGAAAGCAACTTTGGAATATTGAATTTGCCTCGAGAAACAGAATGCTTTAGAAGTGAGAGATGGAACTAGTCAATGATTTCAGTGTGAACTGTTGCCCAGCAGCCCTTTGTCAATCACTGGGTCAGTCTAGTATAGCCTTCCCTTCTCATGGTGCCCAGTGCAACTCAGATGCACCACCCATGCACAGGAGAAACCAATAATTATTGCTCCCAAATCAAAGTTTGTCTTTCCTACAACTTCTAGTAATCAGCACAAAAATACGTGGGTCTGATCTGCATCAAAGGAGGCCTCTCGCTCTGTTTGCATGATGCCTGCTTGCTCGTTATGCTCCTACTCCTCCTCAACTATAAATTAACTTGAATAATATTAGTCCAGAGTAGAGCAAGAGGTTGAGAAATCCTTGATTTTCTTGAAAACACCACTAAAAGGTGAGTCTCCCCTCAAATTCAGGTTTGGGTTGCCTGTGAGGTTAGAATGTAGCAACTGAGAGGGGAGACTCACTTTCCCTTTGTCTGGAAAGCATAGTCAGTGCAAATGCAACGGCTGGACTACTGACTAGCGCGCAGTGTTGCAGACATGTTACATGCCTTGAAAAACATGCACAGTTTGCTAATTGTTTTTGGACCTCAATTCAGTTGTTGGTTTTAACTGAAGGGATTGCCCGTCTTGCCTGTGTAAGGGATTGCCCGTCTTGCTATTCAGATCTTTCATAAGAGACCCTCTTGAAGGTGCAGTTGCCAGAAGCCTGTTTGTGAATTCTGTGAAAAAGAGCATTATCCTGTATTATACATGAACTGGACTCCCACAGGAATTACGATTGTCCCCCAGCTTTTAGAATGGGGGTGGATACGCATCCTTTTAATTTAGACATGGGCAGTGTGATCTAGTGTGGCTGCCTGCATCCTACTGAGCGGGAGGATTTAGGCATCCTATCAAGATGGAAGGTAGCTAAAGTGCCACTGGGATGGGGCCTCACCCCTCTTTCTGCCCTGCCTCCAGGATGTCCGTCCATGGCTGTGAGGTTGGTCTTCTGATCTCAGAACCATGCCATACTTTCCATGACAACTGCAATAGCCGGGGGTGGCTGCTCTGAAGTCAGATTCCACATTTGGACTTTGGAATGCATTTCTGAGGTCAGAGCTGGGGGTTCAAATTTTCCAGTGGCCATCTAAACTCTGCCTAGAAGTCACAGAATTCCTCCATAGATCATGTTGTTGTTTTAAGGAAGTAATGTTTTCAACAGCCTTTCTTTTATTATTTATTTCTATAAATGTTCCATAAATAAAATAGAACATCCTGTCTTAGTGAAGGTGTGGCTGTGAGCCTTCAATGCACTTTTTGCCATGTTTGGAGAAATGGCTCATGCCCTGGAGTGGGAGATGTAGTCTGCTGCTAACTTGAAATATTCCAATGAGTGGAACAGCCACAATTCAGTGGTAGAGCAATTGACCTTTCCAGTTCAGTATGTTTTCAAGCTGTTCTGTGCTGGTTCCAAACGTCAGAGTCTTAAATGCTCATGGTGGGCATGTCATGAGCTGAGCTGGCTGGAGCCAGGGATCAGACTAGATGGCCTAGGAGACCCCTTCTGACTCACTCTGTTTCTATGTTTCCAAATTGTTTGGGAGCAAATTGCTTGAATGACAATCACCCACATCAGCCTGACCACACTTCAAGGTTAGCAACAGAGGCACTTTTCACTTGTGCACCTTTGAGGGCAAACAGGTGAGCAAGTACACAAGAGAGGACCTTTGTTGTAGTTCCACACCTGGAATATGTTGTAATTGCAACTTTTTAGGAAGGGCCTGATTATGTTCTGTTGGGTTGTTCTACCAGGGAGCTGCAACTCATGTAAAATTAAATTATAATTTTAATACTGTAAGCTGCCTTGGGAGGGCTTCTGCCTTCACAGGCTGCCTGGAAACATTGTAAATAATAAATAAAGAAATGACATTGCTACACAGGAAGTAAAGTTAACTCCACTTCAAACCCTTGGTCTATCTAGCTTAGTAATGTTGACCTCAGCCTTCTTCAACCAGATGCAATCCAAGTGTTTTGGACAACTTATTTCAGTCACAGCCAACATGCCCACTGGTTGTGGATGATGGGAGTTGTAGTTCAAAATTACTGGTGTACACCAGGTTTAGGAACACTGATTGATACTCACTGGCAGCAGCCCTCTGGGTTCCCAGACTGGAGCCTTTCCAGCCCGACCTGGAAGCACCATGGATCAAACCTGGCCGTAGGCAGGCAAAGCGTATGTTTTCTGCCAGTGAGGAATGCCTCTTTTTGCCTGAGAACTTGGAGTATAACTACCAATCAATGTCATACTAGACCAACCAATAGCCTGCCTTAATGTCAGGTAACCTCCATACACTTATAGCATTAAGGGCATGTTGTGATGGTGATAGTTTTACTGGGAAGCAATGCCATGAAGATAAAAGCCAGTTCTGCCCCCAGGAAGCTCCCACTTGATGTGTGCTTGCTTGGTTAGTTTTCTGATTCCTTCTGCCCTGCACTCTCCTGCCCAACCTCTATTCTCCTCGCTTCACTGCAGCCGAATATTCCCCTCTAAATTGCCCTTCCTGCAGATAGACAGCATCATAAATCCCTCCCATAAAGGCCGTGCCTTTGACAGCAGGCTTTCAGCTGTGCCAATCTCTCCGCAGCTCTTCATGCTTGGATTCTTTTGGGTGCGTCACTTCATAGCCAAGGTATTTGGTCAGCTTTTGTCACCTTTTGCTCAGGTCGGGTCTCTCGATGGACAGTTTGTACGATCTAAGCCAAGGGTGATCAGCTGAATGGGAAGATGGGGCAGCCCTTGAGAGCTCTGTGTTGTGTGCTCAGGAGGGCAATTCCTTTGGCTGCTTTGGTGCATTTACTCACGATGCTCACCTCAATTAAGGTGCATGATTTGGAGTGAAGCCTTTATTTTTGAAGAAGCTGAGCAAGGACTGGGGATGAGCATGAATCATGGCTGAGCTGGGACTGAGCAGTGGGCACAGAATATGAATTTGCTCAATGGTGCTGCTAGTAATTTTCTACTTTGGGCCAAATGATCCTGCAGGATCATCCTTAAACATCCACGCGTACTTCTTCACTTTACTTGGGAATATGTGGAATTTTGTTATGGAAAAGGATAATATATTTAAAAAGTAAAAATAACAACATCTCTGACCATGTGTATGCCTGATCAACAACCCAATGAGTGTTTGTTTGTTTATTAGTATCTACTTTTCTACCCAAAGATAGCTCTTGAGGTGACTAATGGCACACAGAGATAGGTATAAAATGTGCTTAATAAGACAATGACAATGAAGAAGCGGAATAAAAAGCAGAGGAGGAGGAGCTTTATTTGATTTGTACCTTGCTTATCTACCACAAATTGGCACGCGAGGCCATCAGCCCTGGCATAGCCAGCCCTTGCTTGCCATAGCCTCTTCACCTATTGCTCTCAGGGTAGACATTTGGGACCCTTCTGTACTGTGGACCCTGAAAGTCACCCCAGTGTCCAGTCCTGGCTGTATCATTGCCTCCATTGGCATCAGCCTCCCCACTACCCCATTTTTTGGTGAGAGTTCTCCAGGAATATGCTGGGTTGCTGCTGCTCAAGCTGTGGGCTGCCTGGATATTCTGAGGGTATTTTCAGAGTCTTGTTGATAGTGATCTTGTTCACTCATTTTCCCCAGCTCAGCTCTAGAAACAGTAAGATGAAATTTATGGTTTGCTTTACTTTCCCAAAGCCCATAAGAGGTAACAGAAGCTTCTGAAACACCCTTAAATCACAAGGAGTAGCTTAGCATCCATGCACCTATCACATCGGGAAGGATTTTGTAAGAATTTAAAAAAAAAAAACTTTTCTTAAACCAATGAGGTCAACTGTCAATAGATGTAGAGGAAGGTTGTGACTCATGGGAGAAGAAAGGGGGAAGAAAAGGGAAGGGGAAATCTCACACATCAACTTTAAGATGAAAGCAAAAAGGTTAATCTAACAAATTACCCTTGATTACTGCCCTTGATCCTGGATGTAGCATATAACTGTCAGGACTAGAAGCCACTAGTTTTTTCTCCAAGAAATTGTCTAATCCTTACTTAAAGCCATCCAAATTGCTGGCCATTACTACATCTTGTAACAGCATATTCCATAATTGAAATAAATCCTGTGTGAAGATGTGGGGTTTTTTTTAATTGCCCTGAGTCTTCTACTATTGAAGTTCATAGGATGATGCCAATTTCCATTATTACGGGAAAATGTTTCTATCTGCCTTTTTCTATGGAAGAAGAAAGGAGGAAGAGAAAACCCAGAAGGGGTACATGCAGAAATTGCACCATTGGCTGAGGTAATAGAAGATCTGCTTAAATACAGATAAGGCTAAAAAGTGGGGCTGCACGTATGAAATCTGTACAGAAATTTGTGCACATTTCTCCTCATTTTTTGAGTTTGTACACAGTTCTATCTAATATGAAACTAAATGTGCCACATTCTTGTGACCAATTTCCCTAATATAGTTACATTTTAATGTTATTTTTACACATTTTCATATCTTTGTACTTGTTCGTCAATACAAACATGTTTTGATTAGAGAACATAGCTGTAAAATTTGGAAAATTTTGAAGTACAGCTGGATTTTGGTACATTTATTGATTCAGAAGTGCAAATGCTCTCCTCCAAACCCTAAACAAGCCTTCTAATTCTTTGAGTAAAGCAGTAACACAATAGGAAACCTAGTTCAAAATGTCGACACCAATAAGCAACCTGTCATCTCCTAGTCTTCCTGTAGAGACTGGCTTCTCAATAAAACTTTTGCTGCAAACGAAAGCCAAACTGATGCAAGGCATCAGCGTGCCTATCTTTGTACCTGTTGGTGTTATATTGTTTATTTTCTTTCATTAGCTGTCTGCGAAATTCTAGCATGAAATGGATTAAGAGGTCTAATGAAGACAGATTAATTTCTATCTTTTTCTCCTATTTAGTAAATCCCTAAGAGGAAAAAAGGAGATTATGGATTTGTCAGGTGTTGAGAACAGAATGCTTTTAAAAAAATCCCCATAATGCTAACATTAAAATGGGCAGATAGGATGTATTTGATCTTATTGTTCTATCCAACATGTATGCATTATGCAGATTCCTTCTGCCTCTGAAATGGAAACTCTAATCATACTTGATTAAAAGAACTTCATGCTAAAAATCTCGATTTAGCAACACTCCAGAGTACCCTTGAAAGTCTCTGAAATGCACACTTTTATGAGAACAGATATTGTCTGAATCCAAGATATATTAACAATTCTGATCAATTCTCTCTCCACACTTACATCGCAGATTGGTTTGGTTTTCTGTATCACAACTGTGAGTGCAAGCAAGGAGAGGGAGAGATGGTGCCCTCCATGTGCCTTGGACTCATTTAATGTCAAAAGCTCTCTGCAAGCAATCCATTCAGACCTCTGACATGGGCAACCTGCTCCTCTCTTGGCAACCTGCTAGGTAAGAGGTAGGAGGTGGCAGGCAGGCAGGTAGGAAGAGAAAGACTGACAGAAGGAAAATTTGAGTTAGAAAAGGAAAGACAGAAAGAGGGAGGAAGAAACAAAGTAGTAGAAAGAAGGAGGCAAGTAGGGAGAGAGAGATGGACTGGTGTGTTTGTGTGCGTGAGAGAGAGAGAGAGAGAGAGAGAGAGAGAGAGAGAGAGAGAGAGAGAGAGAGAGAGAGAGAGAGAGAGAGAGAGAGAGAATGAGAGAGAGAGAACCCACTGACTTTTGGTTCTGGTTCCATTCATTGCCTACATGCCACCCTCAATGTATTCCCCTGGTCTCTAAGGGGAGAGATGAAAGAGTCTGGTACAATATCCATCTTTCTGGTAAGCTGTTCAGCACTGACTGATGGATGTTGTGTTACCCCGCATTGTTTTACCAGGTACATATTTTACTCCGAGGACTGCAAGTCTTTTTATTCCAAGAACAGAGCCAGATCAGGAGTTGTGGCTTACTTGGCATTTTCTATTGAACTTCTCAGAGCAGTGGCAAGGACTGAGAAAGCCAAGGTCAAAATACCTGCTCAGACATGCAGCTCATTGATTCATCCTCAACTAGTCACCATCTTTCAGTCACAGAGCTCTCTGTGCATAGTGGGGGAGAGGGGGAGAATTATGTGGCCTTTACTTGTCTGGACAGAGGGGATGCTAAGAAGGTAATAAAGGTGTATCCTTTTCATAAACTTGAAAATCTACATTTCCTGATATTTTGCAAAGAAAATTTCTAGGCCTTATGATTGCCTAGATGCTTAGGGTCTGAGGCTAGAATATACTAAAGGGTCACCAAACAAGTCAAGCAAAACATGAGTCCCATATTAATTATTTCACCAGTTTGTACATCCTAGGCTCTAAGGGAGAAATCCTATGCATATTTATACAGACAAAAAGTCCCACAACATCCAGGATTCCACAGGCTGCCATGCTGGGTGGGCAGTGCTGGGAGTTATACAACTTAGTTGTCTAAACATGCACAGGATTGCATTCTAAATAATTTGCAGTGCAAGCTAGATTGTAGAGACAAACACTGGAATCCCAGGAAAAGGACTGAACAGAAGAATCACTTTCTGAAGAGAAAGTGATGGGTAGATAAGAATCTCACCCTATATTTTAGATACCGTGGATAGAACAGCTGCATCTTCCAAAATTAGAACAGATCATTAGGTGGAACAGATCAAACTGGAGAGATGATCTGGAAGATGTCAGAATTCCACACGCTAATACAATTTTCAAAAACCAGAACACCCCATCTAAGTCTGTTCCCTCTCAGCCAAGCATAAGCAAATACAATGTATGTTTTAATAGCCTACGACTTATACATTTGGAAGAGATTAACTAAGATTGCCTTTCCTTAGCCTTCACATTTTGTTGCTCTGTATGCCAGACTGGAAAAACATAGTACAATCATTCTCAAGGACTTAGTTACTTTATATGTGGTGGGGATGGGTGGCCTTAATTTAAGGCCATTTCACCCTCTCCCCTCCCAAATGATCATTCCCCATCATTAATTGGCTGCATCATAACACAGCTCTTCTGCAGATGAAGAATCACATACTCATAAAAATTCCATAATATAAACAAGGAGAACTGGCTGCAAATCCTATTTGGACAGATGTATTGCCTGATTATGGAGCAGAAGACCTCATCTGGGCTCCATGCCACACGAGATTAATATTCAATGCACACTGTTTTCCTTCTGGATAATGTAACGTTCTCATACATCTGTAATTTTGTTTTTCTTCTGTAAGGATGAAAGCTTGCTCTCTGTGCAGGCAAACCTACTCTGTGGTAAAGCCCACAATTATATTTCCCCCTTAGCAAGAAATAATCACTTCACCAATGTGGCATTTATTGACTTTTTCAACTGTGGCTTCTGTTTTCCCATGCAATGCAATCTATAGAATTCTTGTACTGTGCTTCCCACTATAATTTGTGCTAAGCTTGGTATTTTTTTTATTTTTTTCAGTTCTTTGGCTAATGTGATTGGCATTCTGATCCGCGCTTGTCACAGTGATGCAAACACTGGCTTGTGTCTCAACTCGGGCAGCATTTAGTGCTTTGTCAATGCAGGAGAGCTATCCAGTTTTGCACAGCCTAGGCCAAGACAGTCACCAAGAAATGGCAGATGAGCGCTGAGCCAGCATGCAGTTTAGACTGAGTCAGATCATCTAGTCATGGATTGTCTGTGCTTGGAATGGGAACCCTTTTTTTCTATGAACCTAGTGGGGTGGGGCTCCATAGGAACCTGGAATGTAAGATCCATGAATCAAGGCAAGCTGGATGTGGTCAAACAAGGGATGACAAGACTGAACATCGACATCTTAGGAATCAGTGAACTAAAATGGACAGGAATGGGTGAATTTAATTCTGATGATCATTAGGTATACTACTGCGGGCAAGAATCCCTCAGAAGAAATGGAGTAGCCTTCATAGTCAATAAAAGAGTAGGAAAAGCAGTACTGGGATACAATCTCCAAAATGACAGAATGATCTCAGTTCGAATCCAAGACAAACCATTCAACATCACAATAGTCCAAGTCTGTGCCCCAACCACTGGTGCCAAAGAGGCTGAAGTTGACCGGTTCTATGAAGACCTACAAGAACTTCTAGAATTAACACCCAAAAATGATGTCCTTATCATCATGGGGGATTTGAATGCTAAAGTAGGAAGCCAAAAGATAACTGGAATAACTGGCAAGTTTGGCCTCGGAGTACAAAATGAAGTAGGGCACAGGCTGGTAGAATTTTGTCAAGAGAATATGATGGTCATAGCAAACACTCTTTTCCAACAACCCAAGAGACGACTCTACACATGGACATCACCAGATGGTCAACACAGAAATCAGATTGACTATGTGCTCTGCAGCCACAGATGGAGAAGCTCTATGCAGTCAGTAAAAACTAGACCAGGAGCTGACTGTGGCTCAGATCATGAGCTTCTGCTTGCAAAATTTAGGCTTAAATTGAAGAAAGTAGGGAAAAGCACTCGGTCACTCAGGTATAACCTAAATCATATCCCTGATGAACATACAGTAGAGGTGACAAATAGATTTAAGGAATTAGATCTGATAGACAGAGTGCCTGAAGAACTATTGACGGAGGTTCGCAACATTGTACAAGAGGCAGCAACTAAAACCATCCAAAGAAAAAGAAATGCAAGAAAGCAAAATGGCTGTCTGAGGAAGCTTTACAAATAGCTGAGGAAAGAAGGGAAGCGAAAGTCAAGGGAGAAAGAGAAAGATACACCCAACAGAATGCAGAATTCCAGAGAATAGCTAGAAGAGATAAGAATGCCTTCTTAAATGAACAGTGCAAAGAAATAGGAGAAAACAATAGAATAGGGAGGACCAGAGATCTCTTCAAGAAAATTGAAGATATGAAGGGAACATTTCATGCAAAGATAAAGGACTAAAATGGCAGGGACCTAACAGAGGCAGAAGAGATTAAGAAGAGGTGGCAAGATTACACAGAAGTACTATACAAGAAAGAGCTTAACGTCCCTGATAATCACGATGGGGTGGTCACTGACCTCGAGCCAGACATCCTGGAATGTGAAGTCAAATGGGCCTTAGGAAGTCTGAACAACAACAAAGCTAATGGAGGTGACAGTATTCCAGCTAAGCTATTCAAAATCTTAAAAGATGATGCTGTAAAAGTGCTACACACAATATGCCAGCAAATTGGGAGAACTCAACAGTGGCCACAGGATTGGAAAAGGTCAGTTTACATTCCGATCCCAAAGAAGGGCAATGCCAAAGAATGTTCAAACTACTGCACCATTGCACTCATTTCACACGCTAGCAAAGTTATGCTCAAAATCCTACAAGCTAGGCTCCAACAGTATGTGGACTGAGAATACCAGAAGTACATGCAGGATTTCGAAGAGGCAGAGGAACGAGAGATCAAATTGCCAACATACGCTGGATCATGCAGAAAGCTAGGGAGTTCCAGAAAAACATCTACTTCTGCTTCATTGATTATGCTAAAGCCTTTGATTGTGTGGATCACAACAAACTGTGGCAAGTTCTTAAAGAGATGGGAGGACCAGACCATCTTATTTGTCTCATGAAAAACCTATATGCAGGTCAAGAAGCAACAGTGAGAACTGGACACGGAACCACTGATTGGTTCAAAATTGAGAAAGGAGTTCGGCAAGGCTGTATCCTGTTGCCCTGTCTATTTAACTTATATGCAGAGCACAACATGAGAAAGGTGGGGCTAGAGGAATCACCAGTTGGAATTAAGATTGCTGGGAGAAATATCAGCAACCTCAGATATGCAGATGATACCACTCTAATGGCAGAAAGTGAAGAGGAACTAAAGAGCCTCTTGATGAGGGTGAAAGAGGAGAGTCCAAAAGTTGGCTTAAAACTCAACATTAAGAAAACTAAGATCATGACATCCGGTCCTTTAACTTCCTGGCAAATAGATGGGGAAGAAATGGAGGTAGTGACAGATTTTATTTTCCTGGGCTCCAAGATCACCTCAGACGGGGACTGCAGCCAAGAAATTAAAAGACGCTTGCTCCTGGGGAGGAAAGCTATGGCAAATCTAGACAGCATAGTAAATAGCAGAGACATCACCCTGCCAACAAAAGTGCAGGTGTTGTCAAGGCTATGGTTTTCCCAGTTGCAATGTACAGCTGTGAAAGTTGGACCATAAGGAAGGCTGAGCACCGAAGGTTTGAGGCCTTTGAATTGTGGTGCTGGCGGAGGCTCCTGCGAGTCTCTTTGCGAGCAAGGGGATTAAACCGGTCAGTCCTAGAGGAGATCAACCCTGACTACTCTTTAGAAGGCCAGATACTGAAGATGAAACTCAAATACTTTGGCCACCTAATGCGAAGGAAGGACTCCCTGGAGAAGAGCCTAATGCTGGGAACAATTTAGGGCAAAAGAAGAAGGGGACGGCAGAGAATGAGGTGGCTGGATGGAGTCACTGAAACAGTCGGTGTGAGCTTAAGTGGACTCCGGGGGATGGTTAGGACAGGAAGGCCTGGAGGAATGTTGTCCATGGGGTCGCAATGGGTCATACATGACTGTGCGACTAACCACAACAAATTGGGGTGGGGATGAGGGGGCACCACTGAGTGGAGTTCATGCCCAAAATAGGTGATTTTTGTGGCAGTCCATAATTGCATAGCTCTTTCTTTCTGTGCCATACTGTAATTAGGAAAGGGTCATATGGAAAGGAACTGAAGGTAAAACTACCAACATCTTGCCTTTTATGTAAGCCCATGGTGTAACTGCACTTGGAATGCCTGCCACCATACCTCAGAAAGGGTATTATAGAGCTGGAGAAGATGTACAAGACGGCAACCAAAATTATCAAGGGGGGGGGGTGGACTAGCTCCCTTAGGAGCAGGCCCAGATCCAGGAAAGAGGGGGGCAATTGCCCTCCAGTAGCCAATTCACACACATTTTACTTTTTTTTCAATGGACGAACAAGCGAAGGAAGGAAACTGTTTTGGTCTGAGCCAGTACAAGGAATTTCCTCTCTCTTTCCTCCCTTTTATACACTTCACATTTTCACTTCCCAAGTACAAATCCCAGCAATATAGAGGTGAGAATGGCCCTATTTTAGGACACCAAGCTGTATGAACCTGCCTGAGCTGTTTAAATTGCTAACATTTAGTTTTATATTTTCAGTGATATTTTTATGACTTTTTACCATAACTGATATTTTAGACTGCCTTTTCTTAATTGTAAATTGCCTAGAGAGCTGCAGCTGTTGGGCTGCACAGAAGTAAAGATAATGATGGCGATGACAATGAAGGGATGGAATGGGATGTTCACAGAGAAGAGCAATGGCACCAGGACTGGTGACCCAGGAGATCTAGGTTCTGGTCCCCACTCAGCCTTGAAACTAACTGAGTGCCCTTTGTCCAGTTACTCACACTCAGACTAAGCTGCCTCACAGGGAGGTTGTTGAGATAGCAGCAGGATATATTTCACTCTGAAAAGCACATTATAAAGCTATTAAATAAATACAGTAGCAGGGAGTTTCTTCCTTTGGTTTCAGGAGCAACAAATGAATGAGAAGAGTTAATCCACACAAAGTGAAGAATTTACAAGTATGATTTATCAAAGTCTAGCTTTGCTTAGGAATTTATCAAACCTTAGCCTCACTTAAAACATAGTGAAGGAAATTAAGTGTGTCTTTGCATAGCCTTTCTATAAAAATCTGGCAAAGAACGACGGTCCAGGCAAGCTTCATTGCTCTGTACACATCCCAGAGTATGCCCCACTGAACTGAAAACAGTTGATGGGTAGCCGGGTGGGAATTGAGATGTGACTGCTACCTATTTATGTTGAATTTGCTTTGACTTGGGAAGGAGGGCGATGGTTGAATTATTGAGTTAAGGGGGTAATTATAACTAAAGGGAAATTGGTTTTGGATCATTTGGGAGTAAACTAACTGAATGAGAGAATCGATTTGGGTTACCTAGAGAGGGGTGCAAATTTATGCAATCAATGTTTCTTGGGGTAAATTGGATGGAAAATTAATTGGCTTGCTTTCGGTAAAATTTGAATACTGGTAGTTAGTGTAAAGTTCCCATATATACAAAAATAGCATATACAAATTCTGTGCAGATTTGTCCTCTATTTCAGTGGTACATGCCCTCTATTTTGGCAGTGAACAAGTGATGACCTTAGGCCTGATGAACTAATTCCTCTACAGTGTATAAATTCAACCAGTATCCAATAAAACACCATTTTAGTAGGAGTTAATTCAAAACAATCTTTGAGTTTTGAATGCAGGCATTTTTAAAAACTCAGCTGCTCAGTATAAGCACGCATAGAAATTGGAAGGAATGTAGAAAAATGAGGGGGGGAAATCCCCCCCCCCCAATTTTCCAAAGACAGAAAAGTCTTTAGACAAAAAAGGGTCTTAAAAAATTCTGGCTCCCCACCATTCAACTGTAGTGTCCAGCAGGCCCGCTTTCATTCCTGAAGACTGGAAGAATGTGCTTTTCTTCATGGGACCAAGGCATGGGAGTACGGATGTAGTATAACACAAAGAAATTTCAGCATGTTCTTCCTAGGAATTTTTATGCAATACTGAGGATCTGTTTCTTTGATCAACAGAACTGCAAGCTATATTTGTAATGGTGAGTTATCTCTCTATATCTAAGGGTTGTAACTGACCTCCTGCATTGGGGAGAATTCCCCCCAACAAGAGGTCTTAGCATTCAGGCCCAGGAGATCCCCAGAAAATGCATCCTGACTTGCCAAGAAGTGTGGGGGATGCAGTCCCCTGTTCCCAGCATCAGTGGAGAGATGCAAGCAGACACCCATTAATTGACACTTGCTTATGTAATACACATTGGGAAGTTTGGGCATGTTCTTCAAAGTAATTTATTTTTTACTGGGTTCATTCCAGCTCAGGATGGAGAGAGAGAAGCTTATTAGTGCCTAGCTGAATTCCAGTAAGAGTTGTTTATATCTAATACATGGGATTTCAAATGTAAGTGATATACTGGGGGTTTTTTTAACTTGCAGAATATTGTTCTTTTTCTCTCTCACACACAAATATTAGAGAAAGCAGTATACCAGATGTCCTGTTCAGCCACTGAAAATGCATTTGAGCCAAACTCCCCTCACAATATAAAGCATTTTGGTGCTATAAAGAATTCAGAAAAGAAAAAAAATGACAGCATTGTAGATGATCAAGATCTTTATAACCTTGTACCCATTACTTAACTCAGTTGAGATGGATGGACGGATGGTAGTTTTTTTCACTGATACAACACTGATGGAACATTTGTGTTTGTCTGGTATAATAAAAATATTATTAAAAGGTATTTAAACCAAACACTATGATAGATTGCAGGACATTTGAGAACCTGGCTTGTGTGTGTGTGCATACACATGTGTATGTGATGTGTTCATTTGTGAGGTTTGGGAAGACTTTTGAGCACAGGTGTGACTATAGGTATTGGAACTGAGGTACACCATGTGCATTAAAAATGACCCACTTGATCTAATTATAGAACCAGCATCTGTGTTATAATATAATTGATGTGTTCAAGCTTAAGCAGATCCTCCAGCCCTTGAGAATGTGAGGCAAAACTGAAAAAAAAAAAGTTTACATATCTTGTAGCTATGGAGCAAGCAGTATCTTGCATTAACAGTCAAGAGAACATGTCAAGGTCACAGATAACACGGGGAAGTTTCAAAACAGAGTCTGATTACTAGATACCCTGCTAATGTTGTACATCTGGCCTCTTGTCAGTCTATCCTTTTTGGCAGCCTCTATGCTTGTGCATTATTCATTTATTTCTTTAGCTGTGTTTCCCTTTCCCATCTCATTTTTCAGTTTTCAAGAATGTGGAAGACAAATGGAAAGGACAGAATTCTAAAAAAAGAAGAAGAAGAAAAACTCTTCCTTTTTGAGAAGCATGTAGTATTCACAACACTACATTATTAGAAGTGTTAACAGTGTATAAATATTCAGACATTTCATTAGATGATGGCCTAGAGCAGGCTTCCTTAACATGGGACCCTCGAAATGTGTTGGAGTACAGCTCCTAGCATCTCCTAGCTAGAAAGGGAGATGTAATCCAACACATCCAGGAAGCCTTAGATTGGGAAAAGCTGTGCTAGAGTATTATAGTACAGCTCTTGTATAACATTGTTTCAGGTGCTAGAGTGTCTGCGTGTCCTATTTTACAAAGGGTCCTCTATTTGAAGGGCATTCAAGGGCAGTCCTCAGTTTGAAATTATCCTCTGACTGAAGGTCTGATAAATCCAGTTTAAAGATCAAGTACTGCAAGAGGAAAAGCTGGGGCCTTGAGGTTGCCCAGCAACAGTTACTTATTTATTTAAAGCAGTTTTTACTTGCTTTTTAGACAAAATAACTCCTAGATTTATCACCTATTCAGCAGACTGAACCAGACAGACAATTGGCCTGCTCCTAGTCTTCCTTAGCATATATAAGGTGTAGTGTATTTCTATTTACGTTGTAATTGTTTCTTCATCTGATTACATACATATAAATTAGCATGCACAAACTACATGTAAATCCATGCCTTCTTGTGGACTCTTCTTGGAATGCAAATGTGATGCCCTAACACAGGTCCATCCATGTCACAGATCTCAAACAGCAGGACGGCAAAAGATCTCCACCAGAGACTCTGGTAAGATGCTCACAGCCAAGGTAACCCATGCTGAGCTGGGCAGTCCAATGGGCTGATGCAGTATGAAGCAGCTTCTCACATGTGGTTGCCTTGTGAAATTCTCTATGCAAAATATTGGTATCTGGCATAACATTTTGATTGCAGAAGAAATTGAATTGAATTTAAAGCTATAGTCTAGTCATTGTTGCAGTGCATGTAACACATTTGATTGGATACATATCCATTGTTCAAAGGAGGAATGTAGGCCCTACCTGGTTGAATCTTTTCTAGGGACACTTGGAATTCTAAGCTTCTAGCAGGCCTCAAATAATTTGAAATAAATTAATGCTAGCATGGAAGCAGAACTAAGCCAATCCTTGGCAGTTATGGGCAGCCTATAAATACATGGATATCCTAGTTTGTAAACAGAGATTAAACCAAAGGTGTCTTGGTTTGGATGCAATAGGAGCCTGTGGTTTAAATAACGCATGACAGAGGAGCTGTCACCCAGGGGAGGGGAAGGGAGAGGAAGAGGAAGAGGAGGGAGTACCTAAGTGCAAGACTTCTTATTGAGCTAGCATTTGGATATTGTTACACCTGAGCCAGGCTGCACATGCACTCGTGTGTGTGTGTGTGTGTGTGTGTGTGTGTGTGTGTGTGTGTGTGAGAGAGAGAGAGAGAGAGAGAGAGAGAGAGAGAGAGAGAGAGAGAGAGAGAGAGAGAGAGAGATCTATTGGATTAGTTGTCAGAGCTGGGCCCATACTCCAGCAGGGACCCACAGAGAAAAGCGCCTTGGATTTGCCCCTCCTCTTCACCATTGCAGCCTGTTTGATCATCTGCCTCGCATT
>NW_025335889.1:1366222-1482771 GCF_004798865.1 Varanus komodoensis
GGACACAGGCAGCAGTGACAGCGTGAAGCAAAGAGGGACAGTTGATGCCACTGCCTCCTTGCTTCCCGGCTCTCTGCTTGTCATGCAAGCAAGTGGCTGCAAAGATACGTAGGAGGAAGAGAACAGCAGCTGGTGTCTGTGGTGATAAGGCTGCGTGTCCATGGAGGGGGTCTGGACCAAGGGTCTGCAAAGTCTGGAGCTGGCCCTGGTGCCTCTGCGCAGTATGGCCCCCGTCGCCTCCTCTCCGGTTTATGGCATCCCTCAACTGCATAGTCTACTAAGGACTGACTGTGTGACTCATTGAGCCATCCCCTCCTTCATGCTGCTTAGACATTCCCATAGCCAGGTGTGCTCTGTGCTGTGCTGTGCTGGGCTGGGCTGGGCTGGGCTACGTTACGCTACCGGTGGAGAGGGATGCAATATTCTGTAAGGGCTTATACAACGGGCTCTGAATAAAACATGCCAATTACTTGGAAGAGAAATGTACCTGCATAAACATTGATTCTCACAATCTATTGTGAGCACAACATTCAAGCTTCTCTCTTTCTTCTCCTAATGACAATGGCTATATACAAGCAGGTTGCGGGATGGCGAATAATCACAGGGTACAAAGAAATAATAATGCCACAATGTGAATCGGTCACAGAAGTGGTATGACATCATTTCTTGGCCTAAACTTTCCTGAAATAGTTCTGCATACTGGCAGCCTGACATTATTTATATGCTCTAATCTGGGTAATAAGGCTTTTAAAATACAGAGTAGCTGAAGTGATTTGCTCTAAGCATCCTGGCTGTATTGTATTATGTTATACACAGGCGTGTTTCTGAAAATGTAATCCCAGACGACTTAACCTCCCAATTCTAGTACTTGCTGTGACAGCAAGTCAGGATTTAGGACAGAATGTGCGAACTCCTGCGTCACTCGGTGGCTCCAGCCATGAGGTAGCCCTGTGATTGACAGGCCTGTTGAAGCAAGGAGATGGACAGTTTGAATGAAACACCCAGCATGGTCCCAGTGCTCTGGAAGTGGAGATGTCCTCTCACTCCGAACGGGGCCAGAGAGAGATTCCAGCCAGTGCGGTGGAAGAAGGCAGCAGATGTGATGGAGGACTAATCCATAATAATGTTAAATCACTTTCATCTATTTTTAGCCAATTGTCAGGCACTGTTCATTCCATCATCAGCTCATTGATGGAATCCTCATTTAGGGATGTATGAGGATTTCATTCCTGTTCATAAGTGAACATTGTAATTGTGCAAGTGTGAATTTGCACAATTCCCCCCAAAAGGGAAAACAATTTGAAATAATTGGTCCACTGTGGAATCTGCAGGTTGCCGTCATTAAAATCTGAACTTGTTTCAATCCGCTGTGGATTTCTCCAGCATCCCTACCTGCAACAGCAAGATGAGCGACAACTAACTGCACTGTGTACAGAAACAATTATCAAAGGGTCAAACTGTAGGTTACATTAATTGCATGATGTGTGGCTGATCCTACTCTTTTTTTTTCTTTAATGGAAATTTATAGGGTCTGCTTAGGATTGGGACTTACTGGGTGGGTAGGATTAAGCTCCTTTCTTTGTTTTATCAATATCCACCTTTTTTTGCTGCAAGGAACCCTACGAGGCTTACCTAGTCCTGGAATTGTTCTTTAAAATGGCGGGTTGGATACAGGATACCTGCAGGATTGCATATCTTTGAAAGAGCCTAAGAATGCCCTGCAGCCGTGGCAGAAGCTCTTCTTTGGGTGCCTCTGCCAAACAAGATAAGGCAGGTGGCAGCCCTTTTTGGTAGTCATGTTGGTCCCTCATCTGTGGAATGGCCTCCCCCAAGGAAGCTGGCACCCCTGTTGTCACCTTTCAGCGTCGGACAAGGATGTTGTTCCTTTAAGCAACTCTTAACTCTAATGGATTGAATTGATTGCTTTTCCATGCTATTTATTTGTGCGGGGAGCTGTTCTAAATTTCCCGTGATTCTTTCCTAATATTATACAACCACCACTAAGGACTTGCACTGAAAAACAGAGGCAGCAACACATGGAGGGCTGGAGAGTTGACAAGTGAAGATGTTTTTCATAATTTTCTGATATGCGTAACTTCAGCTTTAGTAAGGGCTTCCTACAATGTGCACAGAATGTATAACATCTAAGTAGGCACTTGATTAAAAGGGTCGATACTCACTTGCATTATTCCACTGGGTTCATCTGCCTTCCACATTATTATAGTATTTTGCTTTCCTTAAAGGTTAGCAGTGTTTCCAGAACAGCTATTGATGGTTTATGTTAGATGGCGAGCAGTCTAACAGCAAGTTAATCCATGTGAACAAAAGGACACTTTTCTTCTCCTTCTGGATGCTTTTGCCCTGTCTTTCAGCTTTGTAATCTTAGAGACCGGTTAGCCTGATTTACACCTTCTGTTAAACTTAAAAAATGACTCTTTCTGTTTTTCCTCTGCCAGACTTTTTCTTTTTATTTTGCAGAGCATTTTCTTTGGCTTTTTTTTAAAGGCAGGTGCATACATTATAGCAAAAACGATGTCAGAGAGGAAAACTCTTTAGTCTGAAAACCCACTGACAGATTATGGAGACTGGAAAGTGTGAGTCATAAGATGGTTTCTTCATTTAGACTTGGCTAATACAGCATCAAGCAGCACTTGGAAAAGTACTCTGGGGAATGATTGTGCTTTCTCTCACCTTTGCACACTTTCCCTCACTCCTTTTACAAAAAGTGCAGGTTTACACGCCTGTAACTTTTGTCAGGTATTCAGCCTGGTCCAAGGGAGGCATTTTCCAATTGTGTTTTATCTCCAAGTGGTGTTTTCTCTTCTCAGAGAAGATTTCACAGGTCTAAGGTGACACACTTCTCCCAAAGCCAGGTTGAAGCCATAGCCCTTGATGGAGGAGAGCCAAAGAATTACCAGGGAAAAGAGACCAGCCTTTCCCTCCCCAAGCAGCCCATCTGGATTCTAGCTTTTCTTCTGGGAAAGGACACAGAAGTCAGGAGACGACTTCCAGTTGGGCAGTGCTTGAAGCAGAGGGAGAATGGAGATGGCACATGCCTGTGGCTTTCATTTGGGAAGAAAGAGGTTTTGAACATTGTCTTCCCAATATTTAAAATTCAAGTTGCAATCCACACAGCATGCAGTTATGGTTACAAATTAAGGCTGGAGTTTCACCCTCTTGGGCGAACTTTGCTCTTGTTTGTGCCAGAGCTGGTCCTCTTATGAGCCACACTAAGCCACTCACGCCAGGCTGGACTGGGAGAATGGATCTAGTGCTCGTGCTGCCACCTGCCCAGCGCTTCACCTTGCTGGACCCCGGCAACCACCGCTGCCCCACTCAAGTCCATTCTGCTAGCAGCCACCCAGGGAGTCCCTGCAGGTCCAAGCTGGCCCCCTGCCCCCATCATGCCGCCAGATCCCCCGACACAGCTGGCCTCTGGCTGGCCCACTGCTCCACAGGCCGGCTCATGCCTTGCTGGCCAGTTCATGGAGTGCCCTTGACGGGTCACTTTTTCTTTTGATGAATGTGCAATCTAAAGAAAAAAGTGAGTGGCTCTCTGGTCAGCAGTCTGTGGTCACTGGCAGCTTTGGTGGGCAGATGTCCCACTTTTCAGAGGACAGTACTTTACTTGAAGGGCTCTCAGAGGGCAAGCTTCTATTTGGAAGGCTATTCTGTCTCAAGAGCTTTCCAGTCAGAGTATGGTTTAAAGATAAAGAATCATCAGAAAGGAGAAGAAGAGCCTTGAAAAGACTAATTAATTTATTCCCTGGACAATAGACTTAGCAGGCACACAGGTTGCCTGGTCATGGGTCACCTGGTCACACATTTATTGCATTCCAATTGAACTGAGGACAATTATTTTGAAATGTGCATCTAGGCGTACAGATTAGTGTTTATATATTTATGCAAATTGGTCTCTTTGTGTCAGGGGCCAGTTTTCCCCCTTCAAACAGTCACAGCAACAGACTGTTCCTTTGCAAACCCCCCTCTTCATTCTCTAAGGTCTATCCAGCAAGCACTGTCTGCACAGAAGACATCCTTGTGCAGACAAAGTAGTTTGTTGAACCCAAGCTAGCAACTGCTTCTGAGAAGCCTCTCTTGAGTACCCCTGGGCCGCCTCCAGCTGGGAGGGCCCCTTCTGACAGGGCAAGCCTCTTCTCTGTCCATCACCCCTCTAGCTGGTTGACCCATTTCACCTGATGTCGCATCATGGGGTCAAGAGTCATACTGGGCTTGGGTGGCTGCAAGAGTTCTACTCCCACGCCTCCTGCCTGCAGTTGTAGGTCCTGACTATTCTCAGGCAGGAGTCTGCCTGAACAACTGGTGAGAGAGACCTTGAGATAAGTCCCTCCTCCCATTTCAACACCTGAGGATTCTGGTTTCCAGGGTTGCTCCTCGTCAGCTCAGAATCCGCCTGATCTTGGAATGTCCACCAAGAACAGCCATTCCTTTCATTTCCAAAACGTTGGCCTGTTTCTGGTGATGTGCAATTGGCCACCTATTTGGTAGGGATTGATAAAACCTGCAGGTAGGTCATGTGGAAAGAGAACGTATATAGGCCTTTTCCAAGTCTTGCTTGGTCATCCTTCATGAGACAGCGCCAAAACCTTGCAGGTCAGGGCAAGAGCCTCATGCGGCTTGGTGGAGTCTCTCAGCACTTTCCCACGGGCTTGGAAGGTTTCTCTGCTGTGCTGGCGGGAAGTGGCTGGTGCTGCAACGAGCAAGGGGAGCTGTTGCCTCAGACTTTGTCCCACATACAGTCAGCATCAAGTCCCACTTCCTGCTCAGGGCAGGTTCCATTTTAAAGCATCCCTAATAGATGGATGTCCAGTCTCTAATGCCTCCAACAGTGGAGCACCTGCTACTTCTCTGGGCAGTTGGCTCCGTTGCCCTAATGCTCTGACCATTAGGAAATTTTTCTTGATGAATAACAGAAATTTCTCTTCCTGTTACAAAGTCAATATGGAGAGTTTAAGAATTAACATGAAGCAGAAACCATAGTTGCAAGATTCCTGCATGAAACAAAACATCGAACTACCTAACTATCAAAGTCCTTTCTAATTCAAACACTCTTTGATCCTTTGATTCTATAAATATATGCCAACCTCGTCTTCCTTTAACATGCTACCTCTGCTTGGAGAAATGTCTCTTGCATTGGTGACCCACCAAGGATAGCAGACATTAATGTATATGTAGTTTTACTGTCATGAATGCAGGACCTGGGGCATGCTCAACATGTTAAACAAATTGGGGGAACATTTTTTCTTAATTTGCATGGGTGTAAGGTCATGCCTACAGGAGAGAGTATTTGTGAATAGTGAAGGAGAAGTCTCTTTCACACCAAAGCATCCATATCTTATAAGCAGATGGGAATACAAGATTGGTGATCTGTAAATGTGAGGAATTTCATTCATGAAATCAGCCTACATTTCTTCACTTCTGAAAACTGACAGTCAAGCAGATTGCACCCTGGGAACATACTAAAACCAGTCACCGATCATTCAAATCTGGGTGATAGTCACTTGGCAATGAATTCATGAATGTCAATGTCTTGAGTCAACAATGGCATTTGACCCAAAACCAACAACTCAGAAATCCAGTTGTTTCTTGCATTCCCAATGCAGCTTTTCTGAAGATACTGTGGGATATTTAAAACATGAATTGTTTTTTTCATTTTTATCAGTATGCTAATGTTGTGAAACGCAACTCCTTATTTTAACTAATTACAATATTGCTAGACCTCCTTTCAGCAACACTGTTTCCATGTAGATTTTATGAAGATCCAAATAAGATTCAATTTAAAACAAATTTAAAACTACAATAATTTGGGAAAGTCCTGGCATTATAAAAAGTCCTGATCATCTAAGGCCCTTCATGACCTTAGTCCATGTGCTTTGGTCTGTAACTCCCATCAGCCTTAGACAGTATAGCCAATGGAGAGGAATCATGATATGTGGAAACATCTGGAGGGCCACAGGTTGATCTCCCTTGTCATAGGTCCTTAATGGGTACCACAGGGAAGACACTGTTCCAGAGAGATTATAGGGGTTAGGGTTACCTGTCTATAGGGCTGAACCTGGAGCAAAACCTCATAGATAGATCTTAAAACTCTAAGTGGTAGGCGATGGCAAGCACTGATATAACTGTGGTCCCAAATGATGTGGGCTGAAAGTTCAAATCTAAGACCTTGAAATGAGTTAAAAAATGAATTGATAATTATGTCAAAAGAATTTGATGCAAGCCCTCAGTTGTTATGCCCTTAGTTCCTATGCCCTAGTCAAGCCTGCAAGTAAGTTTGAGAATATGCATCCCAAACAACCATATATATCTTTCTCCTTTAGCCTAGCCTCCCCTTTCTTCTCCTTCCTCTGTTTTCCCCCACTTGTCCCATTGCAAGCTCCTCGGGCTGTTGTACTGATGATGGTTTTGGTGATGGGGATGTTCCTGCTAATCCACATTTGCAGGGCTGACATCCTGCTATCTGTACTATCTTTCTTTTCAAACCAGTTCAAGGGCAGCCCCAAACAGGGGAGTCAATAAGACAGAAATGATGGTAGCTGTCTTCCAGTAGTGGGCACAGCTGGTGAATGAGCCTTTGCCAATAGGCACTGCTAATTCCTAGAATTAAAGAGCCGTGCTGGGAGTACTGCGGAGCCATGAGTGCATGGGTGATGTGGCTCAACTAGATGTATGCCTCTGCAGTATTTGGAAGGAGTCAGTGCTTGAGAAATGTCTCTTAAGGTCTGAAGCAACACAGCAGAAATAGGCAAACCTAACAATGAGCTTCTTAGAGTGGATCATCCTTCTTCAAAGAACCATGCACGGACCTCACTTACACTGTAAAACAGGGATCCTCAAACTTTCCCACCAGGGGGCCAGTTGAAAGCTGCTGGAGCTGGGCGCGCGCCAGAAAGGTGGTGCCGGCGGTGCGCGTGGGTGGGGGCGGGGGCGGCGAGTGCGGGCCTGTGCACTGAGGTGGGAGTGGGGTGCGCAATGAGGTGAGGCGAGGCGTGGGCGAGCGCGGTGAGGGGAGGCGAGGCGAGGTGGGGGCGGGCGGGTGGGGGCAGGGAGGGGAGGGGAGGCAAGGCGAGGTGGGGGCAGGCGGGTGCCGCAAGGCAGGCGCACAAGGCAGTGGCTTGCTCACTTGGAGATCGTTTTCTCTGACCGAGCAAACTGCACGTGGGGTGATGTGGGCGCGAGCGTGCGCGCGGTGGGTCCAAATGGGCATGGCGGGCCGGATCCAGCCCCCGGGCCTTAGTTTGCGGACCCATGCTGTAAAAGATGCATCGGGGGACGGAAGTTGGAGGGATCGCTAGACAATTAAAACATTGCGATAAAAATGGGGATGATGGTTGCATATGTGCGGGGTGGGGACTTCGGATTGTCACACCTATAATCTTAGAGTAAGACGGAGCTAGGACAGGGGTGAACATCTCTCACTGCTGGCTATACTGCCTAGGGTTGGCTGAATTTGTAGACCAAACCATCTAGACGGACGTTTCCCAATCTCCCAACCCCCATTCAGAAGATACTGCATTGCATTGTAGCTTTTTACACATTCTCCCTCCAGTGCAGTCTGGTGTTCCCTAAGCTTCCCTTTTACAGATGAGCTGGTGCCCTGAGGTGCCGCTTCAGGCAATGCCTAAAAGGAGAGAGTCTCAGAAGACTCTGAGTTGAAAAGCATACAGGTGGAACGGGGGAGGCGCATTCTGCCATGGAGCGTAGGCTGACCATTTATACATTGCCACAAAAGAGGGCACCTATTTGCATAATATTTGCATGTGTTGACTTACTGTATAGTCTGATGCACATTTAGAAACAATTGCATTAATTTAAAAAGAAACACAATCCACCTCACCACTGAGGGCTGCTAGCAGGAAACTTGTCAAGCTCGCCTCTCTCTTCCCTGCAGAGCTGAGCACAAGGAGGTTCTTCTCATCAACAGGCTTCTATTATACTAAACTGCGAGCAAGGGAAGCGGACTTTAAATTACAGATTACGTGTTTACAGAAATCTATAACAAAAGGAACAAGCTGTATAAGCTTTCTATAGAATCAGTTCAGGAATGCCACATGACCCAGCTTAAAGTTCATTTCTGACTAATGAAAACAAACTAAAGCTCTCTTCACTCAGTGACTGAAATCCCAAAACCAAACCCACAAGATATGCCCCTCCTTAATTCGCATCTCACCCTTGCATCTGTCACGCCCATTTCCCCCTTCTGCTCCCCTTCAGAAAGTCTCTGGTTTTCTATAGCTTGACTCTCTCCTCCCACTTCCTTGAGCTCTGTTTCTTAGGTCTTAGAGAACGCTGTACTCTCTACCTTCTGTCTCTGCCTTCCATTTCCATGGGAATCAAAATCTATTGCCATCAAAATCTATTGCTTATGAGGTTTGTTTGCAGAATGTGTAGACTGATCCCTACATGACAGGTGAACCTACACAGTTTGCTGTGCAGAGACTGAATCTGAGAGCCATTTCACCTAAAGAAAAGTTATTAAATGCTTTAAAAACATAGCTGTTCATAGCCCTCTGCTCACCTCTCTTGGAGATTTCTTTTTTTTTAGAAACTGGACTTGGACAGAGCAATTTGAGAATTCACCAAACAGAAGGCTATCCTCTGACAGCCCTTGAAACAGAGACCTGTGCCCTTTAAAGCAGGACACCTGGCCACCCCAGATGCATGGTTCTGTCCAACTAGGTTTTGGAAACTTGTTTAGTGGCAGAATTATGCTAGGGATGTATTCCCAAGTAGGCATGCACAAGGTTGCAGCCTAAAAGCTGAGAGCAAACTAATGTTATGACATCTCCTTTCTCCATATATTAGATGACTAGAAAGCTAAATGAAGAATTGTTGATTTTCATTGAATCATACATGTACTAATGTATTCAATGTAACATTGTTTTTACTTATTTTTTATCAAGTCATTTATTGTGTTTACACCCCACCTTAAGAGGTGGTGTATAGGATTCAGTGTCCCCAGTATTTTTCATCCTTACAACAGTCTTGTGAGACAGGTTAGGTGGCAAAAGAGTGACTAGCCCCAACTCACGCAGTGAGCCTTATGGCTATAATCCAGTTATTCCCAGTCCTAGATCAATACTATAATCTCTCCAGCACACTGGTAGTGCTGTTTATATTATATTAATCAACATGCAAGCAATCAGGTTTTTGGAAGGAATTCTGCTGTGATTGTGCTACTCAGTTCTTGCAAACTTCTTATCTTTAATGCCAATGAAGACAGACTAAACATTCAAGTTGCAAGGGGCTCTTCATCATGGACTCAGATTAGCAGTTATTATAATGTTCATGGTGGGAGATCAAATATTGGTTCAGTTGAGGGGTTAGAGACTTATTGGAGTTAAGCCGACACTTCCATGTGTGGATCTGCTCCCATCTCTAGTAATGGATAACTAATAAACATCTCATGAAAATTCATACATCTACATTTTACTGTTCTTAAGTCCATTTTATACCATTCAATAGCTGAAGTTCTTTACTAATGCATGCATTTTACCTAATATTTACTTTGTCTCCCCTGTCCCTACCTGCCCCATGCTTGGCCAAAGCTCAGATTCATGTAGAAACATGGAAACAGAGCGAGTCAGAAGGGGCCTCCCGGGCCATCTAGTAGGAACCAGAACTGTCACTTTAGCAAAACTGAGTTTGTGCCCCTGTGCTAAACTGTCTGGGGACTAGAGGGGAGGGCTTAACACAGCCAGTTTTGCTTTCAGCTTCTTCAGGGCCAGAAGGTGGAAAGGAAGCAGTACATCTGCATTAAATGTGATAAGAGCAGTTGCGGTCAGCCCCGTTGCTATATAAATCTTAGATCATTCTTGACCAGGACTGGTATCAAGCATAGACATTGTCCAGCACATGCCAAGGGCTCACAGCTCAGAAAGGCCCACTGACAAGAGTCCCCTGGACTTGTTCTGGCTCTTCCCTGTGGCGATCACATGATTCGTCTGACTTTTTTCTGTGTCCTGGACAACAGAGGAGGAGCAGTAAATGCCAGTGCCGGCTTGCTCACTAGCCCTTTGCCTGTCAAGCAAGCCATCTGCAGCAATGTCGAAAAAGAGAATGACAGCAGAAAAGGCAGTGGAGATGAGAAGGCAGACACCCTGAGAGAGGGGCCTTGAGACCTGCCCAAGGACTCCCCAGGCACCAGGAGCTGGTACTGTTCTTGACCTGGGAATCCTCATTGAAAGACATCAGATCAACAACAAGCTGCAAAGTGGTGATTAAGATCCACCAGAGTGTAGAGGAACATCCGCTCTTATTGCCATGTCAGCATTGGTGGATTAGCTTCTGGACAGCTATACATCAGTGCCTTTAAAATCAGAAGATCCTTATCTACGGTGACAGCAATCTTTGAACACAACTCACAGTTAAGCATTGTTTATTCTTGCCTGTTTCGAAAGGAGAACATGTGCTTAACTCTCCCATTGAAAACTGGACCAAAATGGCTTTCTGTTTTGCTGACCCATCTCTCTGCCCGATTGACTGCATGTGTACGTACTTGTACAGTTGGGCTGGATGGGAGCTCCTCAGAGGAGTATAGAATAAAGACAATCCATAAAAGGAGGCAGATACAAACTTAGCCATTAGGTTGAGCTACTTTCAATTTCTAATTTCAAAACAATTTTAATCTCAAAATTTAGGAGCAAATGTGTGTCATCATTTCCCCAGCTGTTGCCGCCGTCATCACCCATGTTGCTGCTGCTGCTTCCTACCTCTGGGATTTTTCACATAGGTAGTCCTACCCAGTGCAGGATCATGCAGTCCAAGGAATGGTGTCCTGACAAGCGCAAGTGAAGGCGATTGCAAGCAAAACAAATGAGGATAGCTATTCCAGAGTTTTTTTCCAAACCATGCCAAAATTAATTGAGAAGGCAAGTAGTGTTTAGTGTGTGTGCATGTTTCCAGCCCTGCAGAATATGTTCTTTAAAAAATGAGTTGCTTCAGTTCAGTTCAATTGCACTGCGACACTCTGTCTCTGCCAAGAGGTCCGAGTACCACATACTCCATGGGGCCTCTAAGGAGCATCACCACCCACTCTCTCATGGTGCATTTGCCATAATGACAGGGTGGCCAGCGGGGCCCTGTAAAGTAGCCACCTCCCCTCCCCACTCCTTGTTGTGTGGACCTCCCACAGGAGCTCTCCGTGGCTCCACCAGTCCTACCTGAACTCCCATGAGAGCTCCACAGCTGCTGCTTCCAACTGCACTGCTCTCCGTAGAGGTGATGTGGTGGCAAAGCTTAAGGGGATGGGGCAGGGTGTGAAGGGGATTGGGTGTTGCAGCAGCAGGATGTGGCCTGGGACAGTGGTGCATCTTCTCTTCTGCCTCAAGCAGCAAAAGACTGGGTAAACTGCTTGCTTATCCAAGAGGGAAGCTACAATTCACACATTTCCCCTAATGAAAGGCCATTTGCGGTGCAGAATGCATTGGACTTTGATATGAATGAACACAAATTCTTTGGCATCCTTCTTCAATTAGCTGTGTGCAAAGAAACAAATAGGAAGGGGAAAAATAGGATCAGCAGGGAAATAAGGAGAAATCAGAATGGCGTCTTTCTAGAACAGGTGTTCATTTAAAGTATTCCTTTCTCAATCAGCCTGGAAATTATCCAGAGTGATCGACATTGCACTCTGGATTATGGAACTACCACTAAAGCTCTACAACAAAGTAATCTAATCAATCCCAGACAGGATGCTATGTTCAGTTTTCCATCTCATTGAATTTGTAGCTGTTATTGATCTTGCTGGGATGGTGATAGGATGCTGATAGTAGGTCCTTAAAAAGGAAACGTTTTCCAGTTTATGCATCCACTGATCAGTAAGGCCTGAACTGAGGAGACAGGCAGCTCTCTTGCCTCTTCTGAACCACTCAGTGCTATTGCTTTCTGCAGTCCCTTTGACTTAGGTTGAGTAGTAGTAGACCTGCTCCTATATGCATCTTTATATGAAGTTATATGCATCTTTTCAAAAACAGGAAGAGTTCTCTAATGGCTGAAACAGACATTGCTTTCCATATGAATCTATGTTCTATTTCTTTTAGTTTCCCTTTTTACTCTGGATTGGGCACATGTCCCCAATGAAGATCTTTAAAGACACGCCACCAATCCCCCACACTAGGGGCCTACAGAGTAAGACTGTGGGTGGGAAGAGATGTAGATTCGAACATTCCTGACATTCAGACTGAGTAACTTCGTTGTAGCAGGCCAGGAGCTGAATGGCACAGCTGGACCGTGAGAATGAGGAAACAGATTCAGGCAGGATCAGGAACAATAAATAAGTGCACTGTAGAGTTGGAAAAAATGCCTGAAAGGGCAACTAAAACGATCAAGGGGCTGCAGCCACTCCCCTGCGAGGAAAGTTTACAAAGTTTGGAACTGTTTAGCTTTGAGTAAAGGGAGATAAGGCAGAGGTCACACCATACATAACCATACACCAGGTTATGTATGGTGTGAAGGAAGTAGCTAGAGAGACCCTTTTCTCCCTGTCTCATAACACTGGAACCCAGACATCACCCCGTGGAATTTGCTATTGCGGACTTTGCTATCAGAAGAACTACTGATGGCCACCAATTTGGATGGCTTTAAAAGGGGGAGTAGACAAGTCCATGGAGGAGAAGGCTATCAATGGCTATTAGTCCTACTGTTTGTATGCTGTCACCAGTATCACATAGTGATGTACATCAGTGGCTGAGGAGCACCAGTGCTATTGCACTCATGTTCTGATTGTGCATTTCTCACAGGTGGTTGGCTGACTGGCCACCATATGAACAGAATGCCTGGTTAGATGGCCCTTGGCTCTTCTTATGTACTAAAGGAAAGCAGGCAAATAACAGGCAAATAGACCTTCTAGCTCAAGATTCAGTGAGGGTCAGGACTGAGCAGGGGTGCAGAACCTCAGGCCTGGGATCAGTTTCATTCTGCCTGGAGCCCCAGCCAGATCACTGAGGTTCCCTGGAAGGCCATGGCCCCTTTGCCTGGGGCCATTTCCTTTGTCTGACTGCCAATTGGTGGCTTCCTGGCCTTTACACAGTTTCCTTCTTCCATTCTGAATGGCTGAACACTTCTTTTGAAGCTTAGTTATTATCAGAAGTGCTCTCACCTAAAATCAGCTAGTATTTTCAACTTTCTTCTTTTGCTCTTGGCCCCAGCTAGTTCTCTTCCAGCTTTTCCTGCTACTGTAATGTTGCCCCAAGGGCTTCTCAGAAATTGAATTTGCCCTTCAGGTTGAAAACGTTTCAGCACCCTTGTTGGGACATAAGAACAGAAGAAGAGCCATGTCAGGTCTACCAAGAGCCTATATAGTCCAGCATTCTGCTCACACAGTGGCCACGCAGCGGCTTACAGGACCCACTAGCAGAGCATGACAGCAGTTGGTGTACATGGGCATGCAACCCCCGATCTGGAGGTAGTGGATAGCCATCATGGCTTGATTGCCTTCTCCTCCCTGAATTTGTCCAATCCCTTTTTAAAGCAACCCAACTGGTGAATGTCAATTCATCTCATGGAAGTTAATTCCTCAATTTAACAATGCACTGAGTGAATAAGGACTTCCTTTTATCTGGAAGGAATCTCCCAAAAATCATCTTCTGATGGTCCCACATACTGTGTCGAACAAAGAAAGGAAATCTGCTTGAGGAGAAAATTCAGATGAAAATGCAGTTAATCCAAGAAGGCTGTACAGGGGGTTGCTAGGAGCTACCTGGTGCGCATAGAACCCTGCTCCATCTTCATTTGGTGATGCAAGCAGAAAATGACAGAAGAATTTTTTCTTTCCTTCTGTGTAGCAGTATTTGTTTGTCCTAGTTTCCAAGGTCAAGGTCTTCTCATCAGACAGGGAATATCAAAAATAACTAGAAGAAACATAATATTGTTGGCATTGAAAGTCCACAACAGTGTTGCTTGAAATATCACCGGTACTTGTGAGATGAAGTTAAGGAGTGAAGAAAGGCAAACCAATGTCGATGGAAATTGAAGCAGATAATGCTACAAGAATGTGGATGATCTCAAGGGATGAAGCAAAAGGTTTATAACTACTAATGGAAAACAAGGAGAAATCTCCTTGGAGAGAAAGAAATTAAACAGATTTTTAATAGAGGCATAATGTGAAGCAACATCCTGCTGCTTTGTCTGTGTTACCGTTAGAAGAGCCCCCTTATGAAGTGTGCATGTCTGCAGCAAAACCAAACTCATTTAGGAGGATTATGCAAACAGGCTCCGTTTATGTAATCCTGGCTGCAAGTTTTATTTTGACACCTGTGACATTTGCCATTGTAGTGGAAATATTAGGGGAGCAGAGGGAGCATCTGAGCACCTGGCATAGCATAAGACATGCCAAAGTACCCATTTCTCATTTCATGTGTTAATTTATTCCCCACACATGCACATGAAAAATCATGTGTTACTGAGCATAACTTGTATTGCCTCGCCTTTCAGATACAGTACATAAAAAGTTCTAAGCAAATATAAGCCTAATTGAAATTGGTGGGTCTCACTCAGAAATAAATTCCATTGTGTTCACAGTAGGTATGCATAGGATTGCAGCCTTCAAATACCATTGAGAATTTTGATTTTGTCTGTGTTTCAACATCGGGGTTGGGACACTTGATTCCATTTTCCTCAAGTGTAGTTCTTTGTTATAATTACATTGTATTTATACCCTGCTTTTCTCCCTCTGGCAAGGAAGTCCCACTGGCAGTTCTCTCTGATTTATCCTCACAACAATACCCGTGTGAAGTAGGTTAGGTTGAGAGTCCATGACTGTCCCAAACTTGCTGTCCCAAACCAAAATCCTGCTGCTTTGGGAGCTGAGTGGTGGCTAGAACCCAAATCTCAGGAGTCCCAGGCCAAAGCTCTAACCACTACACTGCATGGAATCCCTCCAGTATTATAATTTTTTTTACTGTTGTGACTGCATTTTTATTCAAATACAAAAAGGATAAAAGAAGCATTTAGAAATAAAACGTTGAACAATTATAACACCCGTATGCATAAATCTTATGACTGTAATAGCTACCCCAAGCGAGGTAGGGATTAACATAGCTTGGCATGGGATTCTGCAGAAATAAATGGGAGTCAATTTATGATAAACATATTCTAGTTGTATCTTGTTTCCTTAACCCATATATAGTTCATTAATTTCATTCAGTGTGCACGATTCCTATCTTGTCTTGACTACTCTTAGAAAAAGAATAATTGGCAGTCTCTGATATCTCATATACAGAAACGTGACTGCAATACCCATACAAATTGCTAGCTCTTTGCAATTTTTTTTTTTACTTGGGCTATAAATATAAGTTAAGTAAAAGTGTCATGAATCTAAAGCAGGAGTGGGCAATGGGAGCCCTCCAGATGATTTGGCACAGAGTTCCCATCTTCCTTCACCACTGCCTGTCCTGACTAGGGCTAATGGGAGTTGCAGGCCAGTACATCTGGAGGACCATATATTTTCCATCCCTCGTCTGAATGAAGGAGCGTTTTTTAAAAAAATCTTCATAATATATTAATTTATCTCCCCCTCACTACCCCTTTTTGACCGACCTTAGGCAGGCATAACTTCCTAGCAATAATCTATTAAATCCTAGCCCAGTGTTCACCAAAGTAGTGCTTTCCAAATGTGTACTATTTATTTTGTTTATTACATTTATACCCCACCATTGTTCTCTTGCAATTAACACACTTTACATAGTCCTTCTCCATGTCCTCTTCATAACAGTCTTATGAGGTAGGCTGGACTGAGAGTCAGTGACTTGCCCAAAGTTACCCAGTGAGCTTAATGACTGAATAGAAACTCCAGTACAGATTTTCTGAGCCCGAGTGCAATGGTCTAACCACTACAACACCCATCACCCCCACCTGTCAGATGGGGCATTTTATGCTTTTGACTGGGGATGATATAATTCCACCACCTATGGAAATGTTGTCCTAGGCTGGGAAATCAGCATTCATTTCAGTAGGGTTTCCACTAGCCACTACTGACAGAATTCTGAATAAATCTTCTATGAAAACTACACGGGTCTCACATCTGAAAGCATTCCAGCTGCTTTGCTGATTCCTTGATATTCTGATACAGTTCCTAAAAGAATTTGGAGATGAAAATGAGGTAAGGAATGTAGGCAGAAGGGGCCTGTGGATTATCAGAATCCGTGCTGTGCTGCCACAGATGCTTCTGAATATAATTAATCACCCACAATATTACCTTTCCTTGTCCTCAGTCCAAAAATAGGAAAGAGAACTATATATACTAATAGTGGATCTGACTGTGTTTTTTCTAGAACTGTTGTCCTTTAAACCATTTCGTGGCTTTGACTATCTCTGTAGGCCATATATGAGTGGTGACTGGGAAAGGCACGTTAACGTACTAACACAGTATTTGTTAGCCAGTTTCCCCTCAGATGCAAAATGGTGACCACAGCTTACCTGGGGCAGGTACCAGAAAACAGGGCCTGTCCCTAGTAAATGAGAAGAACTGGGGCATATGTGGCTCTGCTAGGAAGACCATTTATCCTAATTTGCAGAGGATGGCCCTTTGTTTGAAGGTATCCTCTGTGTGTGCTGTTTAGTCCAAAGCCTGTTTAAATATAGGAAATCATAAGAGAAGGTGCTCAGAGACCTTGGAGATACCCATCAATGGGACAACAGCTGAATAAGCAGGCATACCAGTTACCTGGCCACAGTCTTCCCCAGATGTGTCGTATCACTATTTAAATTATCATAATGATTTCTAAATTTGTACCAATATATTCAAAAATGGCACATTTTGAATGTGTGAATTCAGATCTGTGTCATCTTTCATTTCTTTTGTCCAATTTTTTGGTGTGTGCCCCTGTTTGAGTGTGAGTGGGTTTTTTGTTTTTGTTTTGGCCATTGTAAGATCTGGCCCCCACCTCTGCCTTCACAAGGTTGTTCATGGTTCTCAGCAATCCACCAAACTTGGGCTGCTGAGAACCATCCAGTCACAAGCATGCAAATGTTGCTGAAGATCTGGGGAACATTTGCATTCTTCTTGCCTGAGGGGCAGCCTCACTTGGGATGATGTCGGCAGCCTTGTGACAGGTCCTAAGAAGCTCACAGCTGTGGAAGCAGAGGCACCATGCTATGCTGCTGTGTTAGAGTGCTGTGTCCACAACCGCCCACAGCAATCTGGTATAGGGCAGAACCAGAGAAAGCAATTGCAGAAGCCGGGGGGGGGGGGGGAGGATTTGTATATGTGCTACCAAGAATTTCCCTGACATCAAAGCTGGGTTTTGTATCTTCATTATAATTTCAAAGTTTTGTTATCTGCCTGTTCCTTAAGCAGCTCTTTTATTCAGTTAACTTGTAAAAGGCTTTTTCTGAAGACCAGGAGAGATTGCTTTTGCCATTTTAATATCTTTTCTTTTTATTTATGCATTCTGCATGCTAAAGGACATGAAGCAAAGAATGTGCTAGGGCTTTTCTTCAAAACATTCCATTTTTCTCACTGTGCAAAGAAAAACTCCAGATGGTGTTGAGACATAGTGAGTTACCACCAGTTACTTCTGACCAAGAAAAGAAGCGGCAACTACCTACAGTTAGAGTGGCCATGTGTCCTCTTTTACAGAGGATAGCTTTCTATTTAGAAGGTATTTTCCGTTTGAAGGACTGTCTAGTCCAAGTTCTGTTGGAAGCATCTGACACCTGAAGCTGCCCATGCACAATTAGCAGCTGGTCAGCAAGTTGAACAGGCAGATGAACATCACCTAATATCGTCTTCAGCATCATGTGGAAGAGTTTTATGTAATTATAATAAATAATACTGAATTTGCATCCACCCATAGAAATTAGCATGTGCTGTGTTATGCAAATTGGTATCCTCTTTGGGGAACCATAAGTGGCTACTCAAGCCTTAGTTCCTGCTCTGCTTAGGGGTTTCTTGAAGCTCTCCGGTTGGCATCACAGGAATCAGGATGTTGAACTAGATGGAACTTTGGTCTGATCCAGCAGAGGTCTCCTTATGTTCTTCCTCCTTGCTGTGCTCTCATAATGGACTGGTCAATATGTTCCTAGATAAGATTTATGTACTTTAGACTTGATGACTTGAAGTTCAGTGCATGAGTTATTAGCTGCCTTGACCAGTGTTGTATTTGGTGAGAAAGGCATGGCTGTACTGATGTCTCATTCAGACATGCCAGTCCAGGGGAGAATGTGCTTGCATGAGCCAACCCAGTGTCCCCATTGTCTCATTGCATTTACATCTGGCACTGAGCAGTGTTTTCAGTCTATCATCCACTGCAAAACTTGCAAAATGCCACTACTCTAAAGAATCAGAAGAACATGCAGTACATGTACACAGTCAAAACTCTGCTTTATAGTTTGTTTGAATATTTTACTCCTTCAACCCTTCCTGAAGAAGCAATCTGCATTTTAAAATGCTTGTTTGTTTTCTTTTCCTTTTTTGTTTTTGTTACGTGCAAATGCCAGTTTCTTGTTTGCACTGAAAATTCTTTATAAGGAAAGAAGAAAAAAGGAAAGAAGAAGAAAAGTTTCCTAGTCCTGGAGAACTAGGGCAGTATCCTTCAGATTAATTACTATTCTGTGGTATCTGGTCTTCATTATTTATTCAAGGGCTCAGTCGGAATCCCTAGTGTAACTATGAAAGCAGAGACTGACTTGATGCAAATAAAATGACACAGCAATCCAACAAGACATATAAATAACCACTGCTGACTGATAGTAGGGATGAGCATGGGAAAGAACAGCAGTGAGGGAGGGAGAACTGCCCCGCAAGAGATGGGCAGCTGGAAGGCGAGCCAAGAATGTAAAGGCATACACTGCTTTCCTCCCTTCTGCTTTTGTCTGTCCCTTTAGCCTCTCCTCCTTGCTTTATCTCCAGCGGTAAGGCAGTCCATCCTTCCAGGCACCCACAAAGTTCTCCTGCCGCAGTCACCCTTGTGCCTGGAGAGTTGAGGCTGCAGCAACAAGCATGTTTACATGAAAGTAAGTCAACAGGACCTACTTCCATGCAAATATGCCTGTAGTTAGTATCTTATTCCAGTTGGTTTCCTTCAGAATTTTCGGACTTTGGACCTTGGCAGGTGGTAACCATGTTTTCCAAAGCAATACCAAAGCAATAACATTAGCAGAGCAGCACACTTGTAAGTCCACCATTATGCCAAGGCACCTGATAACTCAGAGCTGAAGGCTCTGCTTTGTCAGGGTGCAGATCAGGTGCACCCAACCCGCATCTGATCACAGCGTAGCCAAAGTACAGGAGGGAGCACCCTGCTTCAGCCGGCAACATGCCTTAGGCTGCCTCAGGCTGTGCGCCAGATTCTCGCAGGCTCCCAAGGAAGCAAGCGCTTGCCCTGCTTCTGTCACCCTTGAGAAACAATAGCTGTTTCTGCAAACACCCTCACATAAGCAGAGCAGGAAGCAAGTAAGGGCTGCAGCAGACACTTGCGGTTCCCCGAGCTCCCTTATCGCACAGAGAGAGCTGCCTCGCAGCTGCTCTCCACAGTCACACGAATGACTAGCAAAATGGAAAGGGAATCAAAAATTCACCACAGCAACTCTCGAAGATGAGGGGGAGTTGTGCTCATGATCTTTTCATAGCATGCAGGCAGGAGCTGTTATGAGAGAGATTTGTCTGCAGAGAGCACTGGGCCAGGGCTTGGAAGAGGCCTCTTGTGGCTCATCCAAGAACTGGCCTTGGTCGCCCAAGGGAAGGCGTGTGCCCCACCTGCAGCCTAGACCGAAGATGAATCCTCCTCTTTTTCAATAGGACCCTTCATGTTTGCAGCAATGCAGCTCTGCTGTCTTTCTTTTGCCCTCTTTGGCTTTCCAAAAAGCGTGCCAAGACCATCCTTGCAGCTTAGCAAAACCCTGTTTGCACGTTTGTTAACAAACTTTACAGCTGCGCCCCAAATTCAGACCCATTTAGTGCTGCTCAATATGCACTCGTCTTGATCCACTGAAAACTAGAGCAAAACCTCGGCAAACCAGTGGGCCCAATTTTGGCCCACAACACTATGAAGCAGCTGCACAGGGCCATTGAAAACTCCCCACAATGTCCAGAGTGGCTGTGGAAATCGAAATAGGTGCCTTCTAGATTCCCAGTTCCAGTTAGAGCAAAGCGGGTACTTTTTGTTGCCACCAGGTAAAACCTGCAAGTGCCCATACAGCTGCCCCATTTTTGTTATTCTGCATTTATTTTCAGAACTGCTGCTGATATGGTGGCCTAGAATAGAAGGATGCATGATCAAAACAAGAGTGCAAAAGAGGACCACTCCCATAAGCTAATTGATACATACAAATAGAAATTCAGAAATAATAGCTATAACTGAAATAGAAACACAAACAGCATATCAGAGAAGACAGGCTGTTTGGCTATTAGATAACTGTTAAAGGACAATTTTAAGTCTCCGACACTCCCTTCTTATACTGGTTCCTGATTTTTAAACCAGACTTGAATTGGATAGCTCTTGAAGAAGAGGACACCTTCCAAGAACAGGCTGTCTCCTGGCAGCTTTTCAAATAAAGGACTGTCACCTGCAAAGTAGCACATACGGCCACCCTAGCTGCAGGGCTTCCATGTGCATGTAGCTGTACACATGGAAGTGTATCTGTATATGCTGTCACTTTATTGAGTAAGTCCGTCTGCAAAAAGCCTTAATGCAGCTTCCCCAAGCTGGCGCCCTCCCACTGTTTTCATCGGTTCCCAATATTCCTGAACTTTGGCCATGATGGCTGGGACTGATGAGAGGGAGGTGGAGGTGGAGGGAGGATATTGGCAAAGATACTGGCTTGTAGCACTGAGATTACATATGTCAGAGTTTTGAATTGGCCTTGTTCAAAACCTCATCATCCTTTTTAGCAGCTTATGCAAGCGTTTAGGGTAAATCAGCTGGATCCAGATCTGCACTGGATCAGTTGTAGCGATGGAGATGGACTTCCCTGTCCCTCATTCCACAGCAGCCAGGCTCCTAAAAACACTGCACACAGAAGTGGGAAACCCTGCTGGGTGAAATAACTGTAGTGCTGCAGGGGAAGATGCCCAAGAATCAGGGGGATCTGATGCTTTCCATGAGCGCAGCCTCTTGTGGAAGATTACTTCTTCTCAGAAAAGGCAGAATCTGGATCCAGCCCAATAGCCTTGGAAAGCATTACTTACTGTGCAATTTTCAGTTGCACCCAGAAGCTTCAATCCAAAATGCTTCCTGCCTTTTACTCACAGGTTGAGGCATGGGCTTTAGCATGGCTGGTGCGTGTGTGTGCGCGCACACATGCACATGCACAAGTACTGGGAATATATGCCACACTTCATAAAAGTCAACAGTAAAATAACACTTAAGATATTGCACTTCTCTCCACTCCAGTAAAATCTGTTAAAAGTGCTTTTGGCCGGCTTATTTCAATCATTTCAAAAATACTTGGTGTTGGCTTCAAACAGCTCAATATTCAAGGTGGCTTTTCTTGTGGTGTGTCAGGGACGGCATCTGAGTTCTTCTGGTTGTCCTTGGTAACCCCAGATTTGAATTTCAAACCCCCTTAAACAGGACGGAGCATCTTCCTGCCTCTGCCCCACCACTTCTTGGAGAATATCTCAAATGTTTCATCCCCAGCACTACTGACTGGATTGTCACCTTTAAGACATAACACCTTTCAGGCCTTCTGGGGCGCCCTGCCGCTGCCCATATCCAACTGCATATGAAATCCAGTTAAGAGCTGTCAACATAAATGATCAGCTGGAGCTCCAAAGCACGAAGGAATTGTCAGAAGAGAAAGAAACGGGAGGCTTGCCAGGTGGGTGGGGTGGAAGAGGCAGAGAGATTCTGTGCACACAGAAAGACAAAGTGCATTTCAGCAACCTTTAGACATTCAGCCATGCTTTGTAAACATGCTCCCATGCAATCGCTTGCCCAGGCCCTTGCCCTCACAGCCACCCCCTTCTTTTACTCTCTGTTTTCACAGTGATTATTTTAAAAAGAGGGAGACGGGGATCCTCCAGAGTGCCCATTCAATTGGGCGGAAGGGATTTTTCCTGCTCTCCCCTCCCCACCAAGTCGCATGTAGGCTTTTTAAAGGTCCCCATTGGTGCTATTTTGAAAAGTCCAATTGTGGGGCAGGGATGTTTCTCCTACCTTCTCCATGCTGCAATCCACCCTTCAACACTAATAAAAATATTAGAAACTGACCTACCAACTTCATGCATCTGAAAAAGTGGTCTAGAGTGGCAATGTGTTCTCACGTACAGGAAGCACTTCTTTCTTTGCAAGCTTGTTCTATTTGAAGGGATGTTTTTCTCAAGTCTGGTTTAAAACTAACAAACTGCCAGAAGAACAAGCAGGGACCTTCGAATCGCCAGTCAGAAGATAGTCCCTAGACAGGAGATCCAGCAGACACACAACTCACTTGATCACAGCCTTCTCCAACATATGTACCAAGATGTATTCTGTTTCTATGGCGATTATTTATGACTTTGCATCTATACATAAAAATGAGCAAAGGCTCATGCTATGCAACTTTGTCTTTTCTTTTGCCCTCCACATTGGTGATGAATTTCATCTTGACTTTGCAGCAAATAAGTAGCCACCCTAAATTAGGCTCTGGCCCACAAAAAAATAAATTTAAAAAATTGGCAAAATATTTTTTCCCCCAGCAGTTAAAGCACCAAGAGTATTTCTGCAACCTGACATGATGCATTCCAGCCTTAACAACCAGTGTGCTATAACTATTATCTGTTTTATCATTTGCTTGATTTATACCCATCCTTTCTGAAAAAAAAATGGTACTCAAAGAGTGTGTATGTCTAGCTAAGTTGACACATGTAGATTCATCTATCAGTATTATTGCCAAATATTTCTATGATTTTGTGGAACCAGTCCATTGCTCAACATTCCTACCTGGCTCCTGCCTTATTTTCCCAGTAGGTTAATAGCAGTCAGAATTCAGCTTGATTCCTTAAAGCTAATGCCTACATTGGTAGTTTAACATGAAAAGAATTGCAGTCTGTAGCTCATGCATTCAGGCTTATTTTTCCCTTTCTGTCCCACAGAACCTTCCAGGTTTCTCCAAAGGTTTAGTCTGCACTGAGGAGGCCTGAACCTTCTAACACCCCCACCTGTGATCTTCCAACAATATATTCTGCTTTTCTTCGTACTCTGCACTTTGGTTCTACTGCTTGCTTCTCCCTTTGCTGGCGAAAGGCAGAGTCAGGTTCTCTTGCTCAGCATCAGAGATGGGGGTTGAAGGAATTTATGAGGGAAACTGTCTTCTTTGTGAATTGAAGCCACAGGACAACATAGACTGGTGGCTGGTTCATTAGCTATCTTTGGTGTAATTAGCTGCCTAAATCATGATAGGAGCTGGAAGCTTTTTCAGTCGGAGATTTGTCCTATAGGCATGGTTCTTGGCTTACTGTACCAGTGAATCTTTTAGACAGCAGTGCTTTCAGGAAAAATATGATTAGATAAATGTGAGATATATCTCAAACTGGCTGGACAAGTTACTGGATCCATCTTGAGCCTGATACTTTAATATTCCCCTGTGACCCCCCCCCACCCACTCCTTTCCTCATTTGATCTGCCCTGCATTCCACCCTCCTGAATTTCAGTTCACGTAGAGGAATTTCTCAAAAGAATTCCAGAATTGGAACAAACCCAGTTTGTGAGAGCTCTTAAATTCCTCAGTTGACTTCTACCTCCCCCGCCCCCACTTTTATGCTCCCAATGCACATTTATGCATTGATAAAACACCAGAAGGTAAAAATCTATCTTGATCCTTTTGCAGATAAAGATTTGCCTGACCGCAACAGAGACAAAAGACAACCACAAGAGTTAAACAGGACCATTTCTTAATAGTAAAAAGCATCTTCTCATTGCAACTGAAGTAAAAACAGCAAATAGGCCAAAGCGAATCTAAAACCAGCAACCGGTTGGTGCAACTCCTTACATGCACCAACCATTTACAGAGCAAATGTGCCTGTGGCTGTGGGGTGGCTTCTGGGTGGCCCAGGAAAGCTCAGATCCCCAAGAGGAAAAGGCATAGGGACCCTTTCCCTTTCAAGAAAAAGGGTTCAAACCAGAGAGAGAGAGAGAGAGAGAGAGAGAGAGAGAGAGAGAGAGAGAGAGCGAGCGAGCGAGCGAGCGAGCGCACTCTTAGGTACCAAATATAGCTGACAGATGTTACTGAAAGGAAAGAAGGTTGGCTCTGGTTTGTTGCTTCTACACCTTGAAAACATTAATCTGCAGCTTTCCACATTCTTCCCTGACCTGGTGCTTTCCCAAGATGTTAGTTAGATAATAACTCCTGCACTGCAACACATCTGGAGAGGCAGCAGCTCAGGGATGGTTGCTGCCCCATGTTTCCTCACTTATGTCCCCAGTTAACCTATTGTGCTTTATAACTGAACCATTCCCACTCATCAGCAGGGCTTGCATCCACTTGCATTGAAGGCTTGCATCCATCTGCTGAGCTGTACATGACAAAGCTGTGGGTCTCTGCAGAGATCTCCCTCCCCCTCCCTGCTTTTGGCGTGCTTAGATGCTACTCACATGCAAGGTTTTTCCCCCTCTATGAACGAATTAAGTGTTGTTGTAAGGGACAGCATGTGACTGACAGTCAAAGAACTCTATATAACCAAAAATAGATAGACTTGAGCAATTTGTACTTATAAACAGCATCTCAGATGAATGGTGGATAATTTGATATGATTAAAAGCAAATTAGCTAGGCACAACAAGAGAATAATGAAGCATGTGGTGAGGGTGCGCACAGACTACATGAATTGCTGCCATGGAAGAATTCCTCAAAACAGTTAGGAAATGAGTGGAAATTTTCAATATTTGGTCATCACATGGCTTGCCCAGCACTGCAGGTTAGACAAAGCTACTCCACAATGAATATCAGTGGTTGAGTCTTTTCAAAGAGCTCCAGATGCTTCATTGATAAGACCCCAATGTTTTATCCAAAGGTTGTGTGTTCTCTGTGGGCTCGGCCCCTATTGTGTTTTTACTGCATCAATCATGTTATAAAATATTTGGCCTATAATTTTTATACTCTAGTCTGGGCAAGGGCAGGACAGATGTATCTGAAGAAGGAAAGAAATAAAATTAAAACAGGCTCTTAACTCACCAGAAAATTTGGACTAATTTGTAAATTTGGCCAAAGTTGCAAATCTGGCCACAAATGAATGAAAAACATAAGAACAGCTGTGCTGGATCAGGCCAATGGTCCATCCAGTCTAGCACTTTGTACACATGGTGGCAAACCAGCTGCCCACAGGATCCCTCAACAGGATGGGTGCAAGACCTCCACCTGCCCAAGCTCCTCAGCAACTGGTGCATGCAGGCACACTGCCTCTGGAAAAGGAGGTAGCACATGGCCAGCAAGGCTCATGGCCACTGATCGCCTCCTTCTTCATGAATCTGTTTGCTACCCTTGAAAGCCATCCAACACCCAGGTATAGAGAATTCCATAGTTTAAGAAGACAAGCAGCAAGAGCAACTGGTTAAGATGGTGGTGAGAAGGTAGACAAATTGTGGGTGGGGGGCTATTGCGGGAGACTTGCCCAAGGACCTTCCAAGACTTGGAACCCAGCAATGGATCCATTAATCCATGGGGTGTGGGGGGAGGTGTCCATTTTTGTGTATGCCTTCTTGTTTTTGTGGATTAAGGACTAGCCAGGCCAAAGGGCTTCATGATAGCATCAGTGATGACAGTCAGTGTCATCTGATTTACTTCACTGACTTTTCAAAAACTGTTTCCCAATTTCACAAAGGATAAAAGAAGCCCATTTTACACAACTCAAAGTTTAGGAAAATCCGTGTTTAAAAGATTCCAACTGAATGTCTTGGTGACCTGACAAGACAAGACTTCTGAGTCCCTGACCATATGTGGTTAAACTCTCTCTTGTGCCCAAGCTTTTTATCTTAATGTTACAGCTGCAGATGCACGCACACACACACGCACGCACACACACACACACACAAGAAATCCACAGTGACCAAGGGGAGGAAAATGACAAAGTCATATTTCTTACAAAACTGCCAGGAGATGATTTTCTTCCACTGTGTTTTAGGAAATAACTGCAAGAAAATGGCATTTGCAAGGTTTCCATGGCAGCTGATTCCTAGTTTCTGAGCAGGGAGATAGGGCTGGAGATCATTAAAGCAAGGGAAAAAAGACCAAAAATACCTCTTTTTTATTATTTATTTAGCCTCCTTCCAATCCCAGAATGTACCTATTGGCCCCACTTCTATTTAGGACTCTGCTTTGAGCTGCAGTGATGCAACACCCAAGCAGTTTCTGTTTATCCTTTTTCATGCAGGGCCACACTCACATAAGACACTTTGCTGCCTGAGGAAGTGAATAAGATGGTCCTGGCATTCCTTTACAAAAGTTGACCCATAACTGAATGCTACTTCGGGCAGGCTCTGCTTAGAATACAGAATATGTCCTTTAAAAAGGGACCAGCCATAGCTCAGTCAGGCATCCCAGCATCTCCAGTTAAAATGGTATCAGGTATCATGCAGTGAGAAAAACCTCCTTCCAGTCAGAGCAAACACACCGGGCAAATTGTCTGACCTGGCTTAAGGAAGGGTGGGTTCCCTACTATTCCGTGCCTGCCATCCCATATTTAGGAACTGGGGGAGATGAAGGTCTACATAAAAGTAGCTTTCCTAAGAGGACATAGTAAGGATGCTTCCCTGCTTTATTCCCAGACATTTACATGGGTTCTAGATGCCTGGTTCCCTTTCCATGTTTCCTGGCCACTTCTTCCATCCTTTTTCCTACCCCAGAAAATCCATTCAGCGGAAAGGATTGCTGGTCATTGCACAGAGCTTTCTGGTGGCTGGCACTAGGGAAGCTCCATCTGGAAACCCCGCAGCAGCATCCTGGGGCATGTTGGGATCTGTTGGACTCTTGTTTGTCTGAACATGCTTCGAATTTGTGCACTGACTCGCCTTAGCCAAGGGGTGGCATAGAATGCTCTTCCTGACCCATACGGAGATGTGCTTTCCTCTTCCAGCCATTCCAGAGGGATGGAGAAAATTGTTAGGGTGAAGGTTTTCTAATTTTTCTCATAATTCTAGGAGCCGAGATCATTTAGTAAAGTTGAATGGTGGGAAATTCAGGAGAGATAAAAGGAAGGATTTTTCAACACATAGTTCAAATCCCAGAATTCACTCCTATGAGATATAGTGATGGCCACCAACTTGGATGGCTTTAAAAGAGAATTAGACAAATTAATGGAAAATAAGGCTATGAATAGCTGCTGGTCATGATGGTTATATCTAATCTCTTGGTGGTGCTGTTTATTCCTTTTATTTTTGAATTGTAATGGTTTTATGATTTTGTTTGCATGTTATGTTTTTATTAAAGCTTTGTTTTTAAATTCAGTTTTGCTATTGTTAGCTTCCTGGAGTTCTATTTCGGTGACAGCTGGGTGGGTGGGTGGGTGGAAGGCAAGAGAGAAAATAAAGAGGAATATAATACCTCTCACAATAGTGGGGAAGATTGTGATGTGTGTGCCAGCACAGTCTGCTGCCTGTGTGGCAACTGCAAGTGGGCAACTTCAAGGGCCTGGACGGCTCTTCCTTCTTAGTGTTCTTTATCTTTAAACCAGACTTGGACTGAGCAATCCTTCAGGCAGAAGACTGGCCATTATAAAACATAACCCCTGCCTACTGTAGGTAGGAGCCGATGAGCCAGGAGGATGCTCTGTATGCTGACTGAGGCTGTATCCTGAGCTGCCTGCCTCCCTTTGGAACACCCACAAATGGTTTCTCCAATGCAACTCTTGCAGCTGGCACAGTTCTGTCTTCCTGGCTGCAAGGGTGGGGGGTCCCAACTTTGGAGTACGTTTCCAAGGTTAGAGGCAGGACTTCTATGACAGTAGATGCCTAGGGGCCATAGGGGCATGTCCTTTACTTAGTTTTGCTGTTATTAATTTTGTAGCACCATCAATTTATACATGCCTTATGGAGTACAAAGGGAACAGGGAGTTGTATCAATGGCTTCTGAGAAAGTGTGAGCTTTAGGGAGGAATTTGAAAGGGGGGAGAGAAAGCAGTGTCACCACGCTGGCAGTAATTCTATCTATCGTGCCAAAAATGATGTTTGGTTTAAAGTAATTGTTGCAGTGTGGTGTGCACCTCTTTAGTACTCCAGTGTCAATATTTTCATAATCGCTTGGCTATCCTGAAATTCCTGTGTCACGACTTTGCTCAAGCAACTATTTGCGCTTTGCCAAAAGCAGAAGCACATCAAAAAAGGACAGAAGAGGGCACTGATATGCATGCATGTGCTATTATATGTAAAGATACAAAAAACAGAAATAATTGTTATAATTTGCGGTGCAATGCTATGCTTCTTTCATACAGTCATACAGCAGTAGAGTTGGAAGGGGCCAGAAGGCCATCGCCCTAACCCTCTGCAATTGCAGAACACTAAATTATATCATCCCACTTAGAAAGTAAAAGTCTATTCCCCTTACTCTCTGGGAAATGCCAGAAGTTGTAGGCTTTTTTAATCTGTATAACTATATATAGCATTACTCCCTTAAATAAAGTGCACCATTTCACTATAATGTTGAAGAGCATGGCCAGATGGCTCGTGTGCCTCGCTCAGTTTGCTGTCAGGTGCTGTTGACAGGTAACTTCAAGGACTAGTTCTTCCTCCAGATGGTTCCTTATCTTTATCTGGACATCCATCAAATGGAGGACACCTTCAAATGGAGGATTACCATCTCTAAAACATGGACACTCTACTACTGCGTAAACTTGCCAGGCCACATTGACATGGAAGAGAAGCCAACAGAAGGCACTTTGAACCTAAAATAGCAGGAGAAAGTGAGGGAGTTCAGAATTCCTCTCTACAGTTGTGATTTGAAAGCATTCAGGACTGTTTGATATGGATGACAATCAGAGCATCTGGGTGTATAAACAGCTCATTCTGGATACTGTCTAGGAATCACGGGTCAGGCCCCTTCATACACCTGCCTCGACTGTGTGTGATTTTTACACCAAATGGGAAGAAGAGAGGCAGAACTGAAAAGCTGAGTATGACTCAGTAAAATATGGCTTTGGTTCTGCTGCTCTCCACCTACCGGATTTTCTTGGAAATTGCCTTCTGTGAATTATTTCTCTGGGACACCAAGAAAAGCACATTTTGTGAAGAAGAGCCCATGAAGTTCCAGAGAGCCCCCAAGAAGGAAAGGTCATACTTAAAAGTCTGTCCTGGCTGCTGTGGCTCAATGCTTTATAAGAGTTTAAAGAGGTGTTCCTAGGTGTGTTCCAACAGAAAACATCCTGCAACTCCCAGCTGGGGAATACTAGGTTTTGGAGAACTGTCCAGACATGCATAGGATTGCGCCTGAAGGGTATAATTCTATGTCAGCTGAGACAGCAAAAAGGCTTACCATTCCCAGCATGCACAGCCAGCATAGGATTGTGCCTTAAGCGTACTGGAATCTGGAGCAGCTCCAGCATAAAGTTTCCTTGTAGTCTCCAGATGGTTACAGGAAACCATTTAACCATACACTTGATAATACATTGTGCCACACTTCTGCCTTATTTTCTCACGCCATGCTATTTGATAAGGTCAGCTTATTTTGTATCATCCTCCTGGCCTAAATAAGTAAATAAAGTCATGACCAACACATTTCAGCTGCTATCCTAAACAGCTCTATGGATCTTATATAGGCATGCATATATTTCACTAGTATTATGGCAAAATATTCATGGACTAATATCCATATACTTTTATTATGGACTAATATCCATCTGTGGATTAACATCCATGATATACTTTTATTATGAAGAGGGTAGATTACTTGGCAGTCAAAACGTAAAAAATAAAAATAAAGTATTTCTCAAATGTATTCTACAGCCAGTGGATAGCAGGATGTATTTAGTTCCAGGAGTGCCTTTTTCTGCAATGCAATGGCCAAGTGAAAAAGAGAACAGGGCTCATCCACCATTAAAAGCCATGTAAAAGTGAGAATTTCATCAGCTGTAGCTCTCCATTCTGAGCCTGTCCTTTATGCAGGTAAAAGGAAGGAAAAAGAAAGTGTGAGCCCTTGGCCCTACCTCTTTTTAAAAGTGAACTATCCTAATATATAATAGGATCATGGCTCCGTACTCCAGGTCTCTCAGCTAAATAGACCCGAGCCAATCAGAAATAGCTCCATGCCCCAGAGCTGAATAACCACATCTCAGCTGGGAAATAAACGAGTTAACCTTTAACTTGAGATTCCCCGGAGGGAGGTAGATTGAGCTCGTATTCACTTCTTCCAATAGCCCAGTCATGGAAAAGTCATTGTGTACCACAGGCAGGATTAAATAAACAAAGGAAATGCAACCTCTATACATATACCAGTCAAGACGGGCATCTTAACTGATGCTAGTTTTCCAGCATGGGACCTTGAACTCTTTTAAGTGGAAGCCACTCATGTCATGCAGCAATTATGGCAAGATAGGTCAGGTTCATCAGAAGGGGCAAGTTCCCAGCAAGCTTTAAAGGTCTGCTTTGGATATATTAAAGATGGAAGTAATAAAAATCATTCTTTTTAATGTACTGGTTGTAGTTATCCCCTAATAGCAAGAGAGGGAGAGTCATAGAATTAAGAAGAGCTATCAGAACCCCTAATCAGTGCAGGAATGGCCTGACAGCCATCTAGTCTTTCTCTGAATATCTCCAGCAACGGAGATCCTGGCACTTCCCTTGGCAGTTGGCTCCCTTGTCTACTGCTCCAGCTATTGGAAGGTTTTTTCCGATGCCCAGTTGACATGTGTACTGGGTGGTGTTCCAGTAACTTAAGCTCACTGTTTTGTGTCCAACAGTCTTGGATGATAGAAAACAGGCTGTGACCCACTTCTGTATGACAACCCTTTAGGTACTTGAAGAACAGCATCATGTTCCCCACCCGTCTTCTCTTGTCAAGGCTAAACATACCCAGTTCTTTCCATCTTTCCTTCTGGTACTTAGTTTCTAGTCCCGTGATCCTGGATTTTGCCCTTCTCCAAGCGATTCCAGCTTATCTGAATCTGTTTTAAAGTGTGGCATCCAGAAAGGGCAGGCTGTTGTGCTTTTGCATGGAGCGTTAAAACACAAGGGTGCTAGTGAACTGCTGCCGTGCACCTCTTAACACAAGAGACTTGCTGTGTCCATCCTCTACAGTGTATAGGATACTATACACCTTCCTGTGTATTGCATAGGGGGGTGAACATGAAGTATCTTACAGGCTAAAAAAGGAGATACCTGGGCCAGCAATGGATGAATAAATCTTGCATGCCTTTCACAGAAAGATAGTTGTTGCCTGCTACTTAAAATAATTACTTTATCTGAACAGAAACCTGCCTGACTGCAGTTCATTACACTGCTCATCACTTTGATGTTCTGTATCACCTTCTCCAACCTGATGTCCTCCAGATGTGATGAAGTACTGCTCAAGCATACTGGCTTTGACATATTGAAAGTGGTAGTTTAGCGCAGTGATTTTCAACCACTGGTCCGTGGATCAGTGCCAGTCTGCGGGAGATTTCCTGCTGGTCTGTGGGCCGGTGGGGGGGGGGTATCCCACTAACTGTGGACCAGCACAGGGGCTGGCTATCCTCCACCACTTCTTCCTCAGTTGGCATTGCATTTGCTGGTGCCACCAGGGGGGCCAGGGAGGGAGAGACAGTTCGTCAGAGCTGGCTGGGAGCCATGCCATGTCAGTTTCAGTATTTTGTTCTTTTGTTGGCATTTTTTGTTGCTCGGTTTCTGGTTGTTTTCATTTTCATTTCATTTTCATTGGAGAATTTTCATTTTTGGGGATATTGTGTTTGGAAACTAATATGCAGAATACTGTATTATGTGTAAGTTGCTTTCTGTTTCTGCCTCAGTGGTCCTGAAGGTGGTTTTCCTGTTTTTGCCAGTCCCCAGTTGTGAAAAGGTTGAAACCCACTGGTTTAGCACACCCAGAAGACACCATGTTGAGAAAGGCTTTCTGCCTCAGAAATAAACCTTCTGTCTCTCTGTTTTTTTATCCAGAGGGAGACTGAACAGGAAATCCTAAGCAACCTGCTCTTGGAGTACTTTCTTTTCTTAAGTGGGAACTTGGGAAATCCCTTGAATTAGGTAGGGAAGACTCATCTGTGACTCAGTAAAGCACTTTTGTCCTATCTTTAGAGCTAAATTGTACAAGGACTGCATTAACAGCATCTCTCCACATGAGGTGCAAGCCAGCCTCTCATGCAGATCTGTTTATCCCAATCCACATCCTGAGGAAACGTTGAAACACAGCCTAGTTCCTATATAGGCGAAATGACATGTTCTGTATGTGTGTCTGCTTTAAAACTTATTAGCCTATTTCTCCACTCTCCTTCCTCCTCTGGCTCGTTTCTGTCAGGGCTGGTGGGTTTTCAGATTACGTTACACTGTGTTCTTCTGGGAATAGTCAGGACCGTGTCCTTTTGACCAATTTCTAAAAAGGAATTATTTATGTCTCATGCATATTTCTGGGTTTGACTGCCAAAAATGGCAAGAAGGGCTGGGGCATGCTGATAGCACCAGCGGTGGAGAAGGAGAAATTCATGATTTGTGACAAGCAAACAAAAACACAAAATAGCCGCATTCTTCAACATTCCCCCTGCTCTTAATAAAACACGCAGCTGTGCTTTGAGAAAAAGTGCAAAGAAAACAAAGAGGCAGGAGGACATTTCTTTTCCTCAAAACAATTTTTGAAAGATCTCTGCAGTATGGAGAAATCACTGTGCTGTAAAAGAGGCGAGATTGCCCCAACAATTGTATGTTAGGCATAGCACCTCAGCATGGGCTTGATTAGTTGATAGCATCACAGAGGTTAGCAATGGGAACTAGAAAACGGGAGAACAGCTGCCTCTAGCATGCTGGGCTTTTATGCTTCCACAGGTAGCTTTCCCTGGGCGTCCCTGTGGTACCGTTGGACAGTTTTAGCCTGGGGGCCCAATCTGGCTGTCCGGGATCCCTCCTTGCCTGGCTCCATCTCCTTTCCAATCATTGGTTGCCACCGAGCTTTTCTGCAGTTTTATCCCTATTCTAAAAGGTGAAAATGCCTTTCATAAGGCAACAAATGCTTAAGCTACAGTGTGCCATTATTGTCGGTCCCATCCCTTTTCTGTTGGCCTGTCTACCACTGTTGCCTCCAGCCGTCCCCAGTACTGCAGTTCAGCCCCTGAGAGCTTTGAAATGGAAACTGGCCATCAGGTAGAAAGAGGCTTTGGACCCTGCTTTAAACCCTGGACTTAATAGTCCTACAGGGACTCCTTTCAGAGGACTGGTTGCTTCTGTTGTGAAGCTCAATCACGTTCTCATGTTCTACTGCAGCTGCTTCTACTTTCCTGATAAGTTAGACCAAAAGGCCCACAAAACTGCCCATCCTGTTTTTAAAAAATCTGGACATGTGCAGTTTTGCATTTTAAACTCACTTAACTCATGGCACCATCATGGCCGCAAGAATAAAATAGTTCTTGCTTCTGGTGTTCCCACTGCCTGCCGCACTCTGAGTGCTTATTTGGTCAGGGGGCTGGGGGCTGGGCTGGGCTAGGCTGCAGCTCCCGTACTGTTTGCTCCAAGGTCCAGCCCTAGCTGCACCACTGGCTGGTCCACTGTGAGAAGCTGATGGGGCAGACAGAGAACCGTGGGCTTAAGTGCATATTTCCAGAACCGGCCGTTTGTATCCACCTGCCTAACCCTGCCCCACCCCTCTCCATCTGCACCAGAAAGTGGGGAGGGGAGTCCATACAGACTTGGCTAAACATATGGGGACAACGTCTGTTAATCCTGGAGTAGTTTGCCTCTTGTACCAAAAGAAAACAAGAAGCTCTGTCTACACATCAGGACCACCTTGACTACTATATTTGGTGAAAACATAGGGCAGCCGTCAATCTACTTTCCACTGGGCAGCATGTCAGAGGGCGAGCCTCTCTTTGAAAGCAAAATAAAATATTCCGCTGTAAAGCTGTCCTATTCAGTTCTGGTATAGAGTTATAGAACTGTTCTCCATCCACAGTTAGTACCTGGGAAACAGACTGGACAGGTAGGCACACAGGTCACCTGGTCACAAACTTGGTCTTATAGGACAGATGTCTTGTATTTCTATTTAAGGGCCATTTAGAGAGAAAACAATGTTACAGCTTCCAGCATTCCCTAAAGAGCACAGCCACTTGAGGGATGCTGGGAGATGTAGGAATTTTTTTGGTCTAAGCAGGCATAGAATTGCCCCTTGAATTATACTACTTATTTTTAAATGTGCACCTGTACAGATACATTTTCGCAAGCAAATCTTATGTAAATCTGTGTTGTCTTTTTTGTGTTTTTTGGGTTGCTGAAGCTGAGTGCTGGGGAAAACGGAAGCCTGGGCAGACCGAGGTGATTTCGGTTTTTGGAACTGCTTGCCTGATCTAATCCAGGCTGACAGTATTTACGTTCATTTGTACTAGGAGGCCATTTAATGCATTTCTCTAGCAACCCAAGTTACTTATTATGGTCTTAGCAACACTCAGTGTAGCAGTCGATATATTGTTTGTTGATCTTTTTTTCCTTAGCTTTGCAATATGTTCGGTGTGTAACAACTTTGTTAGCAATAAAAGTAAAACATTGTCAGTGCAAGACTTTTTATTGTTCCAACTTGTTAGCTGTGTTGTGTGTTTTTTAAACCCCAGGCTAAGGTCTTATGTGGGTTTAAATTCTCCCTCTGTTTTTAATTATCTCCTATTTTATATTTTAATATTGATGACTGCTCTTATAATTTATTGTGTGACTTGTTACCTTCCTGGAGGACAATTCTTTGGAGCTGAAGGGCAGGCTAAAAATATATAAAATGGATAAAAATCAGGTAATTCATCAGTTCTATTAGCACACACTGAGTGAACTAACGATAGGAAGGCCATATGAAAGTAACTTGCAGGATATTCTGTGAATCAAAACAAACATTAGGGATATGCATATTTAACCAGTGCAAGTGCAAGATGAATATTGGGTATGGAATATATTACCATTAATTTAAAAGATAAACATACCAAGTTTCTCCTCTCTCAGACTGTAAAGGAGGGCTTGAACATATACAGGGAAAGTTACTTCATCGAAGAAGCACAAGCAGTAACACCAAGTTTTTAAAAGCTATCTGGGGATGGGGGTGGGGATCTAGGAAATTACGCTGGCTTAGCATCTGTTCTGGGAAAACTGCTTGAAAGCATTATTAAAAATAGAATCAGTAAGCACAGAGAGGAACAAGGCCTGCTGGGAAAAAATGGTTTCCACAAGAGGGAGTCATGTCCACTAACCTTTTGGAGTTCTTTGAGAGTGTCAGTAAGCACATGGATGGGCAATCCAGTAGGTCCTGCTTATCTGGACTTTCAAAAGGCTTCTGTTAAAGTCCCTCACCAAACTAAGCAAACTAAGCAGTCATGAAATAAAAGGGGTGCGTGTTGCCGGGGGTGGGGGGGAGTTCTTATACTTCACTAACTGGCTAAAGAACAAAAGACAGAGGGTGGGAATAAATGCCAATTTCTGCCAATGGAGATATATTACCAGTGAAATCCCACAAGGTTCAGTATTAGGACCAATGCTTTTCAGCCTATTCGTAAATGACCTGGAATTTGGAGTAAGCAGTGAAGTGGTCAATTCCGCTGAAGATGCGAAGTGTTTTTGGGTGGTTAAAACCAAAACGAAAACCAAAAGAGATTGTGAGGCACTCCAAAGGGATTTCTCCAGGCTGGGAGAATGGGAATCAAAATGGCAAATGCAGCTCAATATGAGCAACATGCATGCAGAGCAGTGGATGTTGGGGCAAAAATCCCAGCTTCAGTTGTACACTGAAGGGATCTGAGCTAGCAATCTCTGAGCCAGAGAAGAGTCTTAAGGCAGTGGTAGTCAGCTGGATGGAAAGGTCAGCCCAGTGTGCAGCTGCTGTGAAAAAGGCGAACTCCATGCTGGGCGTAATTAGAAATGGAAGAGAAAACAGAACTGCCAAAATCTTACTTTTCTTACACAATTCTTAGGTACAACCGTACTTAGAATATGATGTTCAGTTCTGGTCACCTTATCTGAAAAAGGACATTACTCAGTTTGAAAAAGTACCAAGAAGGGCAACACAAATGATCAGGGGGCTGAAGTAGCTCCCCTGTGAGAAGCAGCTGCAACAACTGGGATGGTTAAGCATAGAAAAAAGGTGACTTAAGCGGAGACATGATAGAGGTGTTTAAAATAATACACGGTGTGGAAAAAGAAGAGAAGGAGACACTTTTTTCTCTCTCCCATAGCACTCAAAGCCAGGATCATCCCTTGAAGCTGATTGGTGGGAGGTTTGGGACAGAAGGAAATACTTCTTCATACAAACATACAATGTATATATGGAACTCACTGCCACAGGAAGTGGTGATGGCCACCGATCTGTATAGTTTTAAAAGGGGATTGGACAAGTTCATGAGGGTGGATGCTATCAGTGTCTGCTAACCTTTGTAGTTAGGTGCTTTCTCATTTATCAGCGATGGCATGCCTGCATACAACAGTTGCTGAGGAGCTTGGGCAAGAGGAGGTCTTGCAGGCATCCTATAGCAGCTGATTTGCTGCGATGTGCTAGGCTAGATGGATCTTGAATCTGATCCACCATGTTTTTTTCTGCAGAAGTTCTGGGAGACATTTTTGCAGCCCTGGCTATGGTCTGAAAAAATAAGTTCAACACCAAAATTTTTGCAAGACATTTATTTATGTATACAAAGCTCTACAGAGTTTAGCTTGTTTTGTTTGCAAACTAAATTTAACCCCTTTAATATTCCATAGCATTGTGCCAAAATATAGCTTACATACAAGCTATATTTGACCTTTTTTGTGCTCTGTATTGCTAAAACTGACTCTTTTTAAATAAAAATAAAAATGCTACTGCCAATCCAGCAGTTTGGCAGGAGAGAAGAAGCAGTTCTGGAGGCCCTGGACCTTTCTGTCTAAACATGCATGTTATAATCTGTATAAATGATTGGTGTTTTGAGCTGAAAGGTGCGTCTGGTCTGAAATTAGTTCATTTGCTGTTGATGCCTATCCTACTATCAAGTCCTGGGGGCTATCGCCAGTTAACACATCTGAGGGAGGCTTGGTTGGTGGCTACTAGGAGAAGGGTCTTTTCAGTGGTGACCCCCTTCCCTGTTATGGAATAAGCTCCCCAGTGAGAGGCACCTGGCACCAACCTTACTATCTTTTCAGCACCAGGTAAAGATCATCCTCTACTGCAGGGCATTCATGTAGCTTCCGGGGCCTGCTAGCTGTTAAATGGGTCTGAATATTTCTCTCTTTCTTCTTCTTCTTTAAGTTATTTACAAACATACATACAGTACTTTGTGAACCATCCTGAAAGCTTTGGCTGTTGGGTGGTATAAAAATAAAATATAAATACATAAATAAATGCCTTATTTATTGAAGGAGTGGATCAAATTTTCTTCTCAAGGGCAGCAGAAGCATCACCATGGGTGGAACGGAAAACTGGCCTTTCAGCAAGATCAAAGGAGATCAATCCATTCCAGGAAGGGAAAGGCCTTTGGTCTGTTCTATGTTATTCCTCCTCTTTTCATTTATGGACTCTGTGAAAAATCTTTTAACTTTCTCAACTCAGTCAAGGAAAAAACAGACCCATTTGATTTAGGAGATGAAGTATGGTAGCCTTCCATCTCACGCTAAACTTCTTTCCCTTACCCCTTCTTTAATCAGCTGGAGAAGTCACAAGCTGCTATAACTATCAATCTCATAAATAAGGCTCAAGGCTAGAGTGGCCATGTGCTGCACTTTGAAGAGGACAGTCCTCTATTTGAAGGCATGGTCTGTTTGATGAGATGCCCTGTCAAAGGCTAGTTAAAAATTTAAAAAGAGAGAGTAGAAGCTGTGCAGTTGTCCATCAAGTTAGCGCCTTGACAGCAGTCTTAGGAGGCACCTGGCCCATTCTCCTCCATTATAATTTCTATTTAGATGATAGTCACTCTTTAGGAATTTGCATCTATTCATATATATTGTATATGCAAATACAATACATATGCCTTGATTGGTGATTAATTTACCCCTTCCTGCTTAGGCATTACTGGCAACCTGACCCAAAGACCAGTTCATTTATGACTGATAAAATACAAATGGAAGCCATTTCTCTGGGTCACATGGCACTTTTAAAAGCCCATATAAAGCAGAGATGACAACTTTGGGATATTTGAGAACTATTACTGCCCTTGTCCCACCCTGTGAGATGAGCTCACACTTGTTGGGGTGCCAGAAATGGGGTGGTGGAGGATAATAAAATAACAATAAACAAAGCAAAATTGCACCCTATAGTGGCTGCTATGCAGTCCCCAAAGGGTCAAAATTAGCTTGCAAAATTAGCTTTCAGTCAAGCTTTTGGTGCCCCATCGCAGCTATGGTGTGCCATTTTATGGAGGAGGAATGGTTATGTCCCCTTTTGACATTTTTTGGATGCTGAATGCGAGACTGGCTAGCTGCAGGGTTCCCCCTGTGCCCATTGAATGAACCACCTGCTATAATGCAGTACTATCGTACAGATGCGGCCAGTGTCATTCTCTCCTCTGTCATAGAAATGTTGCTAACAGAGAAACATGGAACTTGGGCTACAGGGACAGGTTGCCATGCCATTCAAATAATGTATGGATTGGCCCATAATGTCATAATTAAAGATCAGAAATTCACGACTGTGTTCCAAGGTGCCAGAACTGCGCTGTGACCCTAACACTGTGTTATTTTCCAGGGTATCCAATAGCTAAGTGGGCAATTCTTTTTCAGAATGTTTTAAAAGAGTAGATTTCTATACCCTTTTCTTGGTTATTTAAATGACTAGCCAGCTGTATCTCAAATGCCCAGGAAAGGCTGCAATTAGCATTGTATTCCTAAAACAATCACAGCTCCAACCCTCATGGCAGATTTTATAAAAGAAGCTTTAGGCTGCAATCCAATTCAGACCTAACTTGGGAGTAACTCTCACTGCAATCAGTGTCATTTGCTTCTAAATGGGCACATACAGGAACACACTGTTAAGGATGACTTTGGATTCTACTTTGAATGTAAAACATGCAAATATTTTAGTTTAAGAGTTAAACAGCCGGCTTTCCTTCCTTATAAACACCATTAGAAAAGCCACTGGAGCTGAAATTTCTCCGTCCAAATTAACACCAGTCCTTTAATTCCAGGCTTTCCATAATAGTGATAGGATGTGACTTTCTATGTCAGAGGTCATTTTGGCGCTACTGCATTAAGCGCAATGGAGAATATTCATTACGTGCATATTTACTGGTGCATGTGTCTTAGGTAAATGCCATACTTTTGACAGGTTCTGGGCATGCTCAGACAAATACCAAAGCAATGAGAAATGCACAAAAGAAAACAATAATTCCAGTTCTGCACCAAGAACAGCTGAACTCTGCAGGCTACAATACCTATCTATTGCAGAGTGTAGCATTTTATTTATACAGGACAGACGCTTCTTTTGACCAGTGGACGTCTTATTCAGCCACTACTCTGGCACTAGGGGACTGGCAGTCATAGCCCATCTGGCTGTAAGGTATGTTTGCAACTATAAGAGCAGACACATGCTTTACAAAATAAAATACCAAAGATTTCAGGAATTTGAACTCTGTCCCTGTTCTGTAGGGTTTCTACTCCTGAACTTAAGTGTGATTTCAACGTGCCCATGGTTCTAAATCTGTTGTCCTTCCATTGCTACTTTGCACTGTAGATATTGTGTTGCCTATTCATGTACCAATGGAGGTCAGGCCTATAAAAGAATGCTTCCTTTCTCAGATTTAAATCTTTTACAAATGCCAAATGAGATGAATTGGCATTTACCCTTTGATTTCCCTTGAACATTTGCCTGGCATTTTTTGCCCTATTTAGACAACTTTATTCAGTGAGTTCCTGAATTAATCATTTCTGTGAAGAAAATCTCAGCTGTCCAAAATTTACATCCCTGCTACTCCTGCCTCACCCAAACACTTCACAGTAACAACAGCTGTTATATCCAATGATCAAATCTATTCTATTCAGTAGCATTAGATATTCTTGTTAGTGGGGGCAGGGTAGAGCATTTACCTGTTTTTTGCAATGCGTTTTCATTACTGCAAGCAGGAATAAGTCATCAGTGATTAAAATCAGTAAAAAATCTTTTATCTTAATTTGCAGAATTAAGACAGCCCTTGGCAAGGAGCCTGTTGCTATTTGCTAAATATCTGTGTGTGTTTGCATGTGCACATATTGGCTTCTCACTTTAAAAATTTAAATATTCCATTTCCCTTGCCATTGTTCTGGTGTTGTATATTCTTGACAAGCCGCATCATGCCATGTCATCTGACAATCAGCTACAATTTGGTGTGAAACAGAGCGGCAGCCAAAAGTCATCACAAATCACTGTGTTGTTTCTGCACAAAATCAAGTCTTGCTGAATTCTTGCTTGCATGCAGACATCTCCCTGGAAGCTCTTAGCAAGCTGCATGGGACCGGGGATGGTTTCTACAGTGGGCCAAGCGTCTACATCTCAGCAGGGGCCCCTGGGAAGAACCCCATGGAGTTGCTCCTCTGCTTCCAGCTGGTTCACCTGCCCCTCACTCAAAGAAAAGGGTGGTGGTGGGGAGAAGGAGTGAGGGGCAGGTGAGGGCCAGACTCACTGAGAGAGCGAGCCCTTGGGGCCAGCGTGTTCCAGGGTCCTCAAAGGGCTCTCTGAGACCAAAGGCTGTGACCAGGCTGATACTTGCTTGGCTTTAAAAAATAGTCTCTTTTCCTAAGGGTTCTCCTGTACAAGTTCTTTTCTCTGGATTTAATTATTTAGAGCATTTGTATGCTGCCCAATTGTGCCACAGCATTTCTGGGCAGCTCACAGTCATAAGATTTGCATATCTCAAATTGAGATAATTGACTCACAGGACCAAGCAGTATTTAAATTCTACTGTTTGTACTGTTTTAGTTCCATCTTTTAAAAGTCCCTAAAAGATTGTTTTCCTGACATGGGATGCAGATGGCACACTGGTTTTTCATGTATGGAATAGCGACCTGGAAGGGGGGTAGCATTCTGTGCAGGGCACTGCAACAGAGAAGAAGAGGTTCAAGAAGGTGAACTCACCTTACAGTCCTCTACATGCAAGTCTGGTTTTGCTCTTCAGAAGGGGTGGAAAAATTGTCGTCTTGTTACTGGACTGATCCTCCCTTCATTCCTGGCCACTGCCTATGCTAGTTGGAGTTAGAGTTCATTAACACTCGGAGGTCCACAATTTTCCTATCACTGTTCTAGAAACAATAGATAATTTGTGGACCATCACAATAAGAATGGACCAAAGGTGCCATGTTAGGTCTCTTTTTTATTTCTTCCAGCTAATAGGGTATGCATTCAGTTTCTCAAATTCAAGAAAAAACAGAATCATGGGTTACTTAAAACATATAAAGAAATCTGTAAGCCTTCCCCTTAGCTTTGTAGATGTGTGTCACCTTTGTCCAAGCAGTTTAGGGTGGCATATATAGGAGCTTGCCGTTTTTACAGTCACAGCAGCTGTATAAGGTGGAGAGCAGGGGTAGAGAAGTGAAATTGGGTGGAGAAAGACAGATGAGTCCCCCAACCCTCTGTGAGCAGGATGATGTCATGGGACTCCTTGGTCAGGGATCCTGCACCATACCTGTACTGGGGAGAACACAGGATCATCAAAGCTGTCCAAACAGGTGCTAAGTAGAGGAAGGTTCTTCTATCTAGGCCCTTGGCTGGAAACCTAAATTCACCCATCCCTCATCTTCCCCACTGTGAGGTTCACAGTTTTCCATTCCTGGTTCACACAAAGGGACTGGCCTATGATAACCACACGAACTTCATATCAAACTGAGGAGCTGAAGCTGGGCCTGCACCATCCAAGGCCAGTTATTCATCAGCTATACCCCGTTGCCTCTCTTAATGCATCTGGGACATTCTTGCCACATGAAACAATTCCATTGCCAAAGTTAATAGGTACCAGTTGGACAGAAGCAGGCAGCTCACTAGATTCAGAGCTCATTTTGTTACTTGGGATGCACATGTGTTTAATTGTCCTTCTTTCTGTTACTTTGGAGCTTTTTCCTTGTCAGATGGCATAAGGTGTTGCCCAGGGTATGCAAGACATAAGTTTACATTCCTCTTTAGAGTTTCTTCCCTTGGCAGCCTCAACCAATTATCCGTCTCTCAGTTGTGGCTTCACATCTGTGAAAAATGAAAAGTAATACAATTATTTCCACCAGCTGATAGGAGGATAACTGGGTAATATAAAGACAGCACAGTGCTTTGTACTTTGGAAGAGCTATCAACATAAAGTTTAATTTGAGGCAGAACCAGTGTTCTCCAGATGGATTAAACTTTAGCTTCCATCAGCCTCAGCCAGTACAGCTGAAGGTCAGGAATGCGATGACTTGTAACTGAAAACAATAAGATAGCACCAGCTTGGAAAAGGCTGATAGACTATCATGGAATAAATTTCTCGTAGTTCTTTGAAATAAAAATTACAGCATATCTGAGCATGATTTTCTTAACCACCAAGGAATCATTTCACCTTTTCAGGTTCATCTGAGCAGGGCTGAAGTGTAGCACTCTGGTGAATCTCTTTGTACAACTTATAAATGCTCACCAGAAACCACGTTTACAAAATCAACAGTCCCAGTTATGGTCTTTGTTCGCATGACAACACCACCCACCACAGGGAGTGGTCATGTCTTGGAAATGTAGCAAGGTTTCTGCAGGTTGGTGTATTTTTCATGAACAAGCCACCCTGGTGCTTATTAGCAGGATGGCTTAGCATGACGTGCAGACAAAATTAAGGATATGCTTGTTCCCTTGAGGCTTTCTTTTAAAGGTGTTTCCCCCTCGCTGCAATAAACCTGATGTCATATTTTCCACAGCAAGCGTAGCCTAAATTTTAAATGGAACCATACAGAATCATGTGTGATGTGATGCCATTAAAACATCAGACTAGTCACAGAAGCATGAACTCACGGCTATGGATTTTTTTTATTAAGCAGGCAGTTGTCTTTTAGAGTCTGGCAGCACTTTAAAAACCCACCAATTTATTAAGCTTTTAAAACTTTATCAGGTGCTGTTTTTGGATGGCTACTCTGTAAACTGTTTCTTTTCTTAAGGAAAGCTATTCTGTTACAATTCAAGTATTAGGTTTTATTTATGAGGGTTTTTTTTTTTTTTTACAATGACTGATCAGCGACCAATTAAAAGGGAGTTTGAAGAAATAGGAACAAGCCAATACATTGTTTCTAAGGCAATGTCTTAAAAAAAAAAAAAGCAAATAGCCTTGTTTAGTTCTCTGAACAAATTTTATTTAATGATCATGAATGCACCTGGCTTTGCAAGGATTGGGAAATGGCTTGGAGAGAGTTGGTTGGTTTGTGTTTTAATACAGGATACCCACAATGTCTTGGGTCATAGGATAGGCTGGATTCCCAGTTCCAACCTTGGGAAAACACTCCAACATTAGAGCTGGGACTTTAGCCTTGCGGGGCCCTCCCTGTACCCTTGCAGCTGGTGCAGTTCTTCCTGAGTGAGCTGGACTCCAAAGCTGAAGGCCATCTTTGCAGCTGGCACAGGATGGGGGAATATTTGGGGGCAGGGAAGGGAAGAGCACATTGCTGCTGCCTCCAAAGGAACACAGCAATGTCTCAGCCTCTCCTCCTTGTAAGAAGAGGGAAAATATTTGGACAGCCAGAGCACGCGGTCTATGTTTTGGAAGGGGAGGGATGTGCAAAGGCAGTCCTTGAGACTATGCTTCTGCTGCCTTCCATGGGCTGCCTCTGAGTTTGGAGGGTTACAGGCAGTCACATTGGAAGGCACTCTAAGTGGTATATAAATCTATTCAATAAATCGGTAAGAACAGATTGATTTAGCAAAACCTATAAGTAAAGTTACACTGTGGTCAGAGTTGGACATAAGGGGCTCACCTTGTCTGAGTGAAACCATGACCTCTGGCGTGCACACACACACAGGTAATGGCCATGCCATGGTGCAACCCGAAGCCCCTTGAGGACAGGAGCTGTTCCACAGCAGTGGAGAACGGTACCCATCTTACTCTGTCCCTTGGACTACTCCCCCATGGCCACAAGCTGTATTGCTGCTTACTAGTCACATCAGTTGCAGGCTCACTTTTGTGTTTGCTAAATTGCAGCTGCCACACATTAAAGGAATTGCATGAATCAGCCCATAGTTAAATCAGGAGGCTTATTAATATTGTCCCAAGACAGGCTCAGAGCAGGTGTGAGGGCTGTGCCGTGCCTTCTTCCCTCACTAGGTAATGTTTTGGAACAGATCAGATGGTGTTGTTCCCTTCCCTGGTGTGAGAAGCCAGAGCACTGTGGCTCTCTGCTTTTCCTGCTCCGGTTAGAATACACATCAGACTACCCATGAATAAGAGCTGCACGTCCTTCCCAGTCTAATAAATAGCATATGCAGGTTGCAGTGACTCAGTGCAGCCCACAGGAACTAAAATGCATCCAGCTTCTCTTTCATGTTACTTTCGTTCAATCCACCTCCACATCCCAAGAACATATTTACACAAGCTATTTTCAGTATCACAAGGTAGCAAGACAAATCTCAGCTAATGCTTGCTGTTTAAACAGACTCTGGGTGTCTCAGTGTTACATTGAACATTGGTCCTTTAAATGGCTCCTCCAACTGAAAGTGTCATTTTCTTATTTCCAAGAAATAGGTTCAACTTAGCTGTAGCTTCAGAGTCTAGACCAAGAATTCCCAGTCTGTATGCCACAAGAGAACTGCTAATGAATGGCCATGGGATGTAAATTAATGGTTCTCATGAGTACCTAATAACAAAGGCGGCTGTGCACCATGCATCCACACAGAACACGGTTTGCAGCTTGCCATCTTTCAATCAGCCTCTAGCCAAAGGTGGTACCTCCACCCACTCTTGGCACTGACTGGGACTGGAGTTACACCTGCCCTGGCTCACATCTGGGCAAGATCAGGGAGGAGCAGGGTGTTAATATCCACAAAAGGCAAGTGGGCAGGCCCAGGAAGGGAGGCCAACCAAGAGCATCTTGCTCTGTGCCTCCCCCACCAAAAAGAAACACAACCCCAGGCTGCAACTGCCAGGCACTAAGATCCCTGTAGTTCATGGGAATAGCTATTCCCTGAAGAGAAACCAATGGCTTTTGGCATGAGTGAATGCTTGAAAAAGCACGTTAAAGGTCATGTTGTGACTGCTAAGGACCAATCTGTGGGGTGGACAGTAAATCAGGGGTGGGAAACATGTGGCCGGTATCTCACAAGGAGCCCCTGCAGTTCTGTGGCACTCTGTCATGCCACTAAATTTCTAGGAATATATGCCCCCACCACTGCTCTTGAAAGGATGGTGCTTTTAGCATAACGGGGGGGCTAAAAGGCTTAAACTTAGTTGCAAAGAAGGCAAAGTATAATTCGTGGCATGTGCTGGTTTGCCACCAAATTTCATCAACAGCCCAGCAGTGTTTTTCGGGACGTACTGCAAAATGCAGCTTACTGGAGGGGTGCCCCGGTCTCCCACCGTTCCCACCTGCCACTGACCTATTTCAGTTGCAGCTGTGGTGGTGATGCATATTTAAATGCTCACTCTTTTTATTTTCTTTTTAAACCTTGCATGTAAAAAAGGGGGGAAATCCAGCATGCTATGGAGAGGGCAAGTCTAAACCATCTCTGTGAGGGCATTTATTTTTCATGAAAAACAGCATGCAAAACTTTTCCCTTAAAAAAAAAGAACAGAACAGAACAGAACAGAACAAAACTCTGTTTTATTTTGTTCTTCTACTGATAGTATAAAGTAACCCAAATCACAAACTAAGTCTACTGTGTGACCATGCAGTGGGTGCCCAGAAGTGCTGACTGCCCTCTTTGCTGTGTGTATAGTAGGTTATGTTTGGAAATGGTCCACCTGGGCCCTCGAAGGCTTCCATAAAGCACTTAACACTGTCACTTCTAAGCACAAAAAGACACTAAAAGAGATAAGATTCCGTTAGAGTGGAAAGACCAGATTCAGATCCAAGAAATTTTCTGGGCTGCTATTCAAGCTGCTTCTGCCAGTCTTTGAATGATGATGATGATGATGATGATGATAATACTGTAATAATACTAATAAGCTGTGACTATCTACAGGGATATGTTAACTGTTTATCCACTGTATTTAGTGGCTCATGCCACAGCACATCCATCACTGCAGCAAGAAAATGCAGAAACAGTCCTAAACCATTAATTCTATGTGGAGACAGTTACTGCCTTCTCTCCCCCATTCCTGCCTCCCTCCCCCGTTGTTATTATTGCATTGCAGTTATATCTCACCCTTTTTCATATTGTGAGGAATCCAAGGCAGTGTACATACCTCCGTTTTATCCTCACAACAACAAGCCTGTGAGGTAGGTGAATGACTGCCCCAAAGTCACTTGATGGGCTTCATGGCTGAGTAGAGACTAGAACTTGGATCTCCCGGGTCCCTAGTCCAACTCTGTAAATACCATATCAGTCTGGCTCTCTCATATATATGGAGATGGAGATATGGAGATATATGAATGCGAGAGGAGGTGTTTCCCAACTATAAAGCAGCAGTTGAAGTTTAATGATCCTTTACTACTCTTTGGTTGTTTTTTTTGAAAAAAATTACTTGCTGGTGACAAAACAGTTTTGATTGACAGAACTGGGGTGGCATGCAAAAATGTTTCTCTCTTTCTTACTTTCCCTCCTCAGCTCTTACAAGCATCAGGAAGACCTTGACACAACCTCATTTAGCATGGATTCACACAACTTTTTCTCTCCATTCTGCTATATTTTCCCCCTGTCACATGACACAGCTCAACTAGCTATGACAGTCCTCTATTCTTATTTATTCACACTTCCTCCTTTCATATATGGACTGGAACACAGAGGGGCTCTTCTGTCTTCCACACTGGTTGCTTGGAGCACATTTCTCTCAGCCCAGCTCCACACTGGAAGTGAGCCAAGCTATTGATGAATCTCTTGAAGCAACTGAGCACAGTATGGGTGAAGGAATGTGATGGTTTCACTCTTCTCAGTAGTGTGCATCATACCATATAAAAATATTTCCCAATTTATGAAAACAAGGCAGACATATCAGAAAAATACATATGGCTGCCCTGTCATGTCTAATTTACCTCAGTGCGCACAACCAAATCTATGTTTAGTTCAGAAAGGTGGCTATAGGCAAAATTCAACTGATTCTGAGGTAGTTGTCAGGTCACTCCTAAAGCAACCTTTACTACCATACTTCCCCACTTACTTTGGGCAGCTATTCAGGGGCAGAGTTACAATTTATTAAACAAACCTCCCGAACTGGGTAGTGTCAGAATCCCAGAATCTCAATTTGAGAAGAGGGAATAAAACTCGGGTTCATGGGAAAGACCAAGCATCCAGACCATCTGAGGCTTTATTGTATTTACCCCAAGGTTCCTGCAGTACTCACAATAATGCATGCATTACTGGGCCGGCAGAGGTGAACTCTGCTGCAAAGCTTCAATACCATTACAGGGCATTTATAGGTACACAGGTACAGGGCAATTGATGACACAATGCGGAGTTTACAATAAGATTCTGAGGTCATCACATACAGAACAGATAAGGAAATGTCAGTCAATCACACAGTAACACTGAGATTACAATATTTCTAATTGCCTGTATTGACACTTTAGTTCAGTAGCTTGAACCCATCTCCAGGTCTGCTTAGACATGTAAATTCAAGCTACTGAAACTATGCATGAACTCAAGACTCTTATCTACTCTAGACATTCTGAATCGGCCAGGGCACATGGAGCCTCTGGGCTATCAAAAGATACTTCCTTGTAAACTGAATTCCAACAATGACTATTTAATCATTGTGAAGGTATACAATGTAAATTTGGACTAAATGGCCTGTGTACTGCAGCCCACAGCTAAAGGTGAGAGAAAGGAGTGGGGGAATGCCATTTTAAACAGTGACTGCCTGGTTTTGAGAAGGAAGACAGGATTTGATCCCACAATGCAAAGGCACACAGAAGTAATGTTTTTCAGACAGGATTTATCCAAATTTTCCCAACAGTAGCTGTCAGAAATGGCAACGTCTTGCTTAATTCTTTCCTTTTTTTCTCGTTTCGGTGGAATAGCTGAGTCCATGGGCTGATGCAAGAAAGGGTGATCAGAAAGCACCCCTGTGAGTCTAATGAATGCATGAGAGGATGTGAGCTTCCAACCCCCTTGCATGCTCACTGAACATGTGTAGGAAGAATCTTCGGAACAGCCCGTTATGCTGCCTACTTCTCCACCCTTGCCAGAGCAGCCATTGGTATGGGACAGGGAAACACACAATGCAGTGCGATCAGGAGATGAGGTAAGTTGTACTGCAACTTAAAGATGGGGAAACTCAGTGCACATTCCGAGCTCAGTAACAGCTGTATACATTCAGGTTTAGTCTCAGTTGTAGTTTGGGAACTGTGGGTTGAGTTCCAGTCACACAACCACTTAGATGCATAGCAAAAGCATTCTTTGGTCATTTTCCTCATGTACTGGGCCAACGTGTAGAGGGCAGGCCACATGGCTGGCCCAGCCCTTATGTTACTCATGCTAAGTAGTCCTCCTCTGTAGGCAGGTCACAATTTCTTTTCTGGGAGAAGACTGAGTCAAAGTAAGAGCTGAGCACCTCTGTTTTTCCCTTGTCTTCTTTTTGTCATCCTTGATGAACTGCTGCACACCCCTCTCTTTTTTGTCTTTTATTTTGAGTGTAGCTATAGAAGACTTCCTTATTATATTTAGCATGCCTCCCTAATTTCAGTTCACTTTAGCCTTCCTGACTCCATCCCTGCAGGTCTTTGCTGTTTGTTTATACTCTTCATTTGAGGCTTGACCTCCCTTCTACTTCCTGAACATGTTCTGCTTTGCTTTTAAGTAGTCTCTTTTTGTGGAGCCTTGGGGGGGGGGTAGTTTTCTATTCTTTTCCTTTGTTGGTATTAGTTGTTATGCTGTAAGAATTGCTTTTTTAAAGATTTCCCATCCCTCTTGGTCTCTTCTCTCCTTTAGGGTGAGTTGCCAGGGGATTTTGCTTATCACTCACTTGAATTTCTTAAAAGTGGCCCTTCTAAAGTCACGGATATATGTTTGACTGCAGCAGACATTTGCCATCCTCTTAATAAAGAATTAGAGAATGGTATGGTCACTTTCCCCCAGGGAATGCATGATTGTTACTCTATCTATCAGATCATCTTTATACATTAAGCCTAGTGTAGCTGTTTCCCTTATTGACTTCAGTCTTTGTTTTACTGATTTCCACAGAGTAATTAGCCTTTCCTCTAAAACCAGCTGTTTTTGCATTTCTCCCTCCGGTACTTGGAAGCAGTTTGAGATTTTCACCATTTCCTGTGTTGAAGCCTGTATTCTATTTACCTTGCTGGTGACTGCCACTTTTTCCCAGAGAGTTTTGGTGTCTACCTCTTCTCTTATAGAGTTCACTGCTTCAGATGGATGATGCCCCTCTAGTATCTCATCATTTTTCTGTTCAGTTTGAGGGTGGATAATTATAGCTCCGTTTCCCTCAGCTTTTCTTCCAAGAGGATAAATTGCCTGCATTTGTTACGTTTAAAGAGTGGGAAAATGTCAGACAGAAGTACAAACATCTTGGACTTGTTACAACTCACTGCCACTAGATGGCTCTCTCCACCAGGGTTTTCTGGATGGCTAATTTTCCTGCTTCTTGTAGCAGGGACATGGGTTGCCTGCACATGGGAACTGAAGGTGGGGTTCTTGGGTGTGGTCATGCTTTTCTTTTTGGGGGTGGATAGGGGTGTGTTTGGTGAGTGTCTCCTTTGCTGGCGTGGCTCTAGCGCCCATGGAGTAGACTCCAGAGAGCTTGTTTTTCGGGGGGTGGGGGATTGAGCAACTGCCTTGTGAGGGTGTCCATTTCTCATTCCCCCCATGACTCCCTCAAGTTCTGGGGTTTGCAGGCACCTGTCTTGGTGAGGTAGCGGAAGGGACGGAGTCCTTCGGCCTCTGCTTGCACTTACCGGGCTCTTCCTGGGATTGGCATTGCCCCTCCCTTTGCTAGCGTTTGAGCTTCAGCAGCTTCCTGACAACGCCAGCTGCAGTGGCAGCCCTAATTTTAACCACCCTGACAACAACCAAATAAGGTAGGGTTCAGGATATTATTTGAGGGCAGCACATCCCCCTGCCCCAATCCTCTGCAAGTCGGATGTCATTGGTTCGAAAGCCCAAGGAACCCGGCTTCAAGTTGGATGTCAGGAAGTAGTTCCAGATGGCGAGGACCCCTGGGATATGGAGTGGGCTTCCAAGGGAGGTGGGTGAGGCCCCACAGTGAGGTGTTCAAGGAAAAATTGGACAACCATGTGAGTGCAGCTGGCTGGAGACGGGCGTCAGGCTAGGTTGCTCAGGAGGCCCCTTCTGGCTCACGTTTCTATGGTATGGCCACTCACATGAACAAGAGTAGCATGCTGTGGGCCAGCTGCCTGACTTCAGCGCTCGAACCCAGGCTACTGTAGCGTCGCTCTCCCCAGCATGAGCCTGCATCTGCACTGCACCACGGGCTCAGGGCCCAGCAGCCTTGCGAGCAGGCATTCATATTGCACAGGAGGATGCTGAGGCTGACATAGTAGTGGCTCTCCATGGCCACACAGTGAGTGTGTGGCTCCTGGCTCTGCCATGCCGTAGCAAAGGACCCCTGCTGGGCATGAGCAGAGTTCATTTCCTGGGTATAATTTTTTTTCAGTGCAGCTACCAAATGGCTGAAATTATGTGGAATCAACGGATTCTTCCAAGGAGAATGGCCGTGCAAAGCCAACCTATGGATTTCCCTTTATTAGAGATAGAATGTGAGGACTGAAGAGGCCAGGAATACTAACTTTCCTTATTTTGACTTCCCTGAAGAAAACAAGCCTGACACTCTGATATGTAACTTCTGGTTCGTTTCTACCTAACTTCTGGAACCCTTGTCCTGCTGGGGAAACAAAGGCTTTACTATTTTTTGCAACTGAGGCTTCAACATGCCCTTCTTTGTGTGAGAAGCAGTTTTAAAATGTCCTGGGCTCCCAAACCATGTAGGGCATAGGATTTTTTAAAAAATCACTAGATAAAAATCACTGTGGCAGCTTGTCTAGATGATGAGTTGGAAATGTGGACTTTATCCTCTGAACATGTAGGAACATGAGATCAGCGAGGGTAAGGGAAGTTTATTGAGGGCTTTCTGAGAGTCTGTAGCATGAAGCTGGATGGGTGGGTGCATATTGTTTTTATCTGAGGAACAGAATGGAAAGATCATATAGTTACCTGGCAGAGAAACATGGAGAGCCTCTGTGGTGTTCACCTCAGAATCCTCCTTCAGGCAAGTTTTCAGCAAAGACACTGAACTGTCCAGAAAATGCTTGTTCTGAGATGCGACTGCCAATTGTTAAGACAGAGTGTTACTCATTCTACACAAGGTCTGATTAACAAGCGTAGGGAGCCCATGCTGAACTTTACACCAGGACCCCAATTCACCCTTTCTCATCTGTCAGCATCCATAGAAATAGGAGCACCTGAAATGCCAGTTGCAGTCATGGCTGTGGTGCCTTTCTGGTGCAGACCTGCTCTCTGTCATCCATGCCATCATCATCTTAATGCTGGATCTGGAAGGGATACTGGATGTTGCAGCAGCGATGCATGTCAGGAAGTGCACGTCAGAACACATGAAAAATCCTGTTGGATCAGGTGAATGACCATCCAGTGCAGTGTCCTCTTCCCAACACTGGCTAGCCAGAGGGTTTATGAAGCCCACAAGCAATGCATGAATGGAACGGAAGGATTCATGGTGGAGTGCCCCCTGTTGTAGAGAGGCCAGTCCTCCCAGGTTAGAATCCCCCCAGGTAGCTAGGTCAGATCCAGAGTGAGCAGGAATTAGCTAAGGCCTCTGAACGGTCACACTCACCCAGCAAGATTATGCTCACAGAGTATGAGAACCAAACTGTCCTGAAGCAGGAGGGCGACACCATAGAGCAGGGAGGGGTAGAGACTGAGAGGCAGTTTTGGACCCTATTAAAAGGTGCCAGGCCAAGGGGAGTGGACCGATTAAAGACTGCCTGCTGTTCCAGCCATACAATTCCTCAAGCAGCACGGGCCACCCCGAAAGCAAAGTCGAGTCTTTCCAGATAGGAGAGAAATGTTCCTGTTCAGATGTAACCCAGTGGGCATTCACGGTTCCCACATATCAAGGGATCATGCCTTTGATTAATGCTGTTTGTAAACCTATAGAGCTCAATAAAGGACCATGCTTCTAAAGTTTCTTCTAAGTCTTCTGGAGAAGGAAAGGCAGGGGTTGGGGAGAAAGATCTGCCCCTGACAGCTGCTCAGGAATCTGGACACTCCATTTCAGACCATTCTTTCCCCTGCTACAATTTTCTGTCTTCCAGTCTTTCCCCCACCCCTCACTGTAGGTACTCAGCTTTCTAGGGAGACTGAGTACACACGGTCCCATCTGTGTTTAAAGCTGACGTTCCCTCAGAAGGAAGAACTGAGCCTGGAAATTGCCCATCAACAGTTGGTAGGTAAACAGCCAATTGAACAGGTGGGCACCCGACGCACCTGGTCACAGTCTCCCCAGCTATGGTGAGAGGTCTTTGTATCTCTGTTTGGGATATAAGAAGCTGCCTTGTGCTAGCCAGATCTTCATTCCTTCTAGCCCCGAATTCTTGACCTCAAGCTTCCAAGATTGCAGGCAGGAATTTCCACTGGGCAAGTCAGAGAGAGAAGCCGTGGGGTGTGGGGGATGGAAGGACAGGCAGGAAGGTGCCTGAAGGCTCTCTGAGCTTCTCTCCTTCTCCTGCTGTTGCTGCTGTTATGTAGAGGCAGCCCAGGTGGTGTTCAGGCAAGAATAGCCTTCCTACCCCAGCACTTGAAGCAATGCGAAGCTATTCACATCTTCACTTTAGCAAAAACTTCATGCATGCATGCAAGCAAGCACATACACACGAAGCCTGGTCAATCCCTTCCTCTTGCAGCCACTCCTCCTCATCCCAGAATAGTCCTGCAAATTTAGCACACACTGGAATGTATACTTTAGGGGAAAATGTACACATACATTTTTTACATGTACAACATGCAAAAACATGGTTATGTAAGTGGTCAGAAGAAATCTGGAATATGATGGTAGAAATTTTGCCTAGAGATTGGGATGAGCATCTTGTGAGTCACCAATGAGTCAGGCACCAGAAGGGCAGTGAAAGTGCCTAGGTAGATCCTCTCCCATCCTGATCGGCCATCTTGTTGGAAGTTCACAGCAGGGTGTGAAGGGTGCAGCCTCTGCTTCTTTGCATACAGGCCCAGGTTTGAGAAATGCCAACATTGCCCGCATACTCATACATACACAAATCATTCCATGGCACATCTTAATATTAATATTGGTTTGAAGCAGAATCCAGCATGTTGTTTAAGTGTATGTTGCATTAACAATGCTTTTCAGCAGGTATGGGGGTGTTTTTAGGCCAATGACTCACCCACCCACTGACAAATTCTTTGTCATCCCAAATGATAGGCCCTAGAAATGCCATTACTAGCCTTCAAGTGCTAACATCTGCTGAGATGATGCTAGGCGTAACATTTCTAAATGTTCTTTCTGTGACACACTTCCAGACAGCAGGTTAGGGACTTGTTAAAACTCAGGCAATATTTGAGTTTCCCCCTTTTTCCTTGCTAGAAAAGCAGATGGTGCTAACTCTCTATGGAATATGTAGCATGATGTGCTTCTCCTTCTGCATTCTTTGTTGATGTTTGAATGATGGAAGAAAGAAGATGGTGATGCTGTTTCTTTCGTGCATCATATCCAGGTTGCGTAACAAGCACATAGAATGTGGTTTCTACCACTGCCAGCTCCAAGCTTTCAAGGGAAGGAATTCACCACTTGTGGAAGAAAACTCAGGTGGTAGAGTATGGGGGAATATGTGAACCAGAGAGCTGGATGAGTATTGTCAGGGCTGTTTTTGTGATAGAATGCACCAGAACGGTGTTCCGGCACCTTTTTTTCCAAAGGATTTCACGAAGTGATTTTGAATCGCCTGTCGGCGTAGCAGGTCAGCAGCAAACATCATTCACATAGTGCCTGCGGGCTGCTTTTGTGTCTGCGCCATCCGGCTTGGGATGCTGCTCGGCTTGGGATTGGTGTGTGTGGTCGCGCGCTGAGTGCTTACTGCCAGCGGCGACGTGAGTTCCGGCACCTTTTTTTTTTTTTTTTTTTACAAAAAAAGCACTGAGTATTGCTAAACTACATCATATCTTAATGAAATAGTTCTCCTTCCTCCCTGGGTCACACCCTATGGGTGGCCAGTCTTCACACAACTACAAGCACAGTACAATGCACTGCAATCTTTGTAGGACTGTCATAATAGCAGATGACCATCTGGATGGGAAATCTCTACCCTGGACTCTGGGTTCGCTCAGGCGTTCTACCACAGTGCCATTTACAAGTGGCAATAATTTCCTTTCTGATCTCACATGAGCTTGTTTGTTTCCCCATTTTTAACCTCCAGTGGCTTTCTTGGCAATATGGGTGGCTTTAAAAAGTCAATGTTAGAATGAAAATATGGTGTAGTATTGCTTATGGCTTTATATTTCATATGAATGCTAACAGAAACCACAACGCCTTGGGCATTATGGAGAGTAATAAGTTCAACTGCTGGATTAGTTACAGTTGTTTGGCTCCAAAGCAGCTGCTAGTAGGAAATAGTTAGGCAAAGCTATTATATTCCACTGAAATGCAATCGGTAAATGATCACTGGTGCAGAAAGATATCATATGATGTTCAACAAATGAACAAAGAAATAGATGCTCTTATTCTTTCTGGGCAGAGTGGGAAGAGATGTATTTTTGTGCACAGAATTGGCAGCCTTATTGACTTACCTCTGGAGATATTTCCCTTCCTTTTAAATTGTTTTCTCCAAGATAAAATGACATCCATCCCTATGAGAAAGTTGCTGCTCTTTGCCAGGTAGCACATTATTTGGATTTCTGTTTATTATAGCTGTTTTTCCTCTTGGCAATTTGCACTTTGCAATACATGATATGCTATGCAGTTTCAGTGTTATGCATTTTCAATATATGATATGTTTGTTCTGCAGTTAATGCGATGATAGGAGAAAGATTCATTCAAACAGTGGCTTTTCATAGGGAGCATTGGCTCATCAGAAACAGTTCAGTGTTTGGGAAATAAAATGACCTCAAAAAGAAGCAGCTACTTGTTAAAAAATTATATATGTGTTTCTGCTCAGTTCATGCCAGAATCCTCTGTAAGCACAGGTTTGAAAACATTGCATTCATTGTTCATAATTGAAACTGAAATGATGTGATGTTTGTTGGCTCCTTTATATGCAAAAATGGGTGTGGTTGATGTGTATTCAAAGATATTCTTATGTGTTGTGAGTTTTCTGGATTTGGTTGTTTTGGTTTCTTGAACATCATGATAAAAAACAAAACCAAAATTTATTATGGGATATTTTGTACTCAGAAATATAATAGGAATTCAGGCTGTGATACAAGAGACTCCAGGAGTCCCTGAAAGAGAAACTTCAGGGAGTTCCTTGGCGAATGGTAGGGAGAAGATTCATTACCTATTTGGTGAGAGAAAATAATATATGTACATGTAAGGTCACTGCATTTACCCTCACAGCCAACAGATTAGAGACAAAATTATTCAGTGTGTAGGGATCATCTAATTAAAATGTTATTCGTTGTTCTTGTTACATTGCGTTTACATCTTGTATTTTTCCCTCTTGTGTGGAGCCTAAGGTGGCTTCACCTTGTGCTCCTCCATTCCATTTTTCATCCTCACAACAGCCCTATGAGGTAGGGTAGGCTGAGAGGCAGTGACTGGCCCAAACTCACCCAGCGAGCTTCATGGCTGAGTGGGGACTAGAATTCAGATCTCCCAGGTCCCCAGTCCAACACTCTCAGCAGCATAGGTTTGTGATACCCCCTAGAGTTTTAGCAAGCAAAACTTATGGCTGACCCTGTGTAATCTAGCATCCCATGTGAGAAGGTTCTAGTGAACCTGCAGGTCTAGGGCAGCTTCATGTGTTCCATTAACATATCCCACCTCTTAAGAGCCCCCACCTAGTGGCAAAGCAATCCGTTGTTGCTAGCACAGTTTCTATTTTTCATTGGAACTGGAATTATTTTAACAAGGAAATGTGTAAATGAACAGAGTTGGAAGTGGGCAATCAGACTCAACAGTGCTTGTCTGAAGGATTCACCTCCTCTGATTACTGGCATTCATTTTAAAGTATAGAAAGCTCCTGGCAGTCACTTGCTTTTGTCCAGATAGGGCTGGATGGACAGTAAAGCATACGTACTTCCAGCACACATACCTCTCCCGTTCCTCTTCTCACCCTCCTGCTCACCTCCATATTAAATGATGCCCTGAAGTTGGGAAAGAAGGCAGAAGCTTGGGGAGCAAGTGATGGACCATTTTGGAAGAGGCAGTGTTCCTGCACTTCCGTTTTGCCAAGAGGAGCATCCCCTGTGCTTGCCCTTTTACTGTACAACGGAGCAGCATGCAGATTGCCAGCATTAATTAATTCCACTATTGATGCCCACACTAAATTACTTTAAACTGTCTACTGAATGGGTCCTCCAAGAATATAATCTTTATTGAGAAAATGATGAAGCTACTGAGCTTCCCAAGATTCCATTGGGAAGCAAAAGGAGTGGTGGAAGGCCTTGGCTAAGCCTTAGGTTCATTGATTGTGTTTTTGTTTTGTTCTTCAAAGGAACGTGCCTGGGAGGACTCACACAAGCCCGGCAGTGCAGAATGCAATGGCATTTCTTGGTAGAAACAGGCCTCTTTCTTTGATGGCTGCATCTGGGGCAGTGGAATGGCTACATCTATAAAGATGGAAGTATGGATCAAGTTCCCCAGCCTTCCCCTAATTGCTGCCCTCTGTATGTTGGACTGCAGTGTCCATCACTCCCAGCTATCCTGACCAATTGTCTACTGGCTAGCAGTGATGGGAGTTGTGGTCTAACACAACTGGAGGGCACCAGTTTAAAGAAAAGTATTCTACTTCAACCCCAGTGTCCACTTATGGACACCAAAACTGTCCGGAAAGAGGAGGATATCACCAAGAAAGAGCACATGTAAAAAAGAGGGCAAAGAGGGTATGGATTTGTATAAAATGTACACATGCAGACCTGCATAAATGCAAACTGAGGCATCATCACTGGGATTTAAGTAGAAATGCAATTTCAAAGTGGCCATAGTGTGCCCAGGTGACCTGCATGCCGTCCAGAGGTTGCTGATAGGGCACCTGCTCTCCCGTCTTGGGGCTCTTGATCTTTAAACCAGATTTGGACTGGACAGCCCTTCTAGTGGAGGCGAGACCTCTGGCAGCCCTTATCAGAGAGGAGGTCATGGTGCCCACCATGCCAGGCCCATTTGCAGCAGCCAAGGGGAACGGCAGACAGGCAGGCAGGCATTGCTGCCCCGAGTGCCTGCCGCCCGCTGCCCCTCGCAGGGCTGGCTCTGTGTGTTTGGCTGGAAAGCTTTGGAAAAAGTGGGAGTGGAGAGAGATTAATCGAAATACACATTGAGGCAGTGCATCTCTCACAGAATTCTCCCACACACAGAGAGAATCTTTTTCCATTTAATTACTTATTATACCTATATGGCACTGTGAGATTTAAAACTCCTTGCGACAGGATTCGAGTAGGTACAAGCAGATTATTCCATACAAAAAGCGTTTGCAAAGGCTGGCTCAATGCCTCAGTAGTCTGAGAAACAAAGAGCAATCTTTTACTGTTTACAAGAGATTTTATACATCCTCCTTTTCCCGCCGCTCAACTCTACTCTCGTTTTGCCATTACCTGGCTACTCTCGAGCGTACAATCTTCTGGTGCGCCTTATATGGTAGAACTCTAGTAACTACAATTTTTATTAGTCTTCTCCCCTGTCCCTCAACAGTTTAAAGTTCCCCAAAAGTTGTTAGCTCATCTCTTTTGTCCCTGTGAAAGAATCTGTGTATGTGCCTCATTCTTTCCCTTATCTCCGAGGACATACAGATTACACTTCACCGCAAGCTCTGCGCAGCTTACATTTTACAAAGATACTATTTACATTTAAGAAGATATTGTTTCTACTTTTACAATGTCGCCACAGCTACACCTAGTCACCTCCTTCCTCTTCCATCACATTCTTGTGAGAAAGAACAGTCCTTCATTCACATTCTAAAAGATACAGATTTTACACTTCTTGAGAAAGAACAATCCTTCACTCACACTTTAAAAGATACAGACTTTACTCTTCCCACAGCACCTTTTTCTTTTCAAGGAACTCAAAGCAGCTTACATTCTTCTGTTCCTCCTCCTCCTCTCCATCTTATCCCCACAACAACAACCCTGTGAGGTTGGTTGGGCTGAGAGTCTGTGACTGGCCGGAGTCACCCAGTGGGCTCCATGGCCGAGCAGGAACTGGAACCCAGGTCTCCCCAGTCCCAGGCTCGCATGCTTCACCACCGCACCATGGGCTTTGCACAGCAGCTTCATTGTTCAGCCTGTAGTGCAAAGGCAGCAACATTTTGGACCGATCCTGATCATGTGAGTACTGTCCCTGCCTGTAACATGTGTGAGCTCTTGACTAAGCCGCCCCGAGGCTTTGGCGAATGGGGCGGCATAAAAATGTTTTAATAAATAAATAAATAAATAAATAAATAAATAAATAAATAAGAGGCAGAGAACCACACAGCTCTATGGTCTTATAAAGGACCAAATTGCTGCCAATACCCTCACACAGTCATAGCTGCCAACTGGTCCTCCCCTTATGTCCCCCTGTGGGTGGAGAAGCCGAAGGAAATTTAGCAAATCATTTTGTCTTTGCTATTTCTTCACTGTCTGGGTTAGAAAATGACATAGCCCTGAGCGAGCCTGGGAAATGACTTTACTCCTAAAGACAGAAATGTCCTAATTGAGTCACAAACGCCATCTGTGTATCGCTGTTCATATAACTGTTTTGAAACTTCCCCTATAAACAGGTAGCAAAAATTGAAATCTGAAGTTTGGGAATAAACATATTTTACTATCAAAAATAATAATGAAGGCCACATTGGAAATACTAAATATTGCACACTTATTATCATGCCTCAAGCATCCTTTATACTGGATTCGTCAGCTGAGAAATCAATTGAACCAGATAAGTTATATATATTTAAGTGCCTAGCTCATTGTGTTTTCAATTATGTTCAAACTGTTCCTGTCTGAATGTCATCTGGCACATTACATGTTCAAAGACACTCTTAAGTGACGTTCTTTTAACTCCTGAACTCTATGGCCCTAGAGAACTGAATGCTTTTTTTTTTAGTTTAATTAAGTTATTTGCATCCTGCCTTTCCAGCTGAAGAGGCTCAAGCCAGCTAATAAAAATAATATACGCTAGAAAAATACTCCACCATTAAAATACAATTATAGAAATGATAAAATAGGCAAGATAAAAGAACCCACACTCATAAAGCAGGTAGCTTCCTAGAGAGTCATCCCAAGGCAAAACATTGCTAGGGCAGAGTTCCACAGACTGCTGCCACCGCAGAGAAAACTTTCCCCCAGATTCCTGCCAACTGTGCCTTAGATATGGATGGGATGCATAAGAAACTTTCTTGGGACGGCTTGCACAGGAGGCGATGGTGATGAAGCCATCCCACCTATCCGGCCCTGCAAAACTATGCTGGAGTGCACTTTCGGCTGTTTATTCATGAGGAGGCTGCTGCCATCACTACTCCCTGATCTTCCTGGACTGCTGACTGTCAAGCAGGTGGCATTTTGGAATTCAGCAGAAAGGAGGGAACTACTTTCAGTGGCCTCCATCAAGCCGGGCCCTGCCCTGCATGCTCCTTTCCTTCTGCTTAAAAGCTTCCAGCGTGAATATGTAGTGGAGCACATGATTAAGAGCAGTCTGCGAGTTAAATAGCTGATTCAGTCAGTCCCAAAAATCAGATGAAAGGTTTATTTAAGTTCAGTAAAAGAGAACAGGAGAAATTAGGTGTAGGAAAAAAGAATTTAAAAGCAAGAAAATGAAACACTTCTAAGGAATCCCTTGGGGCATTGACACACTTTCAACCTGAGGGACAAATTCTATTCTGAAGTAGTTCTGGGGAGGTCACCTTCTAGTGGAGAGCAGCACACATGCAAAAAGACCAAAGATTACAGAGGTGGGGCTAAAATACCAAATTCACCTGCATGTTTTACCTCAAGGTTACCATCCTGTTCATGTTTAAACAGAAAAAGTCCCACAACTCTGAGCATTCCCCAGCCAGTGGTATAGAACGTTTTTGTGTCTAAACATGAACAGGATTGCACTCTTACATAAATTTGCATAAGTCTAGACTTAGACTTATGTAAGTTCATGGCTTACACTTTAGACAGACTTATATAATATCCAGCATGATACAGGTCCAAAGCTAGGAGCTCTCCTCCAGCTGTTTCTTGAGAGACCCAAGGGCAGCCCATTATTTTATGTCATGCACACAGGTAGGTTTTGACAAACACATGGAGGAAAGCCTCATTCATAGAGGTTCCTGAGCTTGCTAGCCCCATCACTGATGCACAGAGAGCAATTCACATCCTTTAACTGACAGAAGTAGATTTGGAAGATGTAACCTGGTGATAAGATCCTTCTCATCCCATAAGGCAGCCATATATTTGGGAGGTTGCCTAGAACATAGCAAGAAGATGTTCATGTTACAGAGAGCTCAACCCTTGGAAATAGAACAATTCTAAACTGACTCATCATGCCTTATTGACAGAATGGGCTGATGTGATGTGTCAGTATGTCTATAATCTGCTGATACATCCTGGGGCAATTTCTTCTTCTTCAACAAGCAGTTCTGAACATTACTTCCTCTCTCTGCACATAGTTGGGAATCCAAATAACTCATCCTTTAATCCCTCTCTTCCTTTCATCTTTCTGTCCATTCGTCCGTCCTTCCTTCCTTCCTTTAAAACTTAAATTGGGTGTGTGTTTGGGGGCGAGGACATTCAGCACTTTAAAGGTAATTTGTGTACGATGTGATGAAACATGAAGTGCTGAAGCTAGAGCAAATTTGTAACTTAGTTGTTCAATGAGGAAAGGAACGAGAACAATCATGCACAAATCTGGGACAAAGAATCAGGAACATTAGATTCTGTTTGTATGGCTTCTGCCAGCAGTAGAATGTTTCATGGCTGCAGAGCCAGTAATTGGTTTCCTGGACTGAGTTCTCTATAATGTATGCTCTGTGCATTGTTGGTAAGGGATTGAGATTTCTTGTCCTGCAGAATTAAGTTAGTGGTGGCTACTGTGTTTGCCAGTAGGGAAGGCAGCATGCCCACTGTTTGTTTCCAGATGGGGTACTTAAGCACATTAATACAGCAACACGTTAGCCAGATCAGGAATGAAAGCTGATTCACATGAACAAACTGGCTGACTGAAAATATGAGTTGTGTACATATCTTGCCAAAGCCTGACTACATCAGTCCTACGTCATGTGCCAATTCCAACTGCAGAGAGCTCTACGTATCCCTTTACAATTATTTACAAGAATGAACTTGTGACATTTGCCCAGGAAATGAACAAAGTCATCAGATGCTCAAAAATGGAGTATTTCCTTCTAAATACAGAGATTAGTAACTTGGAATTCTAACAAGTATAATTTACTACAATTGCAGCAACTTTGCAATTAACCTCTGCAAAAAGGGTGCATTGCAAGCAGACATCTTTGAAAGTCTAGCCAATATGCTAAAAATCCAGGAAAAAAACCCCCTTCAGCTTCTGTTCTTACCTCTCGATACAAGACAACAATTGCTGGGAAACTTTGATGGTTCCATCCTAAATTTTGCAAACAAATTCACAGCAATCCCATCTTTCTTCTGTAGAATCACTGCTTGGGTGGAATGGAAAGTTCATCCCCTAAATTTGATGTTATGGGACTCATTAAAAACCTGTACAAAACTACATGGTCTCCTTGCTACCAGATACAGAATGGCTGAAGCCATCCCCCAAAAGTCTGCTTCCTAGTTGTCATTTATTAAACGTGGGATGCATTACAAGAGAGGAAGGGGGTTGAAAGAATCACAAGATCCTTTCCTCATGTACCTGGCTCTGCATGTAGTCACCTGACACACATTCTCAATGTGCCAGTTTGGTCTTGTGAACTGACCCTGAACACAGTCAGTTATTGCAATGGACCAAGCTGATGAAGAAGGATGAAGGCTTTCTCTTCTTCCCTTTGTCCTTTCTGCCAACTCTCCATCTCTGTTTCCTTGAGGCCAAGTGGGACCTCCAGCTCTTGCAGGAATAGCTAGCAAATGTGACTAGTAGATGAGCAAACATGTCCTGTTTTTCCACTGTGGGTCCATTAAAGAGACAGGGGTGTTCTCAAGGTAGCAGGCATGGCAATTGAAATGCTGTTCAATGTGCTTCTTATGGCCCAGCTGTAGTCACTGCAATAAGCCAAATCAGAGCCAATGCCCCCAGTCAATGCAATAAAACAGCAGTGCAGCTCTCGCCCTTTCTGTATGTAGGAAGATCCTCTTGTGTGTATTTCCAGAAGGGTCACACTTCTAGGGCTGGCTCACATGTTTTGTCAAATGTGTTACCTATTTTCTTAGCAGAGATTACAGCAATTTACCCCCATGCTCCAAAAGTGAGGATTCCCCCATCATCTCAGGTTGTACTTGGATGCTTCAGTGCAGGCGTCAAAACTGTGGGCTAAGCAATAGCACTCCTAGTATGATCAAAGCCTGTGGTGGAACCTTTACTGGATTGCGTCCTTCTGCAGGCCCAGCATCAGTACACAGTAGCCTTAGGAAGCTACTTGGAGCCCCCAGAGGAGCTACTGCTCACGCCTCTCCCCGTGCTCCCTGTAAAAAGAGCTGGAGCTGCTGGTTACCATTTAAAATTTCCACAATGCCTTGCTAGGCCCTAAATTAGGGCATTGAGGAAAATGCAAATTGTGGATTCCAGTTACCCACTACTGACTGAAAATACTGCTGCTTACACTGCCACCAAATCTGCTGCTGCCCAGCTTATTACATTAAGGTAGAAGTTGACTGGGGAACAATTTGCAGAGGACTGGGCACCCTTCAGTCCTGGGACTGCCTGTCCTATGAGCATCTTGCAGGCAAAATATAAACCAGGGTGAGAAAAATTAAAAGCCAGCATGAACAAAGCAGTTATATGGTGTTTGAATGGAATGACAAGAAAGGAACACAGAGACATTGTATTGGCTACCCATCATATGGACAAAGAAGGGCGTATTTATTTAAAATATAAAGTGGACAAGGTTCCTAGTCCTGTAAGACCTTTGCCTACACAAGCTCCATCAATGTGGCAGAGCGTTTAGGGGATCATTTCACAAGTCTCTTGAAAATCATATGTAGCATGGCCATAATTTGTGTTTTCTGATGGCCTTTCAAGTAATCAATTATCAGGAGCACTTAAGGTTAATCCTGCATTGTTCGATGGCCAGCAGCAATTACCACCCAATTCCAATGTTTTCCAGCCAGCCAGCCAGCCAAAAAGAATAGCAGAAAAGCTTGCTAGATTTGGCAATTCTGATGTATGGGTCTGCATGCACCCTTTTTTTTCATCTCACCTCTGGGCCACTTAGCCTTATCTACACAAAGCATCCCAGTTGTCATAGCAACCTTTAAAATCTGCAGTCTGATGTTTTCGCTCTTTGCCTCTCTTTTTTTAAACTTTATTTTCCCATTTACTGTGCCATTGCAGAACCCAGACTGTTACAAAAAGGGCAATGCTAACTAGTATGTTAAAGGGAACTAGCATATATTTCCAGGAAATATTAATGGGTGAAGAGCATTTCTTTGCTTCTTATATTCATTAGCAGTTTCATTAAATACATTTCTTTAAGTGACATGCAAGATCAAATATTTTAAAAACTAAGCAATAAAAATAGAACAAATAACAATACAATCCAACATGAAAGGGTAAAACAAATGACAGAAGCAATCAAGTCAGAAACCAACACCCTAAAGGTAAAAACCATCCAATGACTATCATCAATGGAGACTAGTCATACAATGAATAAAATTACTTAGCCTGACACCAAAAGAATATTAGAGTAGGTGACAGGGGAGCTTATCTCAGGAAAGCATCCCACAAATAGGGACCATGTCCCTGCTCCCCCAGTATCAACAAGATCCTTCCTTTATTGGCCAGACCATGGGCCAAAAGAGCAGTCAAAGAAGGTCTTTGCTGATGATCCTAAAGCAGGGTAGCTACATATGAGACGTTTCAATCTGGTTCAATCTGAGGTTGCAATATATATATTGTATGATGAGACTCCATCTTGCTTAATGATCTGAAAAAATTCAGCAGGTGAAACTTTCCTCATGATATTGTTTTCCTTGGCAAAAGGCTTCCTTTTGCTCAACCATCCCTTCTTCAGTTTATAGTCTGTTATTCCAGTCCTTGTTGAATTATTCTGATGTCTGTAACTTATTCTGCCTTGCAAAATATTCTGAATTCAGAATCTCAGTTTCCTTGGCACGGAAAATGATGCAAATGACACGCAGCATTCCAGAGGTGTGTGTGTGTGTGTTACCTAAAAGTAACCGCAAAGTTTCCCTCAGCAGCTCTATCTGAGCTGTCACCAGTAAGCATTATAATAGATGGCCCCATGAATGCTACTTAATTGTTGGCAGTGTTTTCCAAACCTTACTTTTTGCTGGACTGAGTATTTCTGTGTTGGCAGTCAAGGAGTACATCCAATGCTTTTGTCTTTGGTATACCTTCTCTAAACTAGACATATGTGTTTGCTTCTCTTCCTTTCATTCTGTTAATTGGTGAGCGGACATGATTTTCATATTCCCTAGGAGAAAATTAAAGAGGCTGTAAAAAGAAGATTAATCTAAACAGAGAGAGAAACTGCCCTCTCTGTGCAAGTTTTGCTGAGTGATCCACAGTAGGAGGTCAGTGGGAGTCTCTGCTATCAATAAAACATGAGCCACAGCAGAGCAGCGATGGAATGAAGATGCAGATGAGACGCGACAGAGCAAAGCAGCAGCAGAGGCGGATGGAGCCGTTTCGCAATGGATCGCTGGCACTATCAGACAGCTAAAGTTCTGTGGTCAGTGGAGGATGGTGATTTTTGGAGCTGCTAAAGCTGCAATGTTTAAATGGTATTTCATTCCTCACAGGAAATAGTCACAGTAGGAGAGAGTGCCTTTAAATATACACAGAGTGTATGGAGAGGGTGTGCAGTGCTGTGTCCCCTCTTCCCCGTTCTTCATTGTATCTTCATTTGGCCTTCTGCTTCAAAGAAGGAGCTGCTAAAAATGTGCCAATATGCATGTCTACTTGGGAGTAAATTACAGTGTCTTCAGTGGTGCTTGCTCTGGGAAAGTGCACACAAGAGAAGGGATGACTTGCTTTCAGGAATTAAAGTTCAGGAGGATGGCAGCAAGCAACACCACAGCTGCCTCTCTTCTTTCCCCACCCCATAGAGCTTTTCCATGCTGCTGTCAATTGATCCCCCTTCGCACCTGCCTATAACTTGATGGCTCAAGAAACCCTTTCATGGCCACCTTTCCAACCCCGCCTACTTCCCCCTTTGAACCAAGAGGCACGTATTTCTGAGGATGCTCCCCAGCAGTGGTAGCTGTGCTTTGTACAAACAGTGCAAGAGAAAGTGTGCTGGGGTAGACCATGTGATGCCTGTGGGAAGCCTGCAAGCAGGACAGGAATGCAATCGTGCCTTCCCTCTCTGTTTCCTCAGCAGCTGGCATATGGAGACACAAGCACCTCTAAATCAGTGATTCCAGCCAGGGTCAGTGTGTATGTCTGGCTATGTGTGTTCGTCGCAACCTTAGAATCGCCCACCCCCCATGTTTATGTGCCTGATAGATTAATTTTATGCAATGCAAACTTCAGAGTGGAACAAGAAAAGAAAAATATAATTAACTAAGACAAATAAGCAAAGCCATTTTCCCTTGTCTTAGAAGCCATCTAGCTGACTATATCTTTGATCAAGCTTATCTATTTTTGCATTTAACATTTGAAAACAGGGAAGGAAAAATGAGGCTATCTATGCAAGGATCTTTGCATAGTGTGAAACAGAACAAAAGCCTGCAGTTATGTCTGTAATGCATATCGAAAGCAAATGTAGCAGTGAATCCCACAAAAATGTGCACGTGTATGTGCAGGATTTGTCATGTGACTTGGTCAAGACAGTAAATATTTAGAATATCACAAAGTGGCAAATGTGAAAGCAGGAAAACCCATAGGAGATGTTTCTGTTAAGATGCCCTTCCTTTCCAGGCAACCTATCAGCACTATTTATTTTTCCTGGTATATCCAGGCAGTACCAGTTATCAGTTGTCACCTGCCAAGTGAGGCTGCTGCATTGTTTCGATTAAATCCAGGAAGGTTTGTGACTCCCGTGTCAGTGGAGCTTCCTATCTGAGCTGTATAGGAGTTCTCCATGGTGCTGAACTCTATCCTCCAACTAGGTGCACCCCCCATGGCACACCAGCGATAGCTCCTATACAGCTGCAACGGATAAGGAATCCTCAGCCTTCCCCAGCTGATCCAAAAGAGATAAATGGGCACATAAATGAATGCATTTTATATACTGTGCAATAGCAAGGAAGTGAAGGCTGGCAGATGAAAAATGAATGTGTGCTCCAATTTTATGGTCATGCCAAAGATGGATAGTTTTTCTTTTTCAGGAAGATTTTTTTATTAGTAGTGCTTATTGGTCATTGGCATACTGTGTGTGGATGCTACATACTGTGCATATTTAAGGCCTGTCAGAAGGCTTTGCAGCATGTGAAGCATTCTGTGCATTCTTATTTCATGCTGTTAAGGCACATTCATTTACCTCCTATTTATTTATTGTGTGCCACCCAAGAGTCAAAGGTCTCCAAGTGGCTCACAACAATTTAAAGCCATGTTAGGTCATAAAATTCATGCTGGCTCTCTTACCAGAACCACTGTGGCATGTGAACGGTGTCCTATTTTGGGAGGAGACCGTGTTCCTAGCCACACGACTCTGTCATCCCTTTCAGAAAGAAGCATTCTGAGATCTAAGGGAACAGAGGTAGCTCATGGCCAAGTATCCTGCATTATAAAGGGCAATCCTCCATGGAAAGAGCTCTCAGAGAGCAGATTTCTGTGTGCAGGTATCCTCTGTTTGAAGGCTTCCCCATTCTCTCCAGGTTAATAATAAAGGACCATAAGAAGGGCGAGCAGAGAGATCTTGAAGTTGTTCATCCACCATTAGCATCCAGACAGCAGGCAAAGAAGACGAGGGCCTCACCTGCTCAGTCTTCCCCACTATAATATTGTATTCCTATTTAATTGTAGTTATTATTTCTAAATATGCTCCTGTGCATATATATTAGGGTATGCAAACATTATGCAAATTAGTGTGTATTGGAGCCTCACTGTCTAAATAAGTAAGGTGTTTTGTATGCATGCATATCCCCTCTTGTGTATCTTTGGCACCAAACAAGAAAAAGCCATTTCTTTTTTTAAAAAAGTTTTATAATCAAAATTAGCAGATGATTTGCACAGAACTCCGGATGAGATTTTTACTTAGTATTGCATTTTGTGAAGGGCTATGAAAAGAAAGCCATTACTAATTGAATAATTCTGATGGTTACATCATCTTGGCAGGGCTGTGCATAAAAATATATTTTTGTGACTTACTAAGTTTGATCTAAGTCTAATGACACACATGCCTGGATTTCTAAAAGCACTTTTTTGTTTAGGAAAGATATTTTGAGCATTTGTTTCCAGTGGAAGGACAATATTTACAAGGCACATAAAATATACTCAGCATTCTGCATTATAAAATAAATAGCAAGGTCACATCTGAGGAGGTAGATGATACATATCCCCAGGTTTAGCGATGTGTAAGCAGACAATATATAATTATGTATTCAAATGTCAGTAAAAGCACTCGTAAAACTTGGATTTAGCCTTGATAATGAAAGTAATTTCAGCTGTGTGCCACTGAGGTGAGTTCCAGTTTTAATAAATAAATAAATAGGGTTGAAAGGATATGATTAATTAGTCATATTATTAGGTCCAGGGGAGGGCTCCTTCATGCTGAAACAAATGCTGCTTATTAGTTTCATAATTCAGGCAATTCATCTCTGAGCTTCAAAACTTCTGACTTCATATTTTATAACTGATAGGGTGCTGTTTTAATGCAAAAATGTTCCATATGGTAATTTCACACTCTAGGAAGATTTTAATTCATATATAATTCAGCATCAGCCCTACACATATTGGTTCAACACAGTGAGAGGAGAGGCACAATTCTGCCAAGGCAGCATCAACCATATGCAAGGGATGTAGCTTTTTTGAAACCAAACGCTTTGATCTAAGGAAGTTTTCAACACTTGTGATGCTTGTGTGGAGCATTCCCTTTTGCAGCTGAATGGAAGCATAAAACCTGAGGGAAAGAATGCTTAAAAGAAATGTTTTTCGGCTTTTTTCTCATTTTTCCAATCTTATATTCAGTTCATCCTGTCTCACTATCTGATTGAAAAGTTTCCATGAAAATGTATATATGCTTTGTGTGCTTTTCTCTTAATGTATATATATGCAATTTTGTCTAATGGAAGCATTTGCTGCAAGCACTTTTACCTAATATTATTAGTATTTTAATGTTATTTTTCATCAATGCATTCTTTTTTGGGTGACCTTTCCCCTAATATATACACTTTTCTATGTATGCTTTGATGGGGCACCTCTGTTGTAACATTTGTAGAAGCAGAGGGTAGGAATACATGGTAAATTCACCCAGTGGAGGGATATAAACAATGGGATTCCACAGGAATCTCTATTGGAATCAGTGCTTTCCAGCTGATTCATAGATTAGCTGTAATTAGGACTGAGCTGTGAGATGGCCAAGTTTGAGGATGGCAGCAAATTATTTAAGCAGTTAAAACGAAAAGGGATGGCAATGAGATCCAAACAGATCTCTCCAAAGTGGAAGGATGGGCATCAAAATCTGATTCAATGTATGCAAGTATGAAGTGATGCTCATTGAGGTAAGCAATTCCAACCTCGTGCATAAACTGATGGGATCTTCGCTAGCAGTAATGAACAAAGGAAGATATCTTGGGATTGTGGTGGATAACTCAATGAAAATATTTACCCGTGTGCAGCTACTGTGAAAAAGGGAAATTGCATGGTAGGAGTAATTCACAAAGGGATTGAAAAAATACTTCCAAGATCGTACTTGCCTTTGTCTGGAGGGTGCGGTTGCGCTCATATCTTTCTTGTGGGATTCTCATGGGGAGCTGGCTGACCACTAAGTGAACAAAATGCCAGATGAGATGAACCCTTGGTCTGATTCAGCAGGCTATGGGCAAATTTTGAGGGATAAATGAATGTGATTTGCATAGGAGTTCCAAAGCATGAAATTAAACAGTATTGGCATTGGCCACGCTGGCTGGAGAATGCTGGAATTGACTTTTTCTATGTAAACATGCATTGGAGCATACCTTAAATTTATGAAGCAACTGTAAAGTTTTGCAGTCCCTCAGAGGGTGGAGGGAGAAGCATCATCTAGAAACATTTTGCAGGGCCCTGAAATAAGACAGTCAAGCTTTTATGCATTGTCTATCCTCATGCTAACTGCTAACTGTGTCTTTATTTATTGAGCATAGATTTATCCTGCTTTCCCATAACATCAAAGCAATATTCCTAAGCAACAAATTTCAAATCCTAACTTTTCTAACCCACATTTTGTAAACTGTCTAGTTCCATTTTAGAGACTACATAAATAATCAACATTGCTAAACATTGTGATTGGAAAGCAGCAAACCCAGCAGTAGAAAAAACAATAGATCAAAGGCAACATCTTCCACCATTTCCTGCTTGCAGTCACCAATAAACAGCCAACAAGAAAAATGGTGCTTGCTACTGCTGCTACTTTCCCCCCGTTTTTGGAAAAGCTAATGGAGAATGGCATTGATTAACCTCAACAGGGAGTCGTTCTATTACCTCTAGGCTATTACAACAAAAGCTTTAATGCCTATGTTCAGTTCTAGAATGTGCAGAGTGGGATTAAAGCATCTAAATTCTAACCCTGCATTTCATCGGTCTATAATAACCTGCTTTACTTGGAATCTCTTTGTAAAGAAGTTAACCATGAGAATAGTTTTGTCCTATACCTGATGTTCAGAAAGCACTATCTGAGAAAAGCACAGCAATACCTGCAGGAAAAGTGTATATCACAATCATCAGTCCCTTTTGGGGCACCTTTTTCATTCTTCACCACAAATCTTTTGTATTAACCCTCCATCTCTGCAGCCAGGGATGGTGCTAGGTCTCAAAAAGGTCCAAGGCTTCTGTCCACAGGCCAGAAGGAATAAATAAAATGTTAATTTACACATGCTGTGAAGTTTGTCTGTGTGTGTCTTGACACCCATTTGTAAAAAGAGCTGGGTAGACAGGGGAGAAGACTGCATTTGATTTGGGGGGAGGGGGGAGCTCAGGCAAAAAGATTTGGGGGGGCAGCAGGAAAGGAAACAGATGTAGGCAAAATGCCAGCTACCCCAGGGACACCATCTTGATTCTTTTTGCTTCACAAGGAAGAAGTCTCTGGAAGTTATTTTTAAATTGGGGTCTAGGGACTATGGACAAACCAGCCCTATTGGCTTTGCTTTTTTTTTTTTTTTTTTTTGGCAACATATACCCTTAGCCAGTAGCATTCATTGAATGTATTATTCAAGTGTGATCTTCCTTATATAGATTGTCCAAGTTTATATGAAATTTTAGAAACCAGAAGTAAAATAAATAAAGAAGTAACGTATATTCAGACAAATATAGCATATCTGCATTGAATGCTTACATCACTGAGCTACACTGATGCTTCATGATCTGGCTGAATCTAACAATGTCTTTGTCTGTGCACCATAACTACCCAAGATTTAAACATACCCTGGATAGCCATGAATAAACAAAAAGATTTGGTTTTGGGTACAAAATGTGGGTTTCCCCTTCTCCAGAAACCCTTAAATCTAGCAAGGATGACAAGCCAGGGACAGGATATCCCTGGGTTGTTTTGTGCCACTGAATTGAACAGGCAAGAGGAGCCAGTTTGCTTGCTCATTCCCACTTCTTTCACAACAAGCCATGGTTTAACAAGCCAGGGTTGTTGTGAAGTGTAAACCAGGCCAATATCATCTGAGTGTTTTATACTAATGTGGCACATTAGGGCATCAGTACCTTAGGACCTTTAAGTGTGCACCTACTTGTCGGGGAAGCGGGTAAATACATCTAAAACTGCTAGGTATGCATGTGAGAAATGGGTGAAGGGAGGAACCTATATAAGGCATTGGTACCTACACTGTAATATCTGACTCACTGGCATGTCAGAAGATGCTCACCTAGAGCCATCCACCTTTTACTATCTCTGCTGTGATATCCCAGATTTCTTCAGGCCAGTTCTATCGCAACTTTTTATATGTTGCAGCTTTTCCAAAGTACCTGTTCCAGTGTGTGCTAAACTTGCTGTACTGTTCTGGAAGAAGTGGCATCAACTTGGTGGCAGACTGGGGACAGGGAATGGGGGTGCCAGAGGAAGCATCCTACCGGGCTCCACAGCAGTCCTACGAAGCCAATGGGTCCAGTCAGCCTTCCACTGCTTTCCCCGCTCCCTAACCTCTAGATCTCTGATTTGCCCAATGATCCAGAACAGAGGTGGTTGCATGAACCTGCCTAAGCGTCTTATCAACTTGAGTGGTACCAACTGAAACTCATCCAATAAAACTAGATCAGACAGTGCCTGGGAACCTTGCCAGATTCAACTGCTATACTGCTGGAGTCTAAGTTCTGGCAGATGCAAGACATTTTTTCCTGGAAGGGCCTAGCAACTATGTTATGGCACACCTCAACCTCAACAGAGTTCTTATGGTCAGCATGTAGTAGGCTCTGGACAACCATAAGAAGCTGTGCTGGGTGCAAAACAGAAGACTGAAGAGAGAGATCGTTTATTTGTTGCTCTCACTGCCCCTAAGCACCACCACCACCACCATCATCAAATACTTTTATGCTGCCCCATTGCCCATTGAGCTCTCTGCGTGGTTTACAGGTTTAGAAATATACATACAAGCAACAAAATAATCAGATTTAGGAAGCAATAAACAACAAACACAATAACCCATGGCCAAGTGCCAAACAGTGTCCAAGAGGCGCCAAATGGGCAATGCCCTTTGGCACTACCCCTCAGCGCCTGCCCAAGGGCACCACCCAGCGCCCCGAGCCCTAGAATGGTCTTCCAGAGGGAGGTGAGGCAGGTGTGGCACCCACTGCCCTGTCTCCCTGCAGCCCCCTCTGCTCCCACCAAGGGGCGTGGGGGGGAGTCCATTTTGTCTGGTGTGGGAGAGTTAGCAGTGGCAGCACTGGCAGGCTGACAAGTGCAGTGTAGACCACCTAACATGCTGAGTGTACCTGATTATAAGCCTGACAAGACAATGAGGGGCTTCAGAAGGAGATGTAATCTAAAGCTGGTGGGAGGGACACGCTCATTTCTGCAGCACTCATTTCTGCTGGCTGGGAAGTGGCAGCCTTCTTCATGGCCCCCCTCTGGCTTCTTCTTGGGACATTACCTTCTCCCTCTGCAGTGAACCTTCACAAATGATTATTGTATTTCTTTTCCACGTAATGCACCTTCTCCTTCTCCATGACTGTCTTCTCCTTCTCCTTCTCCTTCTCCTTCTCCTTCTCCTTCTCCTTCTCCTTCTCCTTCTCAATCTCTTCTTTGTATCCGCTGCATGGCTTAATGCATGTGGGGACCCCCCCCAATTCTTTGTGAGCCGCCCCGAGACTTTGTTGCGATGGGGGCGGCATAGAAATGTTTTAAATAAAATAAAAAATAAATTACCTTGCACATCTCAACTTTCTGGCTACTCCTACCTCTGCTGCAATTGCAGCACAATCACCCCTATACTTTCAGCAGGCTTGTGTGTGTGTGATTCAGATGTCTGACATGCTTATCTGGTTAAAGGCTTGAGGTTATAGCAAGAAAGCGAACCCTTTATAAGCAACCTAAACAATCAAAAGATGCACTCTTCTGGTAGAAGTGGCTTCATGATTGTCCTGAAGACTCTCCAATTAGCACCCTGCCCTGTCAGCTGGATAGATGGAGGTAGCTTGATGTGACCTGATATTATCAGGGGACCCAGCCAATCAGAATTGAATATCAACTATTACTGGAAACAGGGAGGACCACTTTTCCTGTCCTATGTTCCTGCACATGCTTACACAAACCTTTCAGAGACAAAGTCTCTACCCTTGTCAGGAGGTGGAAACACCATGCCCTGCTGGTCATTTTCCCCTGCAAAGTTTATACAGAGATATAGATATAGTTTCTAATTTTCAGATAAAGCATGCAAGTCTGTACCACGTGTGGTACAGCACATGTTTGAATGCTCTTTCATGTCAAAACCTTCCTGCATATGGAAAGCTACATCCCTGAGGGGGAGGGAAGGCACCTGCCCTAACTTCATCACTGTACAGGTGAGCTTTCCATGAGCAGTGCCCATCAGAGGTGGAGGGAACACCATGACTGAAGGTGGAACAGGAGACAGGTGTGACCATCAGAGAGCCTGCATCACAAGGCCTGCTCCACCTGCCATCCCAAAGTGGCAGCATATGTCAGATGCTTTTCCAGCACATTTGAATCAGTTCCCAGCATCCCTGATTTAAGACATGGGATTGGATTTCATTTTGACAGAGATCTATATTATTAATGCTGCTAATTTTATCTAATTCCTTTCTCCACTGCTCAAGATTACAACGGTGATGGAGTGTTTTGTGCTCAGTCAGCTCTGCCTATTAATAATTGAGTTCTGGGAAGGGGCGTTGACAGTCAGCGACCCTGGCAAAATGTCGCAGTTGAGTCGGGTGGCTGGCAGGGTGCGGGACTGTTTTCCCTCTGCCACACTGAAGATCACTTAGTATATTCCTCTTCAAGACAGTTTCACAAGCTGGCAACAAGAAAAAGTAGGTCACTCTGAAGGTCTCGATTTTCAATAAGGAACACTTTGATATAATACATAATAAGAGTCATTATACAGCAGACTGACAGAACTTCTGAGAAATTCATATTGTAAAGCATGAAAGAGATCATTTGAGTTTAACTGCTAGAATTTCATCTCAAAATGCTATATTGTGAGTATAAGAAGCGTGTCACTCTGAAGCCTTCTGATCTGCCTTCTCCAGGTCTCCAAGCACTATCTGCTGGGCCCGAGTCTACATGAGAGCTCATTCTGGGGACCAAATTAGGGTGCTAAATTTGTGCGTGCATTTTATTCTCTTCCATTCATCCTCCAAGGAACTATGTGGCTGATGTTAGCCCATTCTATTCTCATGGGAGCTGAAAGAAGCAGGAGAATTTCCCCTCACCAGGAGAGTTTTGATATTGACCAGGAGCATGAAGCTGGGTCTTCTTGAGCCATGCTGGATACTTACGTATCAGGAATGGCCAACCCAGGGCCCGTGAGATTAAGGAGTCCGGTCAACTGGCCTGGGGGGAAGCCCTACTATACTACCCAGTGTGCTGTCCAAATCTGGACTTTTGTGTGGCCTGGCATGCTGTTGCCCAGTGAAAACATGTCAGGAATTTGAGGAATAATTTTTATTTTGCAAAATAAAGACCACAGAGAATAACTCCAGACGGAGTCCCCAAACCACTGTCGGTGCCTCCATTTATAATACAGAGTAAACAAAGCATCACACAAGAATCACAAAATTTATCACACACAAGTCACACGATTATGGTTTCTTTAGACACTTCCTTATTCCTAACAGCTTCTCGGCAAAGTCAAGCATTTATAATGTATTCTGAAGTACCTTTCCTGTTCTTTCCCTCTACTGGCTAACTAAAAGCTTACCACAAGCTAACTTTCCTGTTCCATCTGCTTTCCTGTTCTGCTATGCAGTTACTTTATGCAAGCAGCCCATAGCTTGTGCAACTGGAGCGCTTATTATGGGCCCTTTCTATCAAGTGCAGCAAAGTTGCTGCTTGCCCGGTGTTTATGGCAGCAGGGAAATGGTGCAGCTGATAACGTCTTTGAAGACAACCAGGAGGCCTTAGCCTCCCTCTCCTGCACTGACCCAGGATCACTGTCTGGTGAGGATGGGGGAGCCTCTGTCTGACCGATTCCCTGTCTGTGTGTGTATGCATGCAACTCCCTAACTCACCACTCAGCACTGGACGTGGCCTTCAGTGCCAGAAAGGTTGCCCGGCCCTGTTATATGCCAAAGCATGCGGGCTTTCAGCGACTTGAGTGAATCTGTGCCGAACTTTTCAGAATGTGAACTTTTCAACTCACAATTCAGCTTATGAGCCTCTAGCCATTTTGGGTCAGTGGAGAATAGGCATGCTCACAGAATGGCTATCATGAGACGCTTGCTCATTCATAAAATGGTCCCCTGGTATGCATAGCCAATCATGGAAAATTGTGCTTAAGAAGGCAAACCTGGGAGACCAGAATTAATTTTCCCAGGGCAGGTGTAGGATTTGAGCTCCAAAACACAAAAATGTTCTTCATAACTCAGGTAGAAATGATACTCAAACATTGCTTGGAGTATAGCAACCTCCCTGTTTTTTTAATGGATAAATACAATCCTAAGAAATAAACTCAAAACAGGAAAGGAGGGGAGCCAGGTGGGCACCAAGAAACAAGTCCACAAACATATCGTTGCCCAAGGACACCACTATGGAGAGGCCAGGCATATCAGCACTGTCCCATCCTCCTTCTTCAAAGCACCTTAGGCTTTTTCTCCGTACAATTTGTTTTGACCAGTACCACTCTGGGGCTTTGCTGGCCCACGGAATCTCAAAAAGAGAACTCATTGTTACATGAGAGGTGAACTAGCATCCCGATAATTCCTCAAGCTTTGTGAAATGAAAGGCGTGTGGACGTAGGGGATCAGGGAATAGTATCTTCAATAAGCAAATTAGAAAGGAGAACACTCCAGTGCTGAGTATATAGCAGTACACATTTCAGAAAATGCAGAAATTTCAGAAAAAGCTAACTTGCTCTCTAGGCAAATGAAAATTCACAGAGAAACAAAGAAGCAATGCTTTCTTCTTTGCGTTATTTGTTTATTTATTTATTTGTGATATTTATATGCCGTCCTATTGCAAAAGCCTCAGAACGGCTTACATAAATAAAATACAAATATCAGTATAAATAAATTATGACAAAATATCAACATAAAAATCAACATAAACAAATCGACCCACTCTGGCTGCAGTTAAATCTTCCTCCAGGTAGGAACACAGCTGATGGATTAGCCGAAGCTGAAGGAAAGCGCTCCTCGCCACCGCAGTCACCTGAGCTTCCAATGTAAGCTCCATGTCGAGGAGAGCTCCCAAGCTGCGGACCCTGTCCTTGAGAGGGAGTGCAACCTCGTCCAGGGCAGGGCCCAAGACGCCTACCCAGTAGCTCGAACCACCCACCAACAGGACCTCCATCTTGTCTGGATTCAGTTTCAGTTTATTAGCCCTCATCCAGCCCATTACCTTGGCCATAATCCGGTGTTCTCCAGGAGGGCTGATGGAAGCTGTCGCCCTGCATATGTGGAAGGGTCAGATGGGGCAGCTGAGCCATATTGTGCTGTGCACACTCAAGAAAGCACTATGCAAACCACGTTGCTCATGGAAGATCTCTTGCCAGCTTTACACAGATCTATGCAAAGCAGAAGTGGGCAACCTGTTTCTCCACAGCTGCACATGGCCTTCAAGTTAAACTCATGAAGTCTTCAACCTAATCTCTAAAGATTTGCCTGCAGTTAGTTCAGGTCTCTGACAAAAGCCAACTGTTCCTTTCCTGACAGCCTTTCCTGCTCCATGGGAGGGGAAGGAGAGGGAAGAAAAAGGGTGACAGGGAGTGTTAAATGGGGTGCTATCCACTCCTGGCTCCATCCTGCTGCTCCTGGCCTTGGCCCTGCCGGCCCTCAACATGAAGACCCCAGCATAATTCCCCAGCATGAAGTCCCCTGGAAGAAACAAGTTTGCTCTCCCTGCTCTCCTGTCATCTCAAGATGGTTTCCGTAGATCCAAGAATGGTGGAAATATCTATATTCTTCAAAAGAAAGCAATCCATTCTACAAAATGGTTTACACTTTGCCAAATGACTTGCACTTCTTCACCTGTTTCCCCAGGAGAGCCATCAGTCATGGTTACTTGAAAGCTTATGTGGCTCTTAGTGCTTTCAGATGCATCTGCTGTCATAGCAACAAGGTTGCTTCCTCCTTCCGTAATGCACATCTTCTTTTCCCTTTTAATGTGTCTATGGTTGCTAAGTGAAGCTTGGAGGTCAAACAATACAATCAGCAATTTGCACAAGATCTTTCAGTGTAGACCTGAAAAGCTCTTTCAGTTACCACCTGGTTCACTCACTCACCTGTCCTCATCATGGAGTGAAGAAGCTTTGTCATGCTATTTCCCACCTAGGCAAGCTGCCACTCCAGGACCAGCTGGCCCCAGGCATTTTATAACTTCCCCTTCACCTGTACCTCCGAAGGTGCAGTACAAGATTGACTGGTGATGGCATATTCTAGTGTACAACTGAATGACTGAGTGCTTTCTAAGACATTAACACCTCTTTTAAAATTTCTGCCTTTTGCAAGTTGGTGCATAACTAAAAATGGAAACAAAAAATTGGTGGGTCTTTTTCTCTTTCGTCTTGACAGGTATCACCCTCACCCAATCAAGAGCACAACAATCTCTGTCATTTGCCTTTTTTGGAATAACTCTCAGGGCTGAAGTAGATATTTCCTCAACAAATATTAGGATTAGAACAGAAGCATAATATAATAAAATATGTTTTCCAAAATACAAAATTGAAAAACACCTACAGAAATATTTAATACAAAACAGATGTGTTAAAACACCAGGCACAGGTGTATTCATCAAGCCATTGAATATTCTTAGTCTTCCTTAAGTGTCCCAGCATAGAGTATGCCTTATCCAGGTGATGAAGGGATAACAGAGTTGGCTCCAGTCAGGCCTCTGTGGGGAAATGATTCTGCAGTTGGGGACCACCATTAAGACCCCCCCCCCTTTTGTGGCCTTCCTCCCAGTCTCCCTCAGAGGTAGCCTTTGAAGAAGTTAGTCATAGTTACTGTTGATGTTACTCATAGTGTCTGGTAGATTGTGGTTGGGAGGGACACTCTGTCGGGTGTTGCAGCCTCGAGCAATGTAAATATGTGATTCCAAGCCCACTTTTGATGAGATAACAAGTATGGGAGGACACTGGGCCACTTACTATATTCTGGTCTGTGTTTTATTATACTTCTGTAACACATCATCTGGCAGCAAAACTAGTTTCAGCTATGGAATGCACACCAAAACTTGGATGATTTTATCATTCTCACCCGTTCTTCCACCATGGCTAGTGTTGTGAGGAAAGAATAAATGCCAGGGATAAATCAACTAAGAAATGCATGATATCGAACAATAAAGAATGCTCAGGAACAAAAAAACGAGATGAGCAAAATTAGGAGAAGGAAATGTTTATTACATGTGGGTTTACACAAAGCTAAAGCAATGCCTTACTTCCCGATCTCACGCACACATCCAGCAGGTTGCTGCAATCGTAAGGATCAGCCCGTCAGAAATCAAACTGGGCCACAAGCTACAGCCAGAATGTGTCGCAATGCCTTAGTGCAGAATCTGGTTTCCTCCAGTGGCAAACCAGATGCCTCTGGGGAGCCTGCAGGCAAGGCCCAGGGGCAAAAGACTCACACACACACTGCCCACCCAGCACCTGCTCTCGCAACGCACAGCCTCTGAGGTTGCATGAAGCAGTCGTGACTAATAGCCACAGACTGACTGTCAGGAGAAACACTTCTCAACTCAGTGAATTCTGCATGTGAAACACTATCTGTGTGATTCGATTGTGCAATATTTTCATCTTTGTCAGCTTTCCAGCTTTGTCAGGAGACGTGAGATGAGTTGGGCTGAGAGTCTGTGACTGGCCCAAAATCACTCAGTTGCCTCCATACGGAGTGAGGACTAGAACCCAGATTGCCTGAGTCCCAGTCTCACACTCGTAACCACTACACCACACCGGCTTTCAGTGGGCTGGGACTTGGGAGATCTGGAAGATAATGCTCACTGGGTGATTTTAGGCCAGGCACTGACCTTCAGCTTAACCTGTCTCATAGGATGGTTGCAGAGGAAGGAGACTATGCAAGCCACCTTGGACTTCTTGCAGGAAAAATGTGAGATATAAATATAATAAAGAGAAACAACAGACTAACATTATGTTTGCCAACAGCAACAGGATAACTAAAATTGGATCTGTTTGCTATGGTGTCAGCAAAACTACATTAACATTATCCTGAAATTCACATAGTAGACGGCCATAAAGATAATTGCTGTGTGCTTCCTTTTTATGATAATTGCTTTTGGTTGATAACATATGAAAACCATTGGTAGGGCTTTCTAAAATTGAGACATGATGCTGCTTGTCAGGGTGACCGATGGTTGCTAAATTCACTCCTTCCCTCCCCAAGGCATTTTTCTTTCTCTCTGATCTATAGAACATGTATAGAAATGTGTAGCTTATATGGACACCAGACCCTTTGATTTCGAGGGTCTTTCTTGGGATAAGCATGTGAGGCTGCAATCCAGCATAGCTGCAGGTAACCCCCAAACTCAGAGGACAGGCTTCTGAGACATGAGGCTGCTTGTCAGGATGACCGATGGATTGCTTCTACACTTCCCTCACCCTCCAAAATGCATAGGTGGCCCATATCAGCTGACTAAGCATATTACACCTGCTCACAAGGAGGAGGAACTGAGGCATCACTGGGATTCTTCCGCTTCCCACCAACTGTACATCCACCTCCCACTCCAGGCTGACTTTAGGGCTGCACTTGGGTCTTCAGGGCCAAAGCGGACACAGAAAGAAGCAGGAAGGCAAGGGAGGGCACTCCAGATCCAGAGCAGAAAGCAGAGCAGAAAGCTCTGGATCTGGAGATCTCCAGAGCAGAGCAGAAAGCTCTGGATCTGGAGATCGTCAGAAAGCTTCTCCAAGGTCAGGGCTTGCACTCTGAATTGTCCTCGGTCTAGATAGAGAGCATCTATTCACCATAGGTTTGTGCCCAATAATTCCAATTCATTCTTTGTTTTAAGTATATGGCTAAGGACCACTTTGGCAGGCAAATCACTTCTTTCTCCCACCAGTGACCTCAAGTTGCTCCTCATTTGATGGATCAAATGCTAACATGAGGCTGTGATAATGTAATTAAAAGCCCTTTGCATCCCTTGTGTATTGAACTAGAAAGCCTGCTATGTTAATGTAAAGCAGTTTGGGGCACTAATCACATTTAAATGCCCCCAAGATCACCCATGATTCACATCACTTTTACTTAAATCAGTGGGGTAATGCATGGCTGATCAATACCATTCTTCCATCATTTAAGAGTCACAAGTAAGGAGATATTGATATCCCTCTTTTCAGGGGATATCAACCAGGAGTCTTTGAACCAGGAGCTCCTACATTTACCTTCTGCAATTAGTCAAAGCTTCTCTTTGGAGTAATGCATGCATTTCATCTGTGACTTCCTCCAAGATGTTTTTCTAGTGAAGTTGAGCTATTTTAGCTGAAAATGTGGCAGTGGGTGGGGGGATTTTGATACACAGTTAATGCACACATTTGGGCTGAGCTTAAACCAGGAAGTTTTTTTCTACTTGAGATGGGATACAACTTGGGCGGGGGTGGGGGCACTTTTGCTACTGAAGTTTCCTGAATTTCCTTCTTATTTGTGGATTTTTTGAACAGGTCTCTGAAAGAATGGGACAACCCAGCCCAAGCTGTACCAAGATGCACAACCTGGGCTAGCCAGAATCAGAGGCGAATAATGTTTACACAATCAGGGTTATAAGGAAGGTAAACTTTGCCAGGCAAGATTAGGTTTGTCAGATTAGCTTCAATGCCAAGGTAAGACTATGTCAGGTCGAGGACTCCAAGTCAGACAAAAAGGTGAGAAGACACAGGAAGAAATTCTGGAAGGCTTCAGAGGAACTGTCAGCAGGAATAATACGTTGTTGAGAGCAAATACAAGAAGAAATCAGAAATACAGGCAAAAGAACTTATTAAAAGCCCATTATTTTCAAACCACAGAATTTCAGGAAATTCTACGATACCACTAAAGTTGAACTCAACAGGACTTACTTTTTAATCATCATGTATATGGTTGCACTGAGGCTGCAATTCTATACATATTTAATAGAAGTAAGTCTAGCTGAATGTGTTGGAACTTACTTCTGAATAAACTTAGGATCAGGCTGTCCATGTACCTAACCCTGTACTGGAATTGTGGTCAGAATATATCATAGCAAGTAGGCAAATGACGACCAGCCATGATACCCTTCCCTCCACACCCCACAAAAGATCATTAGGAAGGTATTTTGCAACTTTTGCATTGCATGCCTTGTACTGACCATCTGCTTGTCCATTTTTAACTCCTCTTCATTTTACTCGTCTTGTTTTGATGCTGCATCTAGCTTCAGTTCAGTGCTAAAGTCAGATCTGATTTGATTGCTGATAGCTTTAATTAGATGGGTAAAGGACTCCTTGTGGAACTAAGCGATCTGAATTAATTATAGCATTGCTAAATAATGTAACATGTTTAAAAGGGCTGTTTAGAATTTACCTTCGCTTAGGTATAATAACTGAGGTTTTCTTGAATACAGGTTTTTATTTCTCTTGTGCTTTCCCCTGAATTGGTTTTTCAGGGAGTGGGAAGTATATGATTTATGGATCCATTCATCCTAAAAATGGTATTGGGAAGATAAAGGTAAAAGCAGACTGCATTGCTGCAGCTTGGTAAAGGCAGGCATTCCAGCTACATTTCCACATCTTTGCTGTTAATTTTAAAGCATTGTTAATGAGTTTCAGAATGCAAATTGTCCTGATGCCAGTAGGCTTATAAAAGAGTGGCCATGTATCCAGCTTAAAAAGGACAGTCTTCTGTTAGAAAGGTTGTCGGGGGTCACTCTCTGTCTTGAAAATAGTCTGTTTCAAGTGCTGTCCAGTCCAAGCATGGTTTAAAGATAAAGATCCATCAGAAGGAAGAGCTGGGCCTTGAAGCTGCCCATTCATAACGCCTGGAAGGCAGACTGAGCAAGGCACACGGACCTGTCCCCAGGTCATGTTCTGCTACACTGTACTGAGTCTCTGTTTACATTAGGCTAATTATTTGCACATTTGCATCTATACATTTATTAGCATATTCCAATTTTGTACAAATTGGCATTTTCTTTTCTCCTCTTTTTTGATAATCCATAAGTGGCCACCCTACTTTATCCTGACCAAGAATAGACCCAGAAACCCAGACGACAAGTCTCAAAAGTGTTTATACTTTAGTGCTCGTGTGTGTGTGTGTGTGTGTGTGTGTGTGTGAGAGAGAGAGAGAGAGCGAGAGAGAGAGAGAGAGAGAGAGAGAGCGCGTGCGCGCGCGCGCGAGGGGAGACCCATGTCTGAGCAGCTGCTGAGAAGAAATGCAAAAATGAAATGCTAGGATGAGACTCATAAGGAGCTCATTTCTCACATGTGGATCACTTTAAAGGTATGCACTCTGGTGCTGTGGTAAATGTTGAAGTGCATGTGCTCATCACCTGAGATATGCAGATTTATATCAATGAACCAGCTTTGCCAGTTCTCACCTCCACCTGGAGCAGGTCTTTTGTAAAATAAATGGGTTTTAATTGTCCCAGCAAAACCAAGCCACCCCCAGAAATTTTCCACTGCAACACAGAATAATATGTATATCACTCCTCTGGGAAATCATTTCCCCTCAGCCATGGTGAGGATCAGCTGAGCAGGGCTGTCAAGGACAGGAGAGTTTGGAGGGCATTCATTCATTCATTCATTCATTCATTCATTCATTCATTCATTCATGGGGCTTCCATAAATTGGAGACAACCCAACAGGACCTAACAACAACAACAACTGAATGGAGAGGCAGAAGAACCCCGCTAATAAAAATGCGCTGGCACTTTGACCTCCGGCTCCACCACACCATTGGCATTGCACAAATAACAACAGGTCTCACAAGACTGAGGTGTTGTGCATGTGCCAGGAGTGGAGTCAGTTTCAAACTTTCTGGAGAGTGTTGAACGCATCTGCATTTGACGCATGCTCCAGGATGCCCATGTCCAGAGAGAGAAATTGTGCAGGATGGATCACCAGCTTCAGCCTTGAATTAGGGCAGGTCTGCACTACTAGCTGGACATGGAAGTGGCTGTCTGCTAGGATACTGGGCATGCCAGGTAGTGCTGTGGTAAGTCAGTAGTGCAGTAAGAGAGGATCTCCTCTGCATGCAGAAGGTGCCAGCTCTGAGCCTGGCATCTCCAGGCAGGGCAGGAAAAATTCCTGCTTGAAATGCTGGAGAGCCACTGCCAGTCAGAGTTGAGAACGCTGGGCAGATAGGCCAACAGGACAGGGCAACTACAGTTAGTGCCAGTCAGCTTGCAGCTGTCTTTTGTGCACTCTAAGACACTGAGGGGAAATTTGAAACAGTGGCTGCAAGGTCCTGGGTGTGGGGAGCCCCAGCTTTGATCTATGTGGAATGCGCACACACAGCCAGCCCACACGCGTCCTCAGACTGCCCAGAATGCAAATGTCCCAACATTATTTTTTTCAACGGCTGTCTGAAACAGCAGGTCATTTTCCTTGATGCATTATTATCTTAATTAATAGGGACAAATCCATGGCCTGTTTTATGGCCTACCATTATTCCACAATGTTTCTTTAGCGCAATAGATGTGAAATTGTAGAGCAATTACAAAAAATGGGAAAAAGTACTCAGTGCATCCAGCACCTAGAAATATCTCACCAGCTGTTTTGCATGCATGAATGCAGAATTTAAACTGAGCAAGGATTTTGGGATCTAAGCCTCAAAACAGGAAAGGCAGCCCATCTGTTTAGCCATTCACAGAACATAGTAATTTTTTCATGGATTGGATTAGCCTTTAATTTCTTTTAATTTTTATACTTATTTATATTTTATTTTATAATGTATGTTATTGTACATTTTATAATGTGCTTTTTATACTGTTATATGAATTATATTTAAAATGTGTGCTCAAGACAGATCACAATGTAGAAGTAGTAATAATAGCAGTACATAATCAATACGTATTTCAATGGTAACAATATATTTCAAATATCAGCATTTCTGTTATATTGCAACAAGTTTAATTCCCCAACACGCAAAATCTTAGCAATAGGTATTATAATTATATAAACCAATGCCAGGAATCAGCCCAGTTATGGGATTTATCAAAAACCCAACAAATGGTTTTGGCAATCCAATTTATACTCACTGTACCTCTTCTCCACCCCACCCACTTCCGTCTTTCATCTGGGGTATGCCGGAACCTTCCTCACACCACAGGCCTAAACCAATCTTCTTCCCCTGGACTAAATGAGGCAACAATAAGGTGGGTATGTGTCCTACTTTAGAGAGGACAGTCCTCTATCTTAAATGCTGGCAGAGGATAGTTTTCTACTTAAAGGAATCCTCTCTTGGCTATCCAGTTCAAGGACAGCTATCAGAGGACAAGCAGAAGGTTTGCCTGGCACCAAAGTTATATGCTTTTCGGCTCCAGGTCAAGACCTTTTTATTTACCCAATATTTTAATTATGTTTTTATCCTCAGTTGTGGATTATTATGATGTATTTAATATGATATATTTATTGGGTGATTTTTTGTAAGCCATCCAGATCCATGCAGTAATCGATGGGTTAGAAATACCCCACAATGATTAATTAATTAATTAATTAATTAATAAGATGCCTTCAAGCAGTAGGGGAATGGACAACTTGTGGCCCTCCAGCTGTTTTAGCCTAAAAGCCCTATCACTGGCTATGCTGGCTGGAGTTGATGGGAGTTGTAGGCCAAAACATTCAAAGGGCTACGAATTGCCCAGCCTCAAAAGCAAGCATGGTCTTCTGGCAGCCTTTCAAATACAGGATTGTTTTTTGTCAAAGCAGCAACATGGTCAGCCGAGGAGGTACCCTGGCCCAGGAACACAGCCAGAGTCTCTGCCTATGAAATAGAGGTGGATTTTATGTACCACTGTCTTTTGATATGGGGGAGGAGACATGTGAGCTTCTCCGGGCAACACTGAAAATGTTTTTTTTTTTTTAATCAAAAGTAAAGTTAATATCCTACACAGAAACAAGGCTGCTCCCAGCACAGAGCTAGCAACTTACAAGTGACATACATCCCATCCCTCCTGTTTGCTGGCTCTGCAGCAGTCCAAAAAACCAAGGCGCAACAGTAGTTGAGTATGATATGTGTGAGCTGAACAACTGTGAAAATGCCAGTGCCTGTGCAATCTCTTTTGCTGCCTATGCTACTTCAGTTCACCTTTATTTGCAGTAAGCAATGGGAAATTCAGAAGTACAGCCATGACAGCTAAATTGATAGACGAGTGAAAAAGAGAGTCCTTAAATGATGTTTTGCTCATCAAAGACCTGTCAAGATAGCAGACATACACACTCACTGCTCATCAGTCTCTGCTTCAACCTGAGGCCTCAAGAAATAAGATCTGAACTGCTAGCAGCATTTTGCAGGGCTGCCAATGAACGGCTTCCCCTCATTATAAAAGATAATAAATTGCCATTACGAGTTCTTCTAACTCAGCCCTTCTTAGACAGTTCTTAGCATAACTAGTTAAAAGTACATTCCATTCATTTCAGTTGTGCTTTCTCTCCGGTAAGTAGGGACAAGACTGCAGCCTTATGCTTAAGCACCGGCAACATTTGTTCCCTGCAGTTCCTGCTCAATGGAAAGCAGAACACAGGGTTAGATTAGAATTCCATGAAGAGAATTAAACAGAACACTATGCTAATATTAACACGGTATTGTATAGACTGAATCACCAAAGACTTTCATCTAATTAGCTTCTGAAGAGGAGCATGATATGGGACCAGCATCCAAGCATCAAAGATGCTAATCATAGCACCATAGTATACATAAAGCATCTGGGATGAAAAAGCCCATTCTGAGGCTGAATGCCTGAGTTTAAAGAGCAATTACTGAACAATAGCTTCAATTACTTCAGTACAGAGATGCTAGGTTACTAACGGAGACTGGCCCATATGCTGGTTTCTGTTCTGTTTGTAAGTTCCATTCAAAATGTTGCTGTTGATCTTTAGAGTCCTAAATGGCTTGGATTCAGAGTGTGTAAGGGAACATCTCCTGCCATCTCTATCTACTTGAACCCTGAGGTCATCTTCAGAGGCCTTCTTCTTCTTCTGGTTGCTTCTGATAATGGAAGCTGAATGGACCTTCTAATTTGTGGTACCCTATTTATACCATGTCGTGCCCACTTGCTGCCTATGTTGTTATCTAATAAACAATGCCACCATGTTCTTGGAATAGGATAAGAGTGATGGATGTAACAGAAGACTAGAAGAGGCCTTCTTCAGTCTTCCATTCTTGGGCAAAGCTCTGACCATTCTTGAACTCAGCCCCATGATATAGATACCAGTTTTAGCACCACAGCTCACCCAGATACCAAACTAAAGTGAAATCAAACATTTATTTAAAAAGGAGAGGGAACTAGGATACAGAAATGACATGGAAAAGGGCAAAGGAATAGCAGCAAAATACATAGGCACCAAAGCCATGTCATATCCCATTGCTCAGGCAGATCGACTCCTCAGTGCATCAATTTAATAAAACAAACAAGGCTAGCCCTATCATAGGGTTAACCAAGCAACAGATCTCCTTACAGTGGTGATCTCACGGACTGGTCACAGAGAAGCATCTCCAGCCCAACTGGAATCCAGTAGGAGACAGACAGACAAGGTTGAGAGCTCCTGACCCTCCTGCTTCTCCAGCAAGGTACATCTTTAAAGATGAGGGCAATAATCAGATGTCCTTGGCAGAAACTCATCCCTTAAGGTAAGCTCTAGTGCCTAAATTGCTCCCTGCTTCCTGGTGCCAGGAATATCTCCTGGACAAACTGGTCCTTTCATTAACTTTTAGCTCCCAGTGTTTTGGGAATTTTGGTACCACACGCTTGCCCCATAACTTTTGTCTTTGGCCCTGCCACAACTAGACTGCAGCCCCTGAAAGTGTCTCTGATGTTGAATTCAGCCCTCAATAAATAACCTTTTACTCCTGGAATAAGAAGATGCACTGATGGAATCATAGAAAAGTTTAATAATAATAATAATAATAATAATAATAATAATAATAATAATAATTGAAACATCTTCATTAAAATATGTATTCCTTTGCAGTAGGAAAAGAAGCAATTATCTGGGGAAAATGTAATTATTTTCAATAACCTCTGCCAGAATTAGTTTGGCAGCAAATACAAGAGACAGGGTCTTTTTGGTGGCTGTACCATACCTTTGGAACTCTCTTCTTAAAGAGGTCAGCATGACCCATGTGTACTGGCTTTTAAGTTATCTTAGAAACTTCCTTGTTTTATTCTACATTTTATGGAAATGCTGTATGCTGGGTCTTTAACTTCTGCTTTAAAAAAGAGTGGAGTGGTGGTGATTTATTTCAATGCCCTAAGGTAGATTATAAACCTTTCAAAGAACAGTAAATAAAATAAATTTGTCCAAGCCAAAGTGGCAGAGCTGAAGATAGTCCACTGGATTCTTTCCTTCTGTCTTCATCAGTGCTTACTAGTCATTGGGGGGGGGGGGGGGAGCAGAAGCATCAATAAAGCTGCAAGCTCTTAAATGGCCTTCCCTCAAATGATAATTAGTTTAATTTAATAATGAATTAAACATCATTAACTGTGGGTTTTGTGGGGGGATGCTTTTTTTAAAAAAAATGCACTAATTATTCCAAAGATGAATGTGTTGGCATTGCACAGCCTTTCTAATTATATTAATTACTATCACCCATATATAATAGATGACAGCAAGTCCATGTGCTCCTTGGACCAGGGCAAAACCAAGTCTGTTTATTGCAGTAGCCTGTTAAAGCAGGCAGTGGGGGAAGGATATGACGGGTGCGATGCAGCCAACATTAAGCACGATGTTCCATCTGTTTCCATGAAAGAGGCTTAAACATGTGCTTTACTTTCCTACTGAAGTGCAATTTTAGTTGGTTCACAGCCTTGAATTTGGAAGTTGGTTAGTGTTTCTAAATGTATGTAGTGCATAGTGCCAATTATCTGTTGCATTGCCTGCTACTTCCGAACCAATTAATTAGGAGGGCTATTTACATATCACCAGGAAAGAGGACAGAAGAATGAAGGGCTTGCATGATGTGTGCATATTTTTCAGGGCCCTTGGACAATGCCACCTCAGTGCATTGACCTTTCCACTGCCATTGTCACTTGCTACTACTCTCCTCCTCCACAAATTCATATCTGTAGATTGTTGTTGTTAGTTGCAAAGTCACAGAGATCACTACTAGAATTTAAATAGAATTACAGTACTTCTCAGCATAATGTAAAGGACTGTGGCCAGGTGAATTGTGTGCCTGAGGTAAACCAGGAGTTAATCATTGATGGGCCCTGCTCTCTCTTCCAATGGTTAGTGTTAAACAGGAATTGGACTGGTCACTGTTCAAACAGAAGATGCCTTAAAATAGATGACTGTCCAATATGAGGCAGAACACATGGCTACTATATAAATGGATGGGGAGTATGTTTGTTTGTTTGTTTGTTTGTAGCATTTTTATGCCGCCCCCATCGCAGAAAGCCTCGGGGCGGCTTACAAAGAAGATAAACAACATAGAATAATATTAAAAATTCGGAGCATCTTGGCAATACTTTAAAACCAATAAATAAAAACAACAATTAACAATTAAAATATCGTTTAAATAAAAAGGTCTTGGCCTGGCGCTGAAAAACAAATAATGATGGCGCCAGGCGGACCACTCTGGGGAGCGCATTCCATAAGTGGGGTGCCACCACAGAGAAGGCCCTCCTCCGGGTACTCACCCTCCTAATATCCCTCACAGAGGGCTCCCGGAGAAGGGCCTCCTCCGCCGATCTCGGGGCGGGAGGGCATATATGGATGCAGAATCTAGGAAAGGTTCCACATAATGAGAAGCAGAACCCCTTGGAGAAAACAATCATGTTAGGGAAAGCCAAAAGCAGAAGAAAAGGAAGACCAAATGCGAGATGGGTTGACTCCATTAAGGAAGCCACAGCCTTGAATTTGGAAGAGCTGAGCAGGTCTGTCATGGATGAAAACGTCTGAAGGGCTTTCATTCATATGATTGTCATAACTCTGAGACCTCTTGACAGCACATAACAACAGGAAAAGTTCTTAATAAGGACATTTCAGAACACATGAAAACATGAACCAAATGGAGTTCTTTTGGTTCAGTCTGAGTATTTGGACTTCCCTTTTGCTAATGGCAGGAGTATTTCTGTGCAGTCACTTCTTGGCAACTGTCATTTCCTTTACCCCAAGTGCCCAAGATGTGTTGTTCTAGTGTATTCAAGGGAGAAAGGCAAGCTGCCATTTTTTGTGGCAGTGGCCCCCACTGGACATCCCCCAGGATGTCCCAGAAGTACACAATGCCCAGGGCATTCTGGGAAAGCATAGTAGCACAAGACAGCTACTGAAATAAGCTTTGCTGTCACTCCTTCTACAAAAAGCACCAAAACAAAATGCCTGTGAAAGGCAGAAAGAATAATAAAGAATGTGAGTAGAGTTTAAAAAATGTGATTCTAGCAAAGGTGACTTTATTTATTTCATTATTAATTTGAAAAAAGAGCATTTGATTCATTCATTCGTCTCATCATCTGTATCTGGTAAATTAGGTTCTGGCCTACAAAAGCTTATTACATAATACATTTACTAATCCTTGGAGATCTCAGAACTCTTCCTTGTTTTTCTACTACTACTATTTGTCCTTGCAAAATGGAAGCTCTCCTAATGCAGTTTTATTTTCAAAAATGGTTCATAAGATGACTACTGATATGGCAGATATGTGAAACAAAAATACTGCTAGTAGGACTTGGTCAGGTATGGGGATGGAGGACTCAATTTCTAAAACTTGCTTTAGGTAGAAATCTGATACCTACTTGCTTGGGAATAAGTCCCTGTGAACTCGTTAGGTCTCACTTCTGAGTAGCAGTATAAAAGATTGGGCTGAAGGTTTGCCTCCCAGGGCTTCTGGCAGGAGTCTGTGTAGAGGAAACAAGGCAAGAACAGTGAGAACTGAAACCTTCTCCCAATTACTGTTAATTGCCATAACTGTCTAAACATAAGTTCCGAAACATGCTTTATGTGCCGGTGCCCATGACTTATAAAATGGCAATGCAGCCTCCCATTTTCCAACTTGTATGTACTCATTTTTGTGGAGTTTTGAATATCTTCCTTGGTTATTTTCTCCTACTGTGAAGAACTATTGTATGAACTCTGAAGCATGTATTTTTATAATTATTTCTGCTGGCAAGTTGAACTCCCCAAATCTTAGTCTTTTCTGTAATGTTGCTTCCCATGCTATTTCATTCAAGTTGAATGCTCGGTGATGCTGTTCTGGCAACTTGTTAAGGTACAAATTGCAAAATTTATACTTCATCAAAGCAAATAAAATATATGTATCTAGACTGGGAGACAAAAAGCACTTGAGTGCCAAAATGTAGATTTGTCTACACCAGGGGTCTCAAACTCGCGGCCCGCGGGCCAATTGCCGGGATGGGCTGGCACGGGGGAGGGGCCCTGCGGCCTTCAAAGCACCGGCGGCACCCGGGCTGGCCGCGGGATGAGCGGCCCACCACCACCGTGGTGGTGGAATACTTGATGCGGCCCAGCCTCACCCAGACTCTACTTCCAGCGGCCCCCAGGTAAGTTGCATTTGAGACCCCTGGTCTACACCAATTTCTACAGTAGAAAATCATTCAGAAGTATTGAAGGATGCAATAGAATATGGGTAAGCCAGAAAAAGCCATGACGTTGGTGCGTACCCAATTCTCCTTTTTTTTACTTTTATTTTTTGTCTATTTATTGTAATTGCCCATATCCTGCTTCTCAGGATACAAATCCTTCTAAGCCAGCTCACAATAAAGCACAGTAAAATAGTAGATACAATAAGAGATACAACATGGAGAGTCTCTAAACCAAGAACAGTGTCTCCAACATAATACACTGTGACTAAGTGACTGAAGTCAGCAAAAATGATTCACCAAAGGCCTAACAAAAGGAAGAAACCTTCATTGATTTATGAAAGATGGGAAGAGCAGAGAATATGATGAACCTCCAAAGCGTAAAGATGTCGGCAACATCCAGAGTAAATTCATCAATTTCTGCAACAGGCCAGCTTTTCCTAACTCATATAGATTCTGAAAGCTTATGGGCCATTTAAAAATATTGGCATAGTCATAGAAAACATATGCAAAATAAAAATACTAACCAGAAGGTGCATTTCCTACATATGCTAAAGTATGAATCCATTCATTTTTGAAGGGTTTGTGCATTTAAGAAGGATTTGTGCATATTTGGTGATACAGATTTGCACAAATGAATTTGTGCAAATGCATACAAATACACTGTTACAAAAACTGATTCCATTAATGAGCAGACAACAGAATTAGAATCACCTTAAAATTTGCAAAGCATAAACAAAATGGATTTAACAGAATTCACATATCACTACCTGAGGAAAGAAGTTCCAGAAACAGCTCTACCACTAAAGAAAGCCCTGTCTGGCTATAAGCATATACTGGGTTGCTTCTGCTTGTGTCTGTCTGCTTATGGAAAGCTCTTTGCCCCAGTGGAGGCTTCTGTAGTAGATTACTCCTTCCCCCTGCAGCCTCTCATGGGTTATTTGGCCCTCCAGAACAGAGTGGAAGGTGGCATTTTGTGGCATCCCTTTCCATTCCCAGGAGCCCCCACTGGAACAGACAGCTCCATGATCTGAAGGACACGAGAGGATGCAAAATTCTGTGCTTTAAGGAGCATAAATGGGTAGGAATGTCCCTGCTTCCCTGTACATATTACTCCAGTTGATGTGAGTGTGAGTACGAGGAAAAAGCTATGAGAAAGGGTGAGTAAGGGAAACAAGCAGAGACGTGACAGAGGTGTACAGAATTAAGGACGGTGTGGAGAAAGTGGAGAGGGAGATTTTTTTTTCCCCTCTCACATAATACTAGAACCCGGGGTGGGGGGAAACCCATGAAGCTGGTGGGAGAGTCACTTCTTCACAGAGCACATAGACTATGGAATTTCCATGAGAAATAGGGATGGCCACAATTTGGATGGCTTTAAAAGGAGATTGAACAAATTCATGGAGGAGAAGGCTAGGAGTGGCAGCCGCTGCTGCTATACCACTAGTACTACTACCAGTGTCTGTATGTGCCCTCCAGTATCAGAGGCTGACACAGAAGCTGAGCTCACTCCATGTTGCTTTTCTTAAAAAGGGTTGATATTCTAGTCAAGAAGAAGAGTGGATAATGGCTAGCAGGCAAGTGGTCAAGGGCATACCATTTATTAGACCAAAGTAAAATATTTGTCCAGAAACAAAGTGGAAGTTTAGCTTCCTTGACTTCCAACGTCCTTGACTTCTCATCACTGGATCTTTTTCAAGAATAACTTTTTACTCCCCACTGGAGGTAAGCACAGGGTGACTGGCTTGCATATTTGCTTGCTCCCTGTTTTTTCACTGGAATATTTACAGCGCAGAATGTGTAGCTGGCACCAGCTCTAGAACTATAGTCCTAATAATAAATGTCACTTTTAATACTGATGGTGTGAAGCACGGATGTCATACCAGGATGTGCTGTTCCATAAGGAGAAGCTCCTCCAATGTTATTGTCCTTAAAAGCACATATAGCTCTTCCTTTGAAAAACAAAGTCAATAGAAGCATAAGCAAGTGACCTAAAAATAAAAGGATCTTGCTCCTTGGGGAGCAGCAATCAAGACGGATCTGCTCCACTTGTTCACCTAAGTAGGCCATAAAGCTTGACTCCAAAAGCCCCATCGGCGGAGGGATAAGCGGAGACTGAGAAGTGCAGCTCATTTGAGCTCGATGGACTTCTACCCACTTCCAATCCGTGACTGGAAATGGACTGAGTCGGGGTTTTGTTTTTATAATGAAGCTCTATATCTAATGTAGCTTACATGTTAGAACTGCTATGCAACTTTGCATAAATTGCACACTTGTACTCAAGTTACACAAATGTACATACATAGTGCAATTACACCATTTGCTCCATTTATGAAAATTGGAAGCCAGAAACCATATTCTGGCATGCAGATTGCACTAAAACTGAATCGATTTCAACCTCCTGTTTTTACAAGTAGAGCAAACTGTGTGCTTTGCAATAGGTTCAGTTACGTTTGTGTGTACAGTTTGTTTTTTAATGCACAGACTGCTGTCTGTCTTAGAGACAAAAGTCTACAAACTTGCCCAACCCACAGAATGATGGCACATGGGCCCAGTGAACTGGAACTGAGTGGTTCACATCATTCACTACAGCTTACAGAAGGAAACTACACTTACCTGTCCTGTTTTTTAAAATAAGCATTTCTGTTTAGAAACTATCTTATCTGCCATTAGAGATGTGGGATATAATGCAGGTAAGTAAATAAATGAACCACGAGCTTTCTGTTAAACAAACAGTGGGTGCTGTTTAAACAACTGATCGAATAAACTGATTAAATGGGAGTTCAGAGGTCATACTCGATTCTACACAGTAGAAGACAGCTTTGGACCAGTACCTGTCCTTGATATCCGGGTAAGCCGTGGAAAAACTAAGTGACCATGAATATCTTGATAATCCTTCTCAGCAAGGTTGGCCAGATGCCCTGATTGACAGAGGACAGCCCTCTATTTTGGAGAGGATAGTCTATTAATTGGCAGTCCATTAATTGGAGTTGTCCTCTATTTAATAGGCTTCCAGTGCATATCCAGGGAAAGCCTGGGGGCTTTGAAATTGTCCATCAGTAGTTTTCATCTGTGCAGACACACGGGTCAGTGGGTCAATCTTTCCCTCAATGGCAAGGTGTCTTGCATTTCTACTTAAGTTACAGTGATTGTTCCTATGTGTGTACAGAGCAGAGTCATTTTAAAAAATCATAAAGTGAAACACATGACCACAATATTCCTGATCAGTGAATCAATTTCTGATTGATGTAATATAGTTTGATACTGCCCTTGGCGTGATGGAGAAAGGTTACTTTTAACCTATAGTACTATAGATGTCTACTCCAACCTGAACTCAACTGAATGCAGTGGGAATTACTCCTATTTTAAATGTGTGTAGAACTACCACATTAAAGGTCCACAATGTAATCTTAGCACATCCCAGACTTTTTGTGGTTCTCATTCATTTGGAGCAGGCTGTCAAATACAGGGAGAAAAAACCCAGCCATTAAATGGCTAGTGAGGCCACTGAGATGTCATAAACATATGTATCAGCCCTCTGGATGTGCTGGACTATAACTCCCATCGTCAATGGCCACACTGTCTTGGGATGAAGTGACTTGTAGTCCAGGCTGAGGACAGCTAACCTAAACGCCCATGGCAGTAACCTCCTTCCATAACCTTCCTACAGATTTCTCCCCTTTCAGAAATTAGGTGTACCCATAATCCCACTGAATCCCCACAACTTCTACCCATGCAGCAACCCATGGCAACAGCAAGATGATGGGGGAGAGAATTGTGGGTGATATGGCCTATCTTATGCACTATTCTGCGGCTTCAGGTATGAAGTCCAGCTCTGAACAAGGGGTTGGACCTGATGGCTTTATTGGCCCCTTCCAACTCTACTGTTCTGAGTCTGCAGCTCTATGACAGCATTGTCCCACAGGCAGCTCTGAAGCAAAAAAACCAGCTACGTTTTTGGTCACCTTTATATGTGGAATTGTGGAGGAGAGGGCTATCTTGTCCTTTTCCTCATGAAGCAAAATCTTTTGGACTGACTCTGAAGCTCAGAATATAATGCTACACACAGTGAACAAGGCACAACTTTTCACATCCTTAAGTAAGAGAAAATTCAGACAAACTGCACAACAGTTGAATTATAGATTGGTAAATGCAACAGCAGTAACCTCAGGCCAAACTTATATGAGGACAATGTGAAGAGAAAGCAATATTGGTAGCAAATGAAAGACCGTACATCAATTGTAATTCCAGTTCTCCTGTCTTTTGCAGGCTGCTGGCTTACCAGCAGGGCAGAATTCCTCCCCATTCAGAATGGATTTCATGTGCTTAATACCAGGGGAGTGCCTTGTTTTCTCTTGGCCAGTTTTCAACTTTTGTTCCATAAGGGCAGTTCCATGCAGTTCATCATCTCTGTATATGGACGAAGATTCTATCCAGCTGTTTTCTGTTCCTTCCCTTAGGACAGAAAAGAACTTTTATGTCTGTTAATATCACAGGCTGACGGAGAAAATTATCTGTTGTCTCTTTAGCCACCTGCTTTGTTTTTCCAAGGGCCATTTTTGTGATCACAGGATGACTTAAAAGATTTGCCTACCTAAGGAAGGAAAGGAGTAATGTTGGCAGTTTGTGTAATAGGGGAATGGAAGGTACATTGAAAGAGATTTCTGTGATGTGATTAGTAGAGTAACTTTCCTGACTTCTCTTTGATTCTGAAATATTCCATAGACAGAAGAACCACTTAAAAGGACAGCATCTAAATCCTTTTTGTTCTCTGTCAGAAGAATGAAGGCTGGGCATAAAGTGGAATGGAACCTTTTTGTGATAGATCAGCAAATACACAGTAGCAAGTTAGTACACTATACAATGTACCCAGTGCTTCTTTTGTAAAAAAAAAAAAAGTGCCGGAACTCACATCTGGGGGTCACATTTTACACTAAACAAGATTTTCAATTCACCAACTTTTTTTGAAATAAAGAACTTATTTACCTTTTGCACATAGCCAGTCACTCTACGCACACATAAACAGAATGGTCGCTGCCGGCAGTAAGCACTCAGCGCGCGACCACACACACCAATCCCAAGCCGAGCAGCGACCTCACAATCAGCATGGACACACAACCAGCCCACAGGCACTACTTTAATGATTTTTGCCACTGACCTGCTACTCCTGACAGGCGATTCAAAATCACTTCATAAAATCCATTGGAAAAATCCATCAAAAAAAGGTGCCGGAACGCCGTTTCGGTGCGTTCTATGACAAAAAAAGCCCTGAATGTACCATTTAAAATAATTAAGTTTAAAGAACCTCAGAACTCATTTCATCATCTGAAGCCCTGTTATATGCCCTGTTACACCTTCAAGAGAGATTAGATCGGTGGGAAGTGAAGCCAGGGCCTTTTGCATAGCAGCACCCTCCTCTTCCCCCAGAAAGCCAGCCTAGCCTATTCTTGATTGCATAGACAGGCAGTGACATTGTTCAACTAAGCTTTTTTCAGTTAGAACCATCCTCATTTATTAATGCCTGATTTTGATTTACTTTGATTCCAAGTCCAGGTTTTTCAACTATTATTATTTGTGCATTTCTTGGACAGTTGTTGTTGTTGTTGTTGTTATAACATTTCTATGCCGCCCCTTGCCGAAGCCTCGGGGCAGCTTACAACACAATAAAATACATTGAAATACAATAGAACATAATAAATTACCACTAAATACAAAAATACAAAAAATACACTGAGATACAAACATAATAATATAAAATTAAAATTAACAGTATAAAATAAGTGAATAAAGAATATAGGAGGAGAAAAGAGAAGGAAGAAGAAGTTGCCCTGGCCAGATCATATATTTTAACAATTAAAATGATGTTTAAATAAAAAGGTCTTTACCTGGCGCCAAAAAACCAGTAACGACGGTGCCAGGCGGACCTCTTTGGGGAGTGAATTCCATGGGTTGGGTGCCACCGCAGAGAAAGCCCTCCTCCGAGTACTTACTCTCCTAATTTCTTTCATGGAGGGTTCCCGGAGAAGGGACTCTCCCGCAGATCTCAAGGGGCGGTCGGGCATATTCGGACGTAAGCGCTCGTTCAGGTAGCCGGGACCCAAGCCGTTTAGGGCTTTATAGGTCATAATCAACACCTTGAATTGGGCCCGGGCTTCAATGGGAAGCCAGTGAAGCTGACGGAGGACTGGAGTCATGTGAGCATAACGCCCCATCCCCGTTGGAGAGATGTTCCAAAAATACTCTGGATAATTTTGGATGCATGTGCTCTGTACACTTAAACTGCTGGCTACTCAGACTTCTCAGCTCCAGGGAGAAGTCCTTCCCATGTGCAGCTCCCTAATAAAAGTTAATCACGTAGATTTGGTATGGAGGGCAGCAGCTGCATTGATATCAGGTGGTGCGGTCCTTCTTCCTGCTCAAAAATCCTTTGAATTTGCGTGTGTGGGAGGGCGATTGTCCGATTGCTCATAAAGTGGCCTCAGAAGATCAGCACTGTGACATGTACATGATTTTGAAACTGCCAGCTTTGTATAAGTCTCTTTGTAGAGCTCATGCTTCCAACCCATTATGGTCCTATTCCAGTCCTTCTGTAACACTGACTCAGAGGCTAATCCTAGGCATAACAATAGCTGTAAAAGGAACAGGAACAAAGGGTTAACATATTATGCTAGTAGTGCCACCTGCATGGAGCTTTTTCAGCACAGCTCATTCTTTCCATCTGTACTAAGCACATTCCAAGCCTCACAAGCTTGAGGGACACCCTAGATTTTGAAAACCTAACTTACACTGGAGGCAACCAAACCACTGAGGGCTAATATTTAGATGATAATGAGGGAATTCCTAAAATACCTAATTGGTGGAGGTTTTTCAGCACAGCTCATCATATCTGACCATTCTAAGTACATTTGAAGCCTAAAAGGCTTGAGGGGGAGAATAAATTCTGAAACTGTAACCGTAATCTGGACACCAAACTTAACCCTAATATAGGGCTAAAACACCCATGTCAGTAGGCTGATTTTGAAAAAAGTCATCATTGAGTAGTTTTTTCTGCACAGCCCATCCTAAACACATTCCAGCTGTCAAAAGCCTCGTTGTTGCAATCCTAACTCTAACCTGGTGCCCAAATGTAACCATAATTCTGGGTTAATACTCATATGCAAAATAGGGAATTTTGAATATTCCTGCTTTGTGGATGTTTCTTGGTGAAGCTCATCATTTCTACCCATTCTAAGCATAGAATCATAGACTCATAGAGTAGTAGAGTTGGAAGGGGGCATGAAGGCCTTTGAGTCCATCCCCCTGTTGTTGCAGGATACCACATTACACCATCCCACTCAGATGGATACCATCCAACTCAGCATTTTCCGAACCTCAAAACTTTGAGGGAAACCCAAGTTTTTGTAACCCTAACTCTAACCTGGTGCCCAATCCTAAACCAAATTGAGGGTTCCACTACTCATGCAAGGAGGGCAATTTCGAAAATTTTAGGTTTTGGGATGTTTTTCATCATATCTACCCATTCCAAGCCTCAAAACATTGAGAGGACACCTCGGTTGAGCAACCCTAACCCTACCTGGTGCCTAACCGTAACCCTAATTTAGAGCTAATGTTCATATACCAATTCGGGAATTTTGAAAATACCTACATTGCAGATGCTTCTGCATGCAGATTATCATTTATGCCTATTCTCAGCATCTTCCAAGCCTCAAAACCTTGAGGGACAAAAGTTACTGCAAACCTAACCCTGACCTGGACACTAATCCTAACCCTAACATTGGGCTAAAATACCCATGCAAGTAGGGCGATTTTGAAAAAGCCTTCACTGTGTACTTTGTTATCCATATCACTTCTGGCCATTCTAAACAAATTCCAACCATCAAAATCATGCCAGGACACCTCGTTTTTCTAACCCTAATCCTACTCTGCTGCACACCCCTAACCCTAATACAGGGGTAAAGTTCTTCTGAAAATAGGATGATTTTGAAATAGCTTTCCTTGACTAGCTTTTTTTGCGCAGCTCAACATTTCTGCCCATTCTAAACACATTCCAAAATCAAAATTATACCAGGACAACTCATTTTTCTAACCCTAACCTTAACCTGGTGCCCAACAGTAATACTAATGCAGAATGGGAGAGAACATTCAGAAACCCAAACTTTAACTTGGACACCAAACCTAATCCTAATATAGGGCTAAAATACGATTGAAAATGGCAATTTTGAAAAAGTCTTCCTTGAGTCCCTTTTTCGGCACAGCTCATCTTTTCTGTCAATTCCAAACACATTCCAACCATCAAAATCTAAACAGGACACCTCGTTTTTCTAACCCTAACTGTACCCTGTTGGCTATGCCTAACCCATATATAGGAATAGAATACTATTGAAAATATGGCAAAATCTTCCTTGAGTTCCTTTTTCTGCACAGCTCAGAATATTTTAATAGAAAAGATGGGATTTGGAATAAAATTTAAAAAAGTATTAAATCAATTATATTCATGGTTCATATTCATATTTATGTGATGGTTGCAATGTGTTTGGAATGGGCAGAAATGATGAGCTGTGTGGAAAAAGGGACTCAAGGAAGCATTTTCCAAAATTGTCCTACTTTCAATGGTTTTTGACCCCTATACTAGGGTTAGGGGTGTGCACCAGGGTAAGGTTAGTATTATAAAAATGATGTGCCCTGTTAAGATGCTGATGGTTGGAATTGTTTAGAATGATATCGTGGCTGAGAAATTGAGGAGTTTTGAGATAGACCAATGCTCTGTCCGATGGATTAGGGCATGGTTTACTGACTGAAAGCAGATGATAACCATTAGTGGGGAATCATCAGGATGGCGGCCCGTGACAAGCGAGGTCCCCCAGGGCTCTGTCCTGGGGCCAGTCCTGTTCAATCTTTTCATCAACAACATGGAAGAACGGGTGAACAGTCTGTTGATCGAATTTGCAGACAACACTAAAGTAGCCACAACTGAGGATCAGGTACTCCAGATCCAAAGGGCAGGAGACAACAGGATGGCGTTCAATGTGGATAAGTGCAAGGTCTTGCACTTGGGGCATAGGAATGGGTGTCATAAGTACAGGTTAGGGAACAAGTGGCTGGAGAGCAGCACTTGTGAAAGGGACCTCGTGGTGCTGGTTGACTGCAAGCTAAACATGAGCCAGCAGTGGGACACAGTGGTCAAGAGGGCAAACACCACCCTTGGTTTCATAGCCAGAAGAGTGGCTTCTAAATAGAGGTATTACTACAACTCCATACGACCCTGGTGCGCCTGCAGCTGAAGTACTGTGCTCAGTTCTGGGCCCCTCATTACAGGAAGGGTATCACCAGGTTAGTGTAGTGTAGGGCCACATGGATGGTGGCCAGATTGCAGGGAAAGCCATATGAGGTGAGACTGAGGGAGCTGGGTCCTTTCAGCTTGGAGAAGTGGAGACTCCAAGGGGATCTGTTAGCAACATATAGGTACGTGAGGGGGAGTCACACAGAGGTGGGTAGAGACCTGTTCTCCCCTGCAGAGGAGGGCAGGACATGCAAATCAGCCAGCTCTGTACAAATCATGGCAGAGCCATGTGGATTTCAGGTGTATATTTCTGCAAATTTCATTAACAGTTAAAAAGAATTGTGCAAATCATGGAGCTAGAAATGTATGGGTTAGCTCAATTCACAGCACAGTGGATTGGCGCCAGCACAATTCCCTGAATGCGAAATCAGGAAGCCCAATCATGAAACATGTCAAATTTTCACTGCCTTATCAGATTTTCCACATGGCCCTATTCAGAGCAAGGAAAATGAACCACAGTAGCTTGTTAACTCTGCCATGTCAGAATTCCCCAGTTCATTTTGTTGGGGCAGCTTGCTGCTTCATCAGGATCTGGGTGGCATAACTTGTTTAGGGATCGGGCACCCCACACCTCAAATAACCTGTAAAAAGCCCAGCCACCCCACTGGGTCGATGTTCTACAAAATTCCTCTTTTAAAGGAGTAGCAGCAATGACTCACTGGAATGTATAAAAGTGATGGCAGAAACCTGGGAGGTGCACTACCCAAACTTTGCAGAATGAGTCATTGCATAACTTCTTGACCTCTACAGGGGAATGAATGAATGAATGTGTGTGTGTGTGTGTGTGTGTGTGTGTGTGTGCGCGCGCGTGTGTGTATGCAAAACACAAGTTTTTGATTCACATGCACACAAGTTTTTAACTCACATCATTTCTAAAGAAAATTTAGATGTCTTTTTTTTTTTTTTTAGTTCAGCACATAAGAAGCCCTTTTCTATTTGTTTGCAAGCATGACACATGGAAAGAACTCAGTCCAGCATGAATGATATGTTTGCCTCGTCCTGGCAAACTAAACAATAAGGCCTACATTTAAAGGAGCTGACACTGATATTGCATGAAAAGGGGAAACAGATTAACAAGATAGCAAACATGAATGTTCTACACTGCACTGACTTGTTTAAATAACTTAGGCAATTAGAATTTCAGGTTGTTTGTTTCAGATGCAAATCTGACTAGATGGATGAGAAAAGACTGAGATCTGCGCCTGGACTAAAGCAGATCATATGCCAGTTGGGAACAGTGCCAGTAAAGGATGACCAAATATTCCTTGCCACTTTCATATTTAAGGAGTTAGTGCCTCAAAGCAAAGAGGTTATTTCCAAAATATAGAGGTTTGAAGAACAGATTGTGGTTTCTCCCAGCAGTCTGGACTTGAAAATTTTCCACTTTAGTTCATACAATGTGTAAAGTGCTGAAAGGACAGAATGCAATCTAGTTGGACAACTGGGATGAATACAGTACCAGTCAGACCTAAACTCCAAGTTTTAATTAATTTTCCGGAGACTGTCCTTAGGAAGCACAGCCTTTTCTACATACAGCCAGCATGCTAAAATTGGCCTTATAGAGCAATCAAAAAGCCACCAGACATCATGCGAATGGCTACAGGGTTTTTCAGAGACCCAGTTACAAGGTTGGAAAATCACTCGGCACTCCTGTCTGGCTCTGTGCGCTTGCAGTATGCTCTCTCCATCACAACCAGTGTGGAACGAACCATACCAGCCACCTCTCCAGGTTCCCAGGACAGGGCTTTGGAAGAGCTCTGCATGTGGAAGGGAAGGAGACAGGCCCTGCCAAGAAACAATCTATTCTGACAGCACTTCAGCGGCCCTACCACTGCCTGGAATCCTCAGAGCTTGGCGCATTCTGCACAGCCAGAGAAGACTGCACATCTTTTTGCCCTGAAGATGTAATATACGTGAAGTGCATATTACAGAGTTCTTTAAAACCCTTTACACACCTTTTAATTTTTAAAAACCAGTGGTCTGTTTCATTTAATCCTCCTCTTCTAATAAAATCTTTCAGTGCAGCTAATGGAAAATGTTTGCAGCTAATTTATTCAGCATGTAAAGTTAACAGGACCTTTTGCATCTTATTCATAAAGCAGACATCAAATAAACATACCAAGGCAGATCTCCATCAGTTTAGAACACAGGAATATTTGCCAGAAAACTGTCCAGATAAAGTTCTGATGCAAATATTTCCACAAACCTGACGTCACTGTTTGATTTGAAAGAGTTCACAGTTCAATCATTATTAAAAAAAAATCTTTAGCACAGTGAGAGAATTGGAAAGAGTCCTGCATTCGAGTCCAAGTCCCTGTTAAAGAAGGAAAATGAGGGCTAGAGCATGCACAGCAGATGGTTTCCATGCCTAAGCTACGAGGCACCCGCAAGGAGCACCCACCCATTGCTCCACTATTAAAAAGCTTTTCCTACTCTTCAATTTAAATTTGCACTCTCAGAGGACCAGCATCACGAGGTAGACACTTGGGGCATCTGCCAAGGCCCATACCACTGCAGTGGGGGTGGAGGCAGTGCCCCAGAGCCCACTGGCCTCCTTGCTGTTCCCTTGTGTTTTAAATTGTTGGTCCTGGTCTTGCCAAGACACCTCATTCAAGGCTGTTTAGAAAGCCCCCTCTGTCCAAAGTGGTATGGAATTTATTGAATTCAACGTTGGAATGTGGATGCAAATTAGTAATAAAAGAAGGGTTACAGATGTCTCTTTAGCCACAGGGCTCCCTGATGTGACCAGTGTTGTTCTTGGGTCACTAGTTAATTGGGCACCTTAGCCTGGAAGAGAAAACTGGGACAGAATAATTTTATGGATAGTCCTCACAGTTTAACAGCACTTGAAAGCAAATAGACAACAGTGAAATCTGTCTGTTGGTGGAAAGCTGGGCTTCTTTTTTTTTTTGCTATCCTCTTCATTTTCTTTGGTGAGGGGATGCCCAATGGCAGGGTTTGCTTATATTAAGAGCTTACTGGTTGTTTGTGTTATTCATAATCATTGTATTTTACAGCAGGTTGGGTAAGTGAGAAGAATGCTAGCATATTGACTGGCAGTGCTAACCTCAAGTAGGCATCTCGACTTTTAATATTACCATCATCAGAAATCTCTTGGCCACCTTATACCACCTGGCCATAGCATGATATACTAAGCAGGAAATAAAATGAAGGAGCTCGGCAACCAAGACCATGTTTTTGTGCCAATGCCGTACCAGTTCTGTTCCAGCAAAAAGCCTAGCTTGTTCACATGTTCCTTCTGCTTCTCCCAAGAAATGTTGTGAGATGCATATCTACTAAAGAGAGGGTCTTTTTGGTGGTGGCATTCCAGTTCTGGACTTCCTTTCTCACAGAGAATCACCTGGCATCCATATTGTGGCTTGTTTGGTGCCCAGTGAAAACCTACTTTTAGTGGTCTTTTAAAAACTGCATTCATGCATTTTTGAATCTTCATACTGCTGCCTGCTTTTACCTGTTTTTTTATTTTGGATTGGTCATGTTTTAAACTTCTGTATCTTTTCTATTATTATGGTACTGTTAATCTGTTATGTATTACTATGTTAGATTATGCTACAGCATGAAGCTTTGCTTTGTGAACCTCCCAGAGAGCTTTGGCTATTGGACAGTAAGAAGTAAGAGTGTAATTCCATTTATTTATTTAAAGTTTTTATATGCCATCCAATACCACAGTCTCTTGATGGCTTACAAAAAATCTGATGGCTCCTAGAGCCTATCTCAATGGCCATAGAAGCGGCTAGAGTCCAAACTCTGTCATCAGAGGAGTGTTCTGAGGTCAGGGCGGGGACCCTGGCTATGGGCACTTTATTCTGTCCTGGCAGCAACTCTGAAGTTCAACTTTGGAACCAATGCAGAACAGCATTCCAGGGGCAGGATGAGAAGGGAAGGATACCCAGCCATGGCTTATCCTCTCCTCTTTGCAAGCAGGGGCAAAAGACAGATAGACTTAGTCATCTTTGTCTTTTGCAGGGTAGAAGAAACACAGAGGCAACCCTTGCCTTGGTGCTTCTGCCACCCTTAATTGCATACTTCCTGTCCTCCAAACTGAGATGGTTACAGGCAGACACATTGGATGGCACCCAGAGTAACTTTTCAGACAATATCAGAGTTTGGGCTTGGGAAGGGGAAGCATATGATTCCTTAGCAATATGTTTCTTTGTCATTTGGTAGGTCCAAATCACGTTAAAGTGTTCCTAGAAAGCTCTTGGGAATTGCAGACCCTGGAATACGGGTCTAATGTGAGCCTGGGAACTAGTTCTGCCTGCAACCAGCCTGCCATAGTCACAACCAGTTGCAGCGTTTCAGCTGTCTCCTGGGGCAACCTCTGCACACTCCATGTGACATGGAAGTCTAGCCTCCAGACTGTGAAGACATGACTTGCAGTCAGTAGGTCTGAACGCAAAAGGAAAAAATAGCAGCCGTCTTGCGACATGGTGTGCTTCTGGCCATTATAGTAAGCTGATGCTCTAAGCACAGTGACAGATCCGAGAAAGTTCAAGACTGGGAGCCGTCAAGGGAGGCCGAATGCTGTCAACGTCAGGTATACCCCAAAAAGCCACAAATCATTGGATTTGTCGGTGTCATTTGCCTCGCCCACAGCCCGGTCTTCCCGACAAGCCACATCCAGAGGCCAATTCACACCACCAAGCTGGTGCACTGTAAATGCTGCATGACTGAGAGCACACAGCATTCTGGAACTGTTGAAGCCATCTGGCACCTGATTCGCACTGGGTGCCATGCTGCAGACATTCTGTAGGCATTGCAGTCTGGAAAAGTAAACCAGGGTTGTGTGAATGACTGGGCATGCAGAGCAAGGGTTCACTTAACTCCCCCATTCACAGTCTCCAATTTCATTATGGAAACAAATGAAATTGGAGGTGCAAATACAGATATTCTCCTGGCCACAGTGAACTTGGAGATGCATATTTTTCTGTATCCTTTTTGAAAAGCAGACTGACCACTTTGGCTACCCCTGTGCAACTTAGTTTCCCCAGGGATGGTACCTGTTTGTTGACATGAAAGAAGTTGCTCTAGCAAAGACTGTCCTATTGCTGTGAGTGTCAACATTAATAGCAGCACCAGTTTGAAACCACTTACTACTTTTGACAGCTACAGGGATGTAAATAAAGCAAACAACACAGATGCTAGTGCAAAAGCTTACAGCCCAGTTGTGCTGTGCTAATAATATCTGGGTTACCAGCAGATCAGGGCAGGAACACAAAATACTGGGCATGCTTCCTTCAATTACAGCAAACAGCAACTTTCTAAATAGAGTAGTTTCAATGGTAAAGAAGCTTGAAGAAAAGGGGAGTGCATATACATAAGTATATACACATGCATATATATTCCCACATCTAACACTCACTGTATTTTCTCTCTCTCTCTCTCTCTCTCTCTCTCTCTCTCTCTCTCTCTCTCTCTGTGCAGCGTGTGTGTGTGTGTGTGTGTGTGTGTGTGTGTGTGTGTGTCTCGCCTTGTTCCCCCTTTGGAGTTTGACTACATACAAGGAGATCTGTCTGTCGTTTGCTTTGTTTTAATGCAAGGCTGCACGGAACAGTGGCAATCTCTCAGGCTGAATTGATTTGGTATTTTATCTTGCTCCTTCCTGTTCTGATCTGTTTTTGTGATTGTTTTCATTTTTAAAAACTTTTCTCTCCCTGATTTTGCCACATCCCTTGCAAAAGGCTACCCTACTGGTAATGTAAGTCCTGTTATTCAGACTGAACTTTTATTCAAATGAACTGTATAATGACTGTTAGCATCTCTGATAATTGCACTCTTCATCCTTAGGAAGTTTAAATAATGCAGAGCTGGCTTCCAGACTACCTCCTGGGAATTTAAACAGCATATGTTCTTTATTGTAAAAATGTCAGAAGAAATGTGATTGTGCTTTTCTAAACATACATATTAATTTTTAAAAGGGACATACGGATCTGGCTGTAACTTTCAGCAATGCAAAGGGATAATTAATCAGTGCTATGCATTCAAAAGTCTTCCAAAACATAATGGAAGATCTTCACAAAAAGTTTACAGTAAAATTCAGAGTCTTGGTTGCCAAGATAAGAAATCTGGAAAGAAGGAAGCTTTCCTGGCCCCTAAAATATGGGATGGGCCACAAGCGCTTGCTAGGGGAAGTCATATGGGCCACAACTGGAAAGACCTCCTCTACCCACTTTGGAGCAATTCACCTCTTTTTAGCAATACCCCCATCCCATATTTCCAAGCGGGTTTCAGTCTTTCTTCAGGGGAGAAAGAGATCAGAAATTTACCTTCAGTGAACTTCCAGCTCTTCACTTATATTAGGATCCAAATCCTGGTGAATGTGCATATATTTCTGTATGGTCTCTACTGCCTCTACTCTCTTTCTCCCTCCATTTGTTCTTCCTCTAGGCTGCCACTCCTCCCTCCCTCCCTCCCTCCCTGTACCTATATTTTTGATGTGATTTGAATGTGACTGAGAGAAAAATTGCCTGGAAAATTACGTATAAGTATCACTGTACTGCAGAAAGTACGGTAATATTTTCTTCAGAAGTCTCAGTGAAAGTGATTATTAAAATAGACTGAAAATTCACACATGGCAGGCAACATCAGCTGAGTTCCAAGTGCGCAGGTCTCTCATAAATGGGAAAGAGTTTGACTTGGCTAGTTTAGAAAGAACTGGAAGCTTTCCTATTTCCTTTATAGAAAAGTTATCATGAATGTTCACAGACATACACAGTAAAAGAATACCAGTATGCAGTCTTACTTGCATGCATATATCTGTACATATAATTGCCATTTTACACATTTTTTCAATGCATAGGAGTTATGTGAACCCCTCTAATGACTGCATTTATTCAGCTCAGTGATGGAGTACTTGCTTCGCACGCAACAAAGAAAGCTTCAGGTTCAGACTGCAGCATTTCCAAGTCGGTTTGGGAAGACACCATCTGAAATGCTGGAATGCTGCTGCCAGTCCAGGTGTTGTGTAGGTTGCAGGCAATGTTGAAGTCCAGAGACCCAGGATCTGACTCGGCATAATGGGCCACCTCCTGTGCTCCAAGGGCGATGTGGTTTCTGTTTCTGTGCTACACGATGGCGCAGCTGCAAAAGGGTAAACCCACACTTCTTACAGCAGACTCAGCAGCTTCATTAAGCTTCTAGTGTCCTTTGCAAAGTTCATTTCACTGCTTGGCAAAGGACATTTTAGGATAAACGTAATAGGATTGCCATTGCTATATCTGGTAATCCAGGAATGGGCCTTTGCACCCTAGGAACATCTTTTCTAGCAATGCATGCTAAGAAACTCTGAGGAGGGCAGAGCCTTTCCTTAATGTACACAAGTTATCCTGTCCTTCATGTAAAAATTACTTTCCAGGACATGATATTTAGGAAGGAAGATTTGCTACAGCACTGACAGGTTTCAGGCTACTTTCTTGGAAGGAAGTGAAGTTCAGATAACTTCAATTCCAAGCAAACAACCTTCCTTATTTTAATTTTAGGTTGATATTTTAATTGTTTTATTTTAAAATTTAAATGTTATTTTTATATAAGATGTTGTCCCATGTGGTTATTGTATGAAGTCAACAAAGTTGGTGCTGCTGCTGATGAAATTGATGGTTTGATTGGAATTGATTGATCGATTGATAAGGTTGCTTGGGTTTTTATGTTGCTTGGATTTTTATGTTTTGTTTGATAGTTTTTAATTGCTGTCAACTGCCCAAAGACCTGTGTGGCTATTGCAACGGTCTATAAAAACTTGAAATAGATAAAATAAATAAGGCAATGTCTGAGGTGTCCTGCTGCCAAGTTGTTTAGGGCTTATACACTAGTGCCAAACCCTTAAACTGCATTCTGGGACTGAATAGCTCTCTGGCCATCCTCCAAATAGAGGACTGGGCTCTGTGAGGAAGGATGCGAGGTGGCGCACTGGCATTCAGCAACCCGAACTGGGACACACATCCCTGTGCCTTTTCCTTGACAGCACTGAGGCTGAGCCACAGGGGCTTTGTTAGGCATTCCCCTGCCAGTTTGTACCTAGCCAGTAATCCTTCATATGCTTACCTGGGATTTAGTCTCACTAAACCCATCAGGTCCCACTTTTGAGTTGACAAATATAAGACTGAACTTCCTAACTCTTGTAGATAGTTAAAGTAGTAGTAGTAGCAGTAGTACTAGTAGTAGTGCATTACCTTTATACTGTATGCTTCACCTTGCGAGGAACCCAAGGTGACTTACAAGACGCTTTTTCTCTCCATTTTATCCTCACAACAGCAACCCTGTGAGGTGCATAAGGGTGAGAGGGTGACTAGCCCATAGTGGGGGTTAGAACCTGGATCTCCCAGCTGCCCAGCCCAGCACCCTTAACCACGTCACCACACTGGCTCTGTAACATAATGCTGTGGATTTATTTTGCAAGACAGCTCTCCAAGGATAGTTGTCTGTTTGAACATAACAAGCACATGATTTATGGTTGTGGCTATATGCCATTGATTCGTCTCCAAATTATGGAGACCCTCTGAATCAACGCCCTCCAAAATGAGCTGAGCAGGATAGCCCTGCTCAGCTCCTGTCAATGCAGGGCTATGGCTTCCTTTAAGGAGTCAGTCCATATCTTCTTGGTTTTCCCTTTCTTCTTCTGCCTTCAACTTTCTCTAGCTTGATTATCTTCTCCCAGGAGTTTTGCCTTCTCATGATCTCCCGCAGTCTCAATTTTGTTATTTTTGCTTCAAGTGAAGTCCTGGCTTGACTTGATCCAGGACCACTTGCTTGTCTGTTTGTCAGTCTGGAACATTATCCACTTTCCAGTGTAACATAATCCTCAAATGTCGTACAAATCCATTAAAACAATAAAATCATGTCCCAGTAACCAATAAAACAATAAAACAGAGGGGGGAAAGGGCCATGGGTAAGTTTTACAAGATGCCACAAACCTGGCTGAAGAAAGGCCATGAAGACCTATTTTATTTTCCACCCCAGCCTGGACTACTGCAGGGACAAGGGACTCTCAAGAATTTGCCCAGCCTCGTAATAATAGCATTACAAACAGGCACAGAGTCTGTTCGCTCATGTTAGAGGATTTGTGCAGCCTATTTGCAGGACCACGGAGGGGAATTTTGGACCCTGGGGAAGGCAGTGTTGGCAGGTAGCCCTGCTTCCATATGCATGCCACACTTCCACCAAGCCCCTCTGTTCCATTTCACCTAATCATTCCCCCAGGGCTGCCTCACATAATATATGGGACCTCATTAGGCTGCCTCCCTTGCCCCATTGCTGCACTGAGCCACTTATCCCTCCTTGGTCCTGGCAGTTTAAGGCCAAAGCAGATACGATTTTAATGTGGGTCCAGCGGCTGCATCTTTTGTTTTCCTTTCATTTATACTCTGGAGTGGGCACAGGGGCCCTGAATCACTTTGTGAGTTAGTGTGGGAGGGTAAGGAGAGTTTTAAATTCTGGATTGGGCTGCCAGGGCTTACCATAGAGTAAAAAAAGAAAAACGAGCATTGCAGCTATATAGATACAGAGTTGTGTCTGCTTTTATCCTTAATCAGATATAAGCCCTGAGAATCATCTTTGTACCAGGAGACTGTTTCAGATCCAAGGTTTTCAGAAGATGCAACTTCAAAGTAAAAACAGTGTGTTGTTTGCTGCACAGCCTTTTCTTCAAGGTTAACTCAAACTCCGATGAGGGCAAAACTAGACTGATCGTACCTATACAGTGGACTTGATGTTGTTCAGTGGACATTCCTTTTCAGAGGACATTGTGAAATGCAGTTGAGCAAGGTACAGAGTGTGGGTTTCAGTGTGTGAACAGCACCGTCACCAAAATACAATTCCCAGAATTCTTTGGGAGAAGCCATGACAGTGATGCTGCTATGAAACCTAAACGCGTCGGCATCAAGTCAACATGACCCTTGTTTTTTTCCCCAGAGCATCACTGCAGACCTAACACGCTGTTTGCTTCCTTCTTGCAGCAGAGTTATTTGTCCTTATGAAGGTCAAAAGACAGGCGCCTGCTCAGGGGACTGTTTTCTCTGTGTTTTTATGTCACCTTCGGGTTTGTGTCAGCCGGCTCTGCTACATCCCATCTGCTAAAACCCAAAGTGTGTAAAATTCTGGGCGGTGCGACAGCCATCACATGACTGCTTCCGTACTGGTAGCGTGCAGCTCCAATTCTCTAGAGCTGGTTGTGAAAGGGAGCCTTTACGTTCATGTAAGTGTGCACAGAATCAGGCTACCAATGATAAAAACATACGCCCAATGAAAGAACAGAAAGGAAATATTAGACAGTGGCAAAAGATTTGGAAGGCTGGGGATTTGGAGCAGGACTGTGTGTTTATGTCTCAAAATTGTCTTCTGCAGATTTTTAAATGCTAGAAATAACTACCCAGTCCTATTCTAACCAACAGAGGCACATTTCGAAAGGATGTGTTCAGAATATGCATGATCTAATGCTGACCTTAAAGCTCAGACTGTCGAGCACCCTACGGTACTATTACAGTATCACCCACTGGGTATGCCATAATTAGGGACCTGTCAGTTTTCAGCATTTCCTTTTTATACACTATGATTTTTCAAGAGTGTATAATTTAACCAAAAGCACTCCTTCTGCCAGTGCATTTCCCACCCCCCAGATATTTCCAAGGCATCTAAAAATATATATGTAGATAGCTTGGAACTATTGATGGACAGCAGCACAGGGAGAGGGGAAGGGCTAATTCTGAAATCACATTTTCAAGCATGCACCTGCAAAATGCATATAGGTCCCTGTTGAACAGTGTAGAACCCAGCCTGGTTTGCAGGGCCAGTTCACACAGCGGTGTGCAGCAAAGCATCCATGTATATGTGAATGGGCTCTTCTATTAAAAACAAGAGCAACACAAAGAACCTTGAGAGCATGCCTTTTTGAGCTGTGAATCATTAAAGACAGATAGCAAGTGAAGACAAATCAAGTGAGGCTTATGAATGTGTGAACTGGCCCACAGTCCAATCACAGCTTGGTGCTTGATAGACAGAAAGAGATGACTAGAGAACCAGGGTGGGGGGTCCCCATTTAGTATCTGTGCTTAAAGATAATGCCATTGGAGATACTGACAGTATGACTTGGTGAGGGGCCATGGCTTATTGCTCACTTTGGCAGCAAAAAAAGAAGACTGGGAAGAGAGAATTAGGGTACTATAAACTGCATTGGAGACTCAGAGAGTTAAGTTCAAGGTGAATTTGTATATTTTAATCCACTTATATTTTGTAATGTTTTAGTACTTTGCTGTTTATATGCATATATTTGATGTATTTTCCATGGCCTTTGGCTAGCACAATTAACTTCAGTATGTGCACATGGTATTAAGGCCAGGGAAACCCACATTCAAATTTCTGCTTGGCCACACAGCTCATTCAGTGGCCCTGCGCCATCCCTCCCTCTTTACCTCTCTCTCAGTTTAGCCTACCTCATAGGATTGTTGTGAGGACTAATTGGGGGTGGGTTGCATCATGAGTGCCACCATAAGCTCCTTACAGGATCATAAAGGATATAAAGGTGATAAGATAAATCATGTGTCAACTGTTTCACACGCATCTCTTAAAACACTTTTCCTTAACAGGCAAAAGTAGGAAGTGAATAGCAAATTGCCAACTATTTCACAATGATCTTCCACAGACCTACCTTGGATTATATATTTAAAGCATACAGATTTAAAGATAGGAGTGTGTTACTTTCACATCCACACATTAATAGATACTGACAAGGACCAGCACTCCGTAGTTTCATCACCACAATGTGCGATACCCAAAATGGCTGAGCCATTGATGGATGGATTGATTGATTGATTGATTGCACAGCTTGGTTGTGGAATGCAGCAGCTCCAGTTCAAACCAGAGCCTGCTGCCAATTCCCTCTGCAGGTTGTTTCCTGAATGGAATGTGTCTATTTATTTCTCCATTTAGGGCAAAATCCTATGCATGTTTAGGCAGAAAAAGGGCCTACATCCCCCAGCATGGCTTCCATTGTGGGCTAAGGAATGCTGGGAGCTGTGGGCCTTTTTACTGTCTATACATAGATAGAACTGTGCCTTTGATAAATAAACCAGCCATGCTTGGTTTTCCCAAATGCCAGTTAAGACCTTTGGAAGAACTGGTGCCTGGTTGAGCAGAATACAGTTTTATGCATGCATTGCATGGATTCCTAGAGGAGACTGCTAGAAAGAATGTCGGTCCTTTTGTGCATTAGGCACATGTAGGCCAATGACAACTATAACAGGCCCATGTGCCACTAGCGCCACCCTCAATGGTGACCGTACACCTGCTCTCCATGCCCCTTTTCTGTGTGCATGGCCAGCAGAGCAGTAAAAGCGGGGAAGAAGTTTGGCCTCCAGGAATGGCAGCTGGGGAAGGTTGCTGGTTGTGCAGCTAGGTGTCTGCAAGCATTCACAGGCTTCCTCCTGGCTTGGCTAGCTTTGAAGGACCAGGGCAAGCATAAATAAACAAGCAAGCAAGAACAGAGCATCAATGATCAGTGAGAAGATGTTCAGAAAATCCATGTGATCTTGACCTCACTCATTTACTTCTCTCTGGAAACCAGCAACACACTTCTTCAGTTGCTGGAAGTTTGGTTCCAGGTGTGATCCATACATGTAGAGCATTATCCATACATGGAAGTCTGTGTTTGTCCTCTCATCTCTCTTGCTAGATTAAGGCACAAGCTGAGCTCACCATTCAAGATACAACTTACACACAACTAGGTTTTTATTTGGTCCATTTTTTAAAGTGCATTGAATGTTTGGAAGTACAGACTTCTCAGACTGATAGAGAAACAGAATACAGTTACTGTTTTGTAAGATGTGATACAAGTCTGAGCTCAGTCCTTGCATACAAAAACATGTATGTTAGGTGCATACAAATAGTCACACATTGTGTTTATTTATTATAAATATTATCACCTTAATTAAATGTCTTTTAAAATAATGTATCTTGGTGTTTTACATTCATGATAAAAATAAACAAATAAAATCACCCTAAAATCAGCAATATAAAACTATTAAACATGCCAACATGGCATAAAACAAAATATCACATTGCAAGTAACATTACTGAGACGAAGATAATAAAACACAAAAATACTAACATTTTTATAAATGTCTTTTAAAAGTCTGGGAAAACAGACAAGTCTTGGCCAGCCACCTGAAAGATAATTGAGTGAGTTCCAGGCAAACTTCCCCTGAGGGACTTCTCTAGACCTGAGAATCAACCACAGGAAAAAACCAAGCCCACACTCATGTTGTCACCCTCCAAGCCTCAGAATGAAGAAAACACTTAAATGAGGGCTTCTGGGGATGACCAATTAGTTGCATGCAAAAATCTGTATGTGATGTTTTATTTATTTATTTAAAAAGTTTGTATGCCATCCATTACTGTTGTCTCTGGATGGCTTACAACATTATTTCAGAATAAAATAAATTAACTATCCCACGCTGAGAATCATTTAAAATATGAATAAGTCATGTCACAATTAAAATTATGTGTTAAAATATTGGCCAAATAAAAAGGTCTTGACCTGGCGCTGAAAAGCATATAATGACGGTGCCAGGCGGACTTCTCTAGGGAGTGCATTCCATAGTCAGGGCACCACTGCAGAGAAAGCTCTCCTCCGAGTACTCTGTCTCCTGACCTCTTTCAAGGAGAGTTCCCAGAGGAGGGCCTCTGCTGCCAATTTTAGGGGGTGGGAGGGCAAGTAGGGAAAAAGGCGTTCCTTTAGGTATCCTGGTCCCAAGCTGTTTAGGGCTTTATAGGTAATAACCAGCACCTTGAATTGAGCCTGGACTTCGATGGGAAGCCAATGGAGCTGATAGAGGACTGGGGTTATGTGAGAATAACGACCAGTCCCCGACAGCATCCTGGCAGCTCTGTTTTGCACCATCTGACATATCTGAACCATCTTCAAGGGCAGCCCCAGGTAGAGCGCATTGCAGTAATCCAAACAGGAAGTAACTGTTTGCATACAAAAATGAGCAATTAAGGAAAGTTCTATACAAATGTGTGTGTTGGAAGGGAGATGTATACAAAATGCATGTGTTTGTCAAATTTCATACAAAACTGGATTCATTTTTGTGCACTTTTGTAAAATGAAGGCTGATGTACACTTTGGTAGGCTAGCTAATATTCAGGCAATATGCTTTAGAAGATGAGTTGCTGGCATCAGTGTGATAAAAGAGGCTATTGCTGCCAGATCAATTGTACATTGGATGATAGGATATGAGTGAATGACAGCCTCAGAAATGACTTGAGGGTTATGTTCGAGCTCATCTACTGGTTATTGGCATGGTTTGGGCTACTTCTGAGAATGCAGCCCTAAAAGTAATGAATGCCTCAATTTGGATATACTGTACACCATAATAAAGCTGCCCTCACAAAAACACATAATAGAAGTGGAAGTCTATTTTTGATATGTGAAGTGCTATAAGTTTTGTTGCTCAAGTGACAAAAATACTGGAAACTAGGGCAAAATATGGCTGCTGTACCATTTTAATAATCCCACACAGCTATTTCAAGCCTATTACATATTTGTTAGCTGACTCATTTCCTATAATACAATGCAGTCCTGTAAAGAAACAGAACTGTCTTCCATTTTTGTATTTCGCTCGATTTTAGGGTATTTGGGTGTAATCATATGTGGGGCCACACAAAATATCACCCTACAAAGACTCCAGTGAGATGGTTACAGACTCCCACCCTGTCCCAAAAATCTGAGCTCCTCTTCTTTAATCTCAGGAAGTGCCAACAGTGACATGGGGCTCCCAGTGGAGAACTGGTTTTCCTAAGGCTTCCTCCACTGAGCCAGCTCCACAATCAAGTCCTACTGGAATGCCCCAGCAGGTGAAAAGCCTCCCAGTCCAGAGGAAGGGCTGCTCTGCCTAGGGAAGTGGTGGCGAACCTATGGCACGTGTGCCGCAGCGGGCACAGAGCCCTTCCTGCCAGCATGCGAGCCAAGTCACCCCAGCATTGCCCCAGCAGCTGAGCATCGGATAACAGTGCACACAGGGGCCCTGTGCATGCTCGGAAAGGGGCAGCGGCTCCAGGCGATGACGTCACGAGCTGCAACTCATGAGCTGCAGCTCATCTGAGCTTTCACACGGCCAGTCAGTGCGCTGCCAAGGATATATATATATTTGTTTCGACTGGCTGTGAGCTTTAATGAATTCATTTTTATTAACAAAAGATTTTACCTTTCAATAAAAAGCTGTTTGTATCATTGAAAGCTCTGTTATTATGTTTTCCTTTTAAGGCAAAAGATGTTAATGCATGGGTTGTTTTTTCTAAACTAAAACCTCAGTATTCAGGTTTTATTGCAGTGTTGGCACTTTGCGATTAAATAAGTGGGTTTTGGGTTGCAGTTGGGGCATTCAGTCTCTAAAAGGTCCTCCCTCACTGGTCTAGCGGAAAGGGGCTCATGGGTACTGCCTTTGTAGGAGGCAAGCCCAGAAATCCTCGGCAAGGCAGAATAGCCTATAAATGGCATGTAGATACAAAGGAGAATGCAGAAGCATTACTATTCCTCAGAAGCAATTTGAGAATGTTTCTCTTTGATCCACTGCCAGTTTTGACCAACAGCTATTTCCCCTTGAAGAAAATTAGAAAATACATTGGCACACTTTCTCTGCACAGTCATTCTCCTCATCAGTAGTCTACTTGTGTGCTTCTGTGTGGATCTTCGAAACCAAATATGAGGTCCAGATGTATTGATTTTATTCCAGGAATTGTTAATAAGCGAGTCCAACTGTTCCAGAAGGTTTCCTTATCAATATCTTGGTACACTGAAGATAATTCCGTGCCTTGAACATGGAAATTTATGTTACAGTTGATCCAGTGTAGTAGTAATGCTTCCTTTATAAGAGTGCATCTTTGTATATTTGGCATAATTACCATCCCAAGGGTCCATTTCTCAGAATTACCAGAGCTAGTTGTTTACAAATTCTATCAAAATACATTTTGTCTCCAACTAAAAGGACTGAATGAGCACAGCCAAGCAAGGACATTTGGATTATTCAGTTAGTACTGTGGCAAGTAAATGCCTTTGGGCTCATCTCAGATCCCTTTGAGTCTTGGATAGGAAGCCCAAAGTATTTGTATATGAGGTATTCACTTTGTTGTTGTTGTTAGTCACGAAGTTGTGTCCGACCTATCGCGACCCCATGGACAACATTCCTCCAGGCCTTCCTGTCCTCCACCATCCCCTGGAGTCCACTTAAGCTCACACCAACTCCATCTAGCCACCTTATCCTCTGCTGTCCCCTTCTTCTTTTGCCATCTATTGTTCCCAGCATTCTCCAGGGACTCCTTCCTTCTCATTAGGTGGCCAAAGTATTTGAGTTTCATCTTCAG